>NW_020897695.1:13862353-14440195 GCF_003984885.1 Neopelma chrysocephalum | reverse complement strand
TTCTTTTTCTTTTTCTTTTATTTCTTTTCTACTTTTACCTTTCTGAAACAAACCAGTCTTTCTGCTTGGCAGTTTTTGAAATCTATTGGAAGCACTGATCCTCTAGTTGGGATTGTGTGTGACTTGCTCCTCTGTTGGGACATAACGGATGGAGGGGTGTTGCTGCATCACCAATGTTCCCCAACACTAGAGTATGAAATTTCCCAGCTTATGCTAACAAGACATAACACATGGGTGAAGATCTTTCCCTTTCTTTCCTACCGTAAATTGTTCCCAGCTTATTGCTGATACCCCTTGTCTCTATCAGCTGTTTGGGGTAGAGTTAGAAAAGGGCAATTATATATAATACTTCCCCCTAAGGCCTCCCTACACTCCAATTACTTTTAGTTTAGGGACTTTCTGAGCTAGATATGATTTCCCCTAATTTAGTAACCTTTGATAGACTTTTTTTCTGCGAATTTGTCCAGTCTTTCCTTGAACCCAAAAATGTTTTAGCATCCACAACACCGTTGGGCAAAGTAAACAAAGAAACATTGCCCCTTGTTTGTTTTGAACCTGGCAGTCATGATCTTTGGTGTCTTCTTTTGCTCATATACACATGCACATGAATGCAAATATACTTCTCTATCCTAGAAAAGCACAGATTTTCAAAGGAGGGACCCAGAGCTATGTTCAGGGGGCTGTGATTTTCAAAACACTTCAGGCTCTCAACTCTGATTAACCATTATTAGGAGCTGGATGCAAACACCTTTAGACCTCTTTTGGAAATCTTGCATGTCAGTCCCTAATCGGTACTGAAAACTTCTGGCATTCATAGAAGCTTTTGGGAGCTTGGCAGTTTTCACATTTGTTCTTTAAGCAACTAAATACAGACTTCACTCTTTTACATTTGACAATATTAAACTATACGTGTGATGAATGCAGTTTTTTCAGCTTCCACCTAAGGCTCTATAGCTTACTTGCAAACCAATAACAGAATTTAGGTGCTAAAGTGAATACTATAGAACTCTCGGCATGCTTTCCTTGCATTTACAAATCATGCTCCCAATTCAAATGAAATAGTGGCTTTCAGTAGAAAAGGTAACGGGGAAGGTAACTGCGGGCAAGGAGCACTGTTTTTGAAAACAAATTTAGCTGTACAAAAAAGGAAGCTAAAAAAGCAACAGCATGGAAAAGAACATATTAGCATTTCCTAAGTTTTAACATACTCTGAGAAAGAAAAAAAAACAATCACAACCTGTTTTGGCCAATACGGACGGGTAGAAGTTTGAAAGACCATTCATTTCTAGTAAGTAGTATGCTGAGTAAAGGTAAGAACCGCTTATTGAAATAAGTGGTTGCAAAAATGTACCTTTCTTCCTTCTACCCAATGCCCCCATTCCCCCAGACAGTATTTAGCCTTTTTAGAAAGGCAAAATATATATACTGCTTGGTGGAGGCCAGACAGACAGTCAGCACACACATCCTGACCAGCCGGAGAGCATGAGTGTATTGGCTGGGCAATTAGCACACTTGTAGCTCCAGACCAGCCACAGGATATATTGTCTCTAGTTGGGTTTATTATTTGTTGGGATATAAAGGAAATGGGACACAAATCCATAGGAAACCAGGCTCTGTTAGCTCTGGTGCTCATGGAATAGCTTGTTTTGTTTTTTCAGGAGATCAGAGCAGTCAATTGAAGTCCAAGATGTCCAGATGTCTGGTCACACTCTTCTGGGCTTGTAGGTAGTTAAGAGTGGCCAAGAAAAATATACTTTAAAGTATGACTAAAATTGGTTTGGACACTTTCTAAGCAAGGAGAGGGAGGAAAAAATACAAGTTTACCAGTTAAGGGTGTTCTGATTGCACATCTATAATTCAAAAATATCTCAGCTTTTTAAAAATAAAATGAAACTTTGAATGCAATTAGCCCATATGCTGAATTAAGCACTAAATCAAACAGAACACATTATTAACTTTTGAAAACTAGCTACAGAACATGCATAATAGAATTTCATTAGGTTTTCTGTAAAAAATGCGTAGCCATAGAGTACTTTCCTCATAACTACTGCACAGTGCAGCTTGATATAATACACATTACAAGGTGTGGTGTCAAAAACTCCACAGGAGTCTTTATGGTCTATTTCATAAATAAAATAGCTATTCCAATTTGTCCAAATATATATTTATACAGTAGACCATCACAGCTGAAATGGGAGGTAAATAATGAACAGTATTACAGTATGAATACACAATTGCAGTCTTTTTGTTGATGTATTTCTCCATGGCAAGGAAATAACAAAGGTAACAGGGGCCTACGTAGTCCTTTCGTCCTACTACCTGCTCTCACAGGTACCTCCAATGCATAACCCCATATTTTTTTTGTTTGCTTTAAAGAATCAGCACTTTTTTCAGTAATTCTATAAAAACATATAAAAAGGATGCAGGACCAAGTGAAGGACCAGGTGAAAGTACTAACGTTTCACTCCTAAGGCTGGGTCCAAATGCCCTTGATTTTGCTTTAGCTCCATTGATCATTTTGTCAATTAAAAAACCCGCAGAATGATTTGTAATGAACGAAATTTTCTGCCCCAAAAGAGGCCTTTACTGCAAAATCAATCATGTGTACTGCTAGACCTAGATGACTACAGTCCACTTTGAAAAAACTTCATCCACAAAATCTCATAATGACTTGGGTAAGACTGTGTTAGGATTATTATTGATCATGATTAAAATACATCTACATGGTTTAAGTAGGAAGTTTTCATACTGTATGCTATAATTGCAGTAAGGCCTATCAATTTTTCTTTGTCAAGAACAAAGACTTAACCTTCACTGCAAATTCCTGTCTTTGTCTGAAGTTCAGAGTAGTCTGTTAATGTTATTTGAACTCAGGTTTAATGTTTTCTTATTTTTAATAAGAAAATGACCTTGGTCTAACATAGGATTACTAATTTATGGAATTGACGTCAGTAGTGATTTTTCTAAATCAAACCCAAAAGAGTACATTTCATTACATTTTTTACAGCAGCATAAACTAAACTGTTGAATTTTCCACTGGTATGACCACTGTGTTTAATTAGTGATAACTGTACGCCAGCCATGGAGCTTAAACAGCACTATGCCAAAACTAACTATAGTTAACTTCAGCAACAGTGGACAAAAGAGACCCTCCAGCCCTTAAGGAGATGAGGTACTTTTTCTCTCTGCAACAAACTGCTTTCAAAGTAATCCTTTGATTGTTTGTTGGGTTTTTTTTCAGTTTAAAGTGTATCCTTTCACAACGTGACCGGTTTTGACCCACTTCATAGAAACTGGCTGCTTTTAAACCATACTCAAAGCTCTCCTGTGTACAGTATGTTCTTGTACCTCCCTATGTTGTTTTTACTTTGGAAAATTAATATCTGCTGGACTGCCAGAAATGTTCAGTGTGTTAGTATGTGGAAAGAGGATCAACATGAGTGGGTGAAAATTCAGAAATTGGCTGAATTAGCAAAGTTCCTAATTACTACCTGAGACTGTGATCATCACTGAAATCCTTATGCCTTTTGCTGGTCTTATGTTGTGATGAGATTTACAGCACTTCTGGTGCAAAGGTGGAATTAGTTCCTTGCACTGTTAAAATGCTAATGTTAAAACAGATGGCGGTAGCCACCACTGTTATATGACAGTGAGTATTTAAGCTCTTTGATTACGTTACCTGATGAAAGCTGGGAATGCCCTTTTAATCATAAAAGCTTAGAATCAGCTCTCCCCCAAATACTAAATGGGTCCATAGTGAGACAAATCTCAGGACCTCTCTGTTTCATGTGCAATGGTGGTACAGCCAGTGCAATGCAGACAGGACCCACAAGTCCCTTGTTCCCTTCCCATAAGGGAACAAGGCTGTTTATCCTGAAGGCTTTGGAAAGACCTAAAAGCAGTCTGCCAGCACCCAGAAGGAGGTCACTGGGAAGATGGAGTCAGGCTCTCTACAGATCTGCATGGCTGGAGGACAAGCAACAATGGTCTGCCCTTAATTTCACATTGTGTAATCATGACTATTGCCCCTTATGTCATCAAGAAATTTTGAATTTTTAGGTATCCTTGTTCATAGATGAGTTATTTTTACTTTGAAGAAGTCTGGGTTCTGCCTCCTTCTCCCATGAAACAATTATCACAAGTTATCACTCTGGCAGCATTTCTGAAGGAATCACCATACTGTCCTCTTTAGTAGAGGGTCTCCTGTGCTTTGAGGGAATGGTTGGCCCCATTATTTTCCTCCACTCTCATATTACAAAAGAACACATGAGAAAAGTTAAGTGAGACTAAAACAAGACAAGAGACGAGATAGAGATTGATAAATCCACGACACTAATGATATGTCATATTTGAGCAAAGGTCTGTGCAAATTTCTTCTCCCATGAAACTGAGCTAACATGAAATCAACTGCTGGTCAATTGAGTCCTCATTCATTTCTTCCTCTGCTCAGCATTATTTCAAGTGTTTGTGAGGTTGTCACTGGTATTTAATTTCATTTTGATAATGAAGACTTGCAAACTAGATTTATTTTATCTCAAATTACACATTTCAAAATAATTGAGACGCAGAGTGGAAAACCAGATATTTAGCATATGGAATTTGTGCAATCCAAAAAGCACTCAGAATTGAGTTGATGATTTTAGACAAAGGAATAGGAACACTCTCCTTAAAAACCAGTTCCTTCTCTCAGAAGCCTTCCTATAGATTATAAAACCCTATTTTAGTAGTCTGTCCCTATTTGGTAAAATACTTCAACATGTACTGAAGGAAATATGTAATGGTATCCTGTTAACTTCAGTGAAGACAGGTCTCCCTGTTGACCTAAATAGACTAGTTTAAAGATAAGTATTTGTGCAAGTGCTTTGCTGACTAGGAGAGAACACGAGTGATATCACAATTTAATGATCATTCCTGAAGTGAAGAGGGATAAAAAAGCAATAGTTGAACTAAACATCACAAAGAAAGAAGGATAGTTGTCTATTCTACTTTCCACTGCTGTCCCAGACTGTGGGATTTCTGCACAGATTTTTTTAACTCTCACAAATCATCTGCAAAGGTGTTGGATTATATATACACATAGCTGACTGTTAGTTACAGGTATAAAAGGTACCCGAGTCCTAATGGTTACAACTCTATTAATTCTCTTGTTTTACTGCCTACAAATTTCACAGGCCAATGACATCCTTCAAAATGCAGCACCTCAGATTTGAAAAAAATAGTGTCATTTTGAAAAAAAATAAAATAAAATACCCAAGCACTTTATCTTAAATTTACAGATTTATAGGAGGCAAAATCCATGGTCAGCAATAATCACCTGCCCCTTAACCACCTCTAAAAAGAAGGCAGAAAAGCAAACATAATTCCACTACATTTATTTTCTCAGAAAGAATAAAAAAGAATTTAAAGAATGTGAAGAAATAACTTACTTTCAGTGCAAATAGGACAGCATCCTTTTCTGTTCAGGATTTTACCCTAATAGGGAGAAAGACAGGCTGATTTAATGAAAGAATTTTTGAAGCAATGACTGTGTCATGTTGTAAGACTGGATAAGCCTTTGAAAATAGTTCAAGTTGTGTTTGAACTCAGTGCCCTGGTTACAGCTCCAAATATCAGGTGCTAAAAACAGACAGAACTATTCAAAGAGCTTCCTGGTAGTCTTATAAGAAATGAAATTCTAAAAAGGTTCTCTGTTACCACATTTCTCTTTAGAGAGAGTGTGAGAGAATTGACTAGTCATTGGGTTAACAAGATTGCTACCTTTTCCCCCACCTCCCCAAAATATATACAATACATTTCCCATGCATTCCCTTTTAGTCACCACACAGAGGCAATCTGCTCCACCCCAGGCCCCTCCCAAATTATTCATTATTCATATAAAAAAGAAAGGGGGGGAGGGAGGAAGGAAAGAAGAAAGAAAGAGAACTGATAGAGGTCTAGTTTGGCTAAATCTTATGGTACGTCCACCAAATCACATAGACCTATGTCCCCGGTGAAGTAAATAGGCAGGCATCCAAGGATGTGCAACATTTAAAAGCAAACAATTTGGTCTCAACACAGCAACATGGATAAAGGGCTTGAGCATTTATCTACCACTCTGCCCAGGTCAGTTCTACTTAGAGTTGTGTCTTATACAAGGATGACTAGAAGCAGGAGGCATGCCTCTGTGTGTCTAAATCCACGCTCCTTTTCAGTCTTCATCAATTTAAAAGACGTTCTACCTGATTTTTTATTTAAATTTCCTAAAGTGAACCATCAAGCTAGTGGACACGCCTGGAAAATTTCAGCCTAAACAATGTGTTTTTCCAAGCAAAAACTGTTGTTGGTTTTAACAGAAGTTACAGTGACATTTGAACTCACCCATGTTCCCATACAGGGAAGGAAAGGCATACGAAGCTTTGCTGCACCCCAGCACTGACCCTTTGCTCCAACAGCAGCTGAACACAGAGAAAGTCCCCTCTGTATGACTACTGTTCCTGTTCCCAACCAAGCAGATGAGCAAGGCGAGGCAAGCAAGAGCAAGCAAATGGAGCTGTGCTATCCTGCCCACTCAACAGCCCAGAAAACTTGTGAAAACAGAAAAAAATAGGTGGCAGGTCTATGCAGAGAGCAGGGAAGTGGGCATAAGCAGCAACCCCTATTGCTGTCTGCCTTGCCTTCTGCCTACAGTGCTGCCAAGCTTTGACAATGTGCATGGGGAGAAATGAACTCCAAGTATCTGCTGGCAGGCTGGAGTGGAGCACACTCCATCCTGCCCTTGGTTGATGTACACAGAATGAGTGCTTGGTGATGAATGTACTTGGGCACACTGTCCACAAGGCGCAGAAGAAGCTCAGTGTAAGCTTGTCTTTGAATGTGCAACTGCATGTGAACAGACTTGACGCACATCTGGACTTGAGAGAAGGGCTGGATCAGAGTTTCATGGCAGTGTGGGCAGCGCTTAAGATGTTTGTGAGACCACCAGGCCCCAGAGCAAAGAGAATAGCCGAGGACCAGGCGGCAACAGGGAGGCCTACCCAGCACCTGCTAGAACAAAACCACTTAAAGGAGGAATCATTAAAACCACACAGAAATAGGGAGCTTGGCAACACATATTTGTATGAACGGAACACATGCAGCTGAATGCCACACACTGCACTGCACAGCCTTACCTCGCTGCTTCAATAAAAGAGTTGAAATCATCAGCCGAGCTGGAAGTGGCAAGAATTCAAGTGAAATCGGATTCTCCAAGGCAGCCTGCTGAGGCTGGTTACTTGAGCCACCATGTTGGCCCGAGATCCTGTTTTTGTCTTGTAGAATAAGGAAACCCATTATTGCTAACATGTGCTGCAAGAGTTCGTTAGCATTGAGGGTTCCCTTAGGAGTGGGCTAAGTGATGTGATCCCATTTTTCCCTATGAATATTTATAAGCAGACCACATTTGAGTCTATTTATTTTCTGGGATTTTTCTTCTTTTTTATGAGGTTTTCAATTTTAATGTCTGAGGTTTTTATTTTATATTTTTTTTAAGGCAAAACTAATTGCTGGGGGAAGGGGGTTGTTTAGTTGTGCAATAGCAACAGCTGTTGTTTTTTTGTGCCTCATTTGGCACTAGAGTAAAAACAGCAACTTTTTGTTTGTAATAATAACAGATGTGTATAACATTAAATGCAGTCTGTGCTAGAGACGGGAGAGTGTGTTCTGAATAAATTTTCAGCTCACTTGAAGTTCACGGGTTCAAAATTTACCCACAGAATCAAACTCTGCAAATGTCTTCACATTCTGTGAATTTAATTCTATTAACTTTTGCCTTGGAGCTCAGAAAAGGCTGCATGCTGTAAAATTCAACAGGCTTTCCTTCAGCAGTACAAAAAGAGACATGTTCATGACCACTGATCATTACCATAGACCTAAGATGTTAGTGAGAAATGCAAAGGCACAAGGAGAGGGTGCAGGAGAAAAATTAAAAGGATGGGTAATCAGAAAGGAGATGGCACAAAGCAAGAAAGAGGCTTGAGCAGAGCTAGGGCAAGTAAATAGAAAATTAGGTATGAAGAGATCTAAAGGATCTGTGAAACTCAGTCTTGCCAAGTGTTGAGATTACTCCCTTTCTTTAAAGTATTTAAGCATGTGTTTAAGTTTAAGCAGACATGGAGGGTCCATAACTAACTTCAGCAGAACTGGACACATGCTTAATAGATTTGCTGGATGGGGGCCAGCAAGTACCGCACCTTGCAGGCTGACACTCCAGGTAACTTGAGAGAGGGAATATCTATTTGGAGTCAGGGGTCAGAAGGTAAGAAACGATAACCACAAGCCACATGGCTCACTAGAAGTCCAAGGAGAACCAATTTTACTATAGATGTGACAGGAAGGACTGATTTTGTGAGATGTATTGTCTCTGCTGCAGATGAAAAGTAGCTAAGAAAGACACTTCCTGTAATTACTGATACAGGATTAAATGCTCCAAAAAGAAAAGAACAAAAGAAACAGAAAAGTGTGCCTATCCCTATGAAGAAAACTAAAGAAAAGGCAGAAAGAGTCTTCAAATGTCTTCTATGTCAGCCTGCAACCAACAGACTGAATAATACAAACGGTTGCACAGTATTGGAAATTTCTGCAGAATTGCCACTTTGAAACCCATCCTTTCAAGAAATAATTGGCCAAAATTTATACTGAAAAAAAAAAAAAATTCTATCACCAAAAAATCCCACAATATCATGCAAAGAGTATTAAGAATGCGTGGTAAAGCATTTAAGTCATGGAATAATATTCTAAGTTCTTTGTGAATCTTCAGTCCTTTCCCAATGAGTTGTCTATATCATAATACAGTTTTAATGAGATAAATTTATGTGGCCTGACACCTGAGGGACACTAAACCACACTTTATTCCACAGCAGTCTTCAACAGTCAGTGGAGACTGCTTACTGTCAGAAACATCGTGAAGAGAGAAAACAAATGGAGAGCACACCACTACAGTTTGCAGAGGCAGCAGCATAACTATGCATGATATCCATATTTCCAGTATCAGAATCACTAATATATCTGTATCTTGAATAATGTGGTGTGCTTAATTGATGTTTATAGATTCGTGACGGAAAAATCTCATTAAAGAGAGTGAAGTAGAGATGAAAAGTAGAAGATTTAAATCCATTAGCATACATTATTTGCTTTAAAATTACTTGGTACCCACTTAGAATAGGAAAATAAATCTAACTCTAGAGTTTACATTCTTTCTCCTACTTGTCCTTCCAATTTAGCTTGAAAGGGCAGAAACACAATGTGTTCCTGTGGAGGAGAGTGGGTTTGCTTGCAGCTTGCATTTAAAGGCAGGGAGCAGGGTGACTGGTCAGACACTGGAGCGAATGGTGCTGCAGGGTAACAAAGCCTGTCTTTTCAGCCCTAAGGAACCAGATCTTGTCTGAAGACTCACCTCAGAGGTCTAGGGCAGTTTATGACTTCACGTTAACCTTGAAACAGACTGTGTAGCAACACTAAACAAGTTTGTCAGTCAGTCACTTATGCTGCTGCAGGAATGTGGGTGGTGAATTTTTACCCACCACTATTTTCATTTTAGAAGCCACTTCAACTGATCATCTCAATGCTCAAATTTATATATGGATACTGCTGAAGTGATCTACTTCACTGAAGATCTATATTAAGTCATATTAGCTGCTTGATCTCAGAAGCATCTTAAACATCTATAATGCATCAGCACAAGGTAAAAATAAATGCGATGCAGTGTGTGCCAGGTTCTCAGTCAACAAAAAATTTGAGGAGACCTGAAGAGCCCAAACTCTTGCTGCTTACACCATGAATGGCCTGAAGGTAGCAAACCTGATTGCCATGAGCCACATCACATTCCCAGAAGAGCAGCTTCATCTGTTCACGCTTCCGAATGCGTATGCAGTATCTCATGTGAGGCCCATTAACAGGAGAACTGCCCTCTGCAGTGAGTGCCAGAGGATGCAAGCATCGTTCTTTAAGCCCATTGTCACAGCAGAACAAGGAGTCCCAAGGTACAGGCTCTCTATTATACCACAGCTTCTGGCTGTCAAAAGTTTACATGTATAAAATTTTACAAACTAGAGTTTGTCATTTAAAAATTTTATATCTAGGTGTCTGTGGCTCACATTTTCCCCACTGGTTTCCAGAATGGAAAAGGAAACACTGAGAAGGTGTAATCTAATGACTTGGCTTTCTCTTCTGCGGTTCAGTTCAAAGATCTGCCCCTACATGAGGTGCTATTTAGAGCTCCCTCTTGCGAATGCTTGAGCCATTAAAAAAAATAATCTGTCAGTGTCAGAAATCCAAGAAACAAAGGCTGACTTTAGCTCAAGGTTTCAAGTAAAAAGCTAATTTTTGAAACAATTAAGTAAAGTTACAGTTACACCCGTCTTTGGGTCACAACCTTAGACAAAGAAGAATGGCGTGGTTGAAATCATTTGCTTTGCTTTGTCTAATTTACATTTTCAACCAAGTATTAAGCCTCACATGCACTGAGAAATGCAAGTACAACAACCTACTGTGGCTTGCCTTAAGAATATGCATGCTCTTGAAATATTAATATAGTCATCTCATCGCCTTATAAAACTATTAAATATGAGTGAAAGGGATGTTCCAGTGCAGATACCTGGGACAGAGAAAGTTAAATGCAGAAGGAGAAATGGAGCAGAGACTCTTCAGAGCAAGGACAGAGGTGGAATGACCATATTCAGGGTAACAGTAGCACACCTGGAGAATGCCAACCTAAATTAATATGCCAGAGTATCCCTTCTTTTCAAACTGCATGCTCCACTGCCATGCACACACTTCCAAGAAACACTGGAAAAGATAATGGTGGAGAAAAAAAAGAGAAGAAAACTCAGTTCTTTTAAAAAACTCACATGAGGACAGCTGCTGACTGGAATGCACTGTTTCTTGCGACACTCTGTCTTGCCTTTCACACAAGCACAGATGGTGCAGTTCACAGAGGACCACATCTCTCCATCCTGCAAGAGGGAACATGATATAGTATCAGCTGGAGTGGCAACAGGAAGCTATTTCAGCAATGTATCATTGCACAAGAAAGGATGACTTTCCCTGTTGGCACTGTCTCATTGTTTAGTCTAAATTATTTTGAGGTGTCTGTCCATTGCCAGTTGGATTCAAGACAAAGATCAAATTCAGCAAGGTTTTCTTCCCTTTGGCCCTCTTGGTCAGAAATTCATTTTTTCAGGGCTAACCAAATCACATTTTCATTTTTCATCAGTGTCCTGTTTATTTGCATTGTTTTCTCTCTAAAACAATAGAGATAGCATCTGAGATGTGATCACACCTACCACAAATTTTCATTTAAGCTGACATAATTAGAAAAACCTGATTCACTTGGTTGAATGAAGTCTATAGGCTGCAAGTTAAAGTATTTGATTAAGATATACAGTGAATTTATTCCCAGATGTAGCATCATTTTGACTCAGGGCAGGAATGGTTGAATAATGAATTCTAACTTAGACTACTACAGCACTTTCACAGATATTTGATCTGCTAAACATCTGAAAATATTTAGAAGAGATACAGTGCTGAAATTCTCAAATGCGGAGCAGGTAAGACAGCCTATGTATGGCTCTGAAAGTATTAAGTGCAGAGCATAATATGCCTCATGGTCTTGTCCCCACTTGGGATGAACTGCTTGTGGAACTGCCCTAGCTCCTTTTTTACATGGTGCTGCACTTGCCAAGTGTGGTTTCTAAAACATTCTGTTTCACCCACTTACAACCTTGTGCTAGTCCACTTAGAGCCAAACTGTGCATGTTTTCTGTTTACAGGGCTGCTGGGAAGGAAGGGTGAGGATAGACTGGACAGGAACAGGCAGCTCAACCAGACAGATGTGAATAATTATGTGCCCACCTCAACATGATGTTCTGACCAGAAAGAAAAACAGACCATATCTGAAATGCAAAGGAGCCTAACTTATTCAGCGCAGCACGCTTGGCCAGAGGCTGTCTCTTTCCTGTTTTTTTTCTAGGGCATGTTACTATTGCCTAGTGTTTCTGATGTTCTTGGGTCTCTGATGACCACTCACCAGGCAACTACTAAGGTACCAGAATACATCACAGCTGACTGCATGCAGCTATCCTGAATTTTTGTTTCACAGCCGGTTTTGCACAGGAGTGCAAAAACACATTTGCTGTGCCCGTTCTATCTGTGTTAGAGAACTGACTTCAACAGAGCGACACTCGATTTACATTTTTGCACACAAGGCCAGAAATGGATGTACTCTTTAGTTATTTTTTCACACTCCATATAACACTAGTAATATAATAAAATCTTCACAAGAAGCAGAATATTTTAGTTGGGTGCCTAAGAAGTAGGCATTTGTTCCTGAAGCACAATGGCGTCAGTGTGAAAGTGCCAATCAGATGGAGTATAGTCTCAGTGTACAGTAGGTTCACATGTAATTTCCAGAATAAACACTTCAGCTATGTACACAAAAGATGGAATAAATGGGAAGCCATTCTGGCTGAGCAAACCAAGTATTCACAAAGGACTTAACATTTGATCTGATTCAAGGGTCTCTTAATTCACAGATGGCCCATGAGGTGACAGAATCTTTTTCTGACACAGTGTGAAAAAAAAGCTGCACCACTTGGAAAAACAAACAGGATCTCAGCAATAGCAGAAGTGTTCTGCAGGAAATCCCTTGTGATTTGAAAACATTAGGTGAGAGTGCAGTAGGTAACAGTTACTACATGGCTACCCCAGCATAAGATATCAGGGGTGCTGTCCTTAGCAGAGATGTGAAATGTAGTAAATTGAGTAACTTTCAGCCAAGATGAACTTCACAAAGCTCCTGTTGGCTCAGCTATGGAAAAAACTTCGGTTCAGCAGATAAAGCCTACAGGCCACTCAGAATATCTCCTCCATGAATATCAGTGTTTGTTTGGGAAAGCAGAGCATTAATATCTCTTACTAAAAATGCATCACTTGTCATGAAACAGCAGCTTGAACCTCTGCATATGGAAGGAGAGGCAACATGTAACATTCAAGGAGGAACCATAATCTTTAACTGCTGTGTATCAGCAGAATTTACACAAACTCAGAAAAAAAAAGCAGATGGCAAATTTTGCAAAGCTTTGCCTCCATCATCAACCAGAATGGTGAGGATTCTACTAAAAAACAAGCCACAATTCTAATCTACAGTAAAATCATGCTGTTTCGGCTGTTACAATGGCATCTGCTCTTGAACCACACCTGAAACTTTACCTGGAAGATCTTATTGCCAAACTTGCACACTTTCACTTCCTCAGGAGAGACATATGAGACACATTCCTTGCAGCAGTGGTCTTTGTTTTTATTGCATTCACCAGGAAGTAAGCACCTTTTCTTACAAATCACTGTTGAATCCTAGGTAAAAGGATGAAAGGAAATCATAAAATCATCACCAAGGTGTTTGTGGTCCTGTGTGTCCTTACAACAGTATTCCTGCTTGTTTATTCATTGCATCCACCCAAGCTACAGCTCAACTGCTTTGATAGGTAAGCTCAGAGAAAATAAAAATTATTTATGGATTAAGGGAATCTTTCATGGTCTATGAAGCTAAAGCCCAGCTTGTACTTTTATTTGCCTGCAAAATCTTACTGATTTGGTGACACTTTCATTTTTTTACCTAGGTGCAGAAGTGGAAGTGGTCACAGTCATGTTAGAGAACTAAATAAATATCACTGTCCTTCAGCAGAGATGTGGTAATTCATCATTTAGAAACTCCTCTTCCACTCTAATGCAAAGTTGAAGAGGATCATATAATCTGAGCAACTTTATTTTGCATCACACAGAGTCAGGCATCATGTCTCAGCTGAGGCAGTCAGTAACTTTTTAAACTTTCCTAGCAGAACTGCAAGTGCTCTTCAGATCATATTCTTTTGGACCACACAAGATGCCACAGAGCAGTACCACGCTTACAGTTCCACAGCCCTACAAATTACTGCTAAGCCAGATAACCATCAGCACACAATATCAAAGCATTATGGACTTACCTTGCATGTACACATTGTGCAGTTGTCATAAATAAATGAGGACCCATTATCATACACATTGCTGTGAAAGAGGCAGCTTCCAAACGGGAGGTCAAACACTTTCCTCTGTCCTGAATATAAATAAACAGTAAGAGAAACAGAATGTGGTCGAAAATATACCATATTGTCAACAAAAATAGAAGGGTTTATTGTCACCAGACCAAATTCATGTGCAATATGTCATTTGCTATGTGTTTCCACTTTGGTGTGAAAAAAATATGTACTTTTAACAGTTCACTGTTCCTTTAGTACACATTCATCTGTACAAATCCTACCATGGGAAGGAATATAAATATGATTTACAGCATGTTTATATTGGAAAAAATCTTTCTTCTCCTTCTCATCATAAACTGCACAGTGCAGCTAAACGAATAAAAAGTAAGCACTGCAAACTCTTAAGGTAGGTACACTTAAACTAGTTTAAACAGTCTTTAACTTAATGCAATAACTTATCAAATAAAGGAGTCTTAACTGGTTTTAGCATATCTACCTCAGGGGTTCACAGCAGCCAAGCTAAATCAACTCAGTGACACTGATGCAAAAATAACATAGATGTTGTCCAGTCTCATTAAGATAGCTTGGTGTACCATGTTCACACAAGACTGCAAGAAATACAGGCATTTGCATAGTTTATGAACAGAATGAAGGCAATAGAAGATACTTAGCCTCCATAATCCATAAAACATTCAGGCTTAATGAGAGCGAGGCAAGGGTTTGGAGCACTATACAGGGAAGGCAGTACCAAAATCAAATCCTTCCTGAAATCCTGGAATCCTGCAAGCACTTCCAGATACAAGTTGCAACAGAGCTTGTAGTTCTTGTAAGCTCCTCTCATTCTTCAGCTTCTTTCCCACTAGGTTATTTTAAACAAGTGACCATTATGATACATACACAAGCTCTTCACAAAAACACTATACTTACTTTCCTAATTTTGAATTGCCCCATTTACTTTTGGTGGCAGCCAACTAATAAGTTCTTTTATCAGTGGCTGTCACTTTCCTAGATTATTGTTTCTGCAGTCTAATGTTTAATAGGGACCAATTCCAAGGCAGGGAATGGCCACTATAAGTACATACATGAAGTACTAAGTGCTAAGCAAATACTTTAGCTTTTAAACCATTGGGTCTTGGCGTACTGTAATTCCTTCCTTTTTCAATAGTTCTTGATAAATGTAGAACATCTTATAAGAAAAAGGTTCCATTTTCTTTTGAGATATAAGTAAACAAAAGGATAAGTACACAGCAAAATCCATTGGATTAGCCTTGAGTTTTTATAATCTAATGTTAAACAAAAGTTATACAAAAGTTAGACATAATTTGAACATCTCTCTCTTGCAAATTAGCTACTTTGAATTAATTTCTACTTGCATAGCCAGTCTTCCTTTTACTGGATATGCATCTTTCTGAAAAGGCTTAATTTCTCTTGCAGGACTGACATATGAAATCAGTTGAGGATACTTGGTAGCCCTAAAAGGAACTGCTCTACATCCACGTACCACTTATGATTAAAGCCTAGCCATGGTCCTGCCTGTAACAACACTTCTACTGCTCCATGTGGGGCCAGGACTTCAATAGCATAGCTTGTGTCAATAAGTGAACAAAAGTCCAGTTCTCTCCCACACCCTCTTGCCATGCCTTGAAAAACACTCAGCACAATTCCGGGTGGCCAACCCAGCTCAAATAGTTGGTAAAAAACCACTGACAAAGGAGCTACCGCTTTAAAAGATGTGGTGATGAAGATATTTGGCTTAATGGTTGGCTTTGCTGGCTCATAACCACTAGTTAAACTAATAATTCAAATCCCAGTAGAGTCCACAGCATTCTTCTAAGCTATATACGCTGAGTATCAGGAATTCAATTGCAGGGAGGTCCTCCATACGATACTTTAAAAACCATGCCTCAGCATCCCTGGAAATGCTTCCCTTTCCTGACAGCCATGCAGCATGCTAATCATCCCCTGGCTTTACCTCCACTCCAAAACTTTTAACACTTCCCTGTGAATAGATGTTATCTGTTCAGAGGTATATGAAATGCTTTAAAGACCACATAAAATGAAACTGATTATTATTAGTGAATTTGTTTAATTCTAAGAGGGGAAAAAAGAACGTGTAGAAAGATCCCCTTGAAGCACTCAAAAATTAAAGCTGCATTTCAAATGCCTAGGTCAAGGAGGGGAAAGTTCAGTTGAGAAAAGCATGGGGTAGAGAGGACAAGGGGAGTTTACAGAAGGAAAAGAAAAATGGCCTCAGCCAAAACAGAAGCTCAGCATTTGGACTGTTCTCCATTTCATTCCTCTACTGCATTACTCTCTGGTCCTGCAGCTAAACGTTCTAGGCAGATATTTATCTGTAGCACTTCTCAATTAGCAAATAAATAAATTTGGGGTTATTTCAAGCAATCAAAAATGTTAAATACTATGAGAACTTGGAACTCTATATGGCTTGCTGCCTTCAAGGCCAGACTTCTCTGTATCCCTAACCTAGACCTGGAAACAGACTTTGGATAATAGTAAAGATACAGTCAAAATTATAAAGCTTCCATTGAAGAACTGGGAGTTATTGGCTCTGAAAATTTTCCAAACCTAGTTATAACCTCATGGAGCAAATTAAAACTAATTTACTGAGTAGGATATAAGTATTCCTTGTTTATGAAACAGACAGAATGTTAACCTGTGGGATCTGTGCCTTATTTTGTCACTGCCTTCTTTGTCATGACTTGGAAGAACTGGCCCTTCTTAGAGGCCTCTGACTTACACCTTTAAAATGCGTTGGAAAGATGTAATTGAAAATATTCTTGGTTGAAACTGGGATTCCACCTTAAGAAGGCAATCACGAGGCAGACTCCTGGGTCTGTGGCACGCCTCTGACAACAGTTTACAAGAATGCAATGTCAGTTCAGAAGTTTCCTCTGGCCTGCATTTCCTCAAAACAAAGAATGCAAATGCTCACATGAATAATAGTAGGACAGGGCAAGGCCTTTCCCTTGCGGCAAACTCCAAAGAAACATCTCTTCCTGCCTCTTCAAAACCTGTAGATTATAAATTCCACTGAGCAATAGAATCTCTTTCACCTCAAAGAATTTACCAGTATTGTGAAATAATGGTATAAAAGATGCTATGTACAAACACATCATATTAATTACAAAATTCTTAGGGAAAAAAACTCACTCACCTAAGCATTTGGGGCAACACTGTCCAGTAGGAATGTGACTGAGGTGCTGAGGACAAGAGAGAATGGGGCAGACTTCTTGGATACACTGTGTCCTGCCACCCTGAAGGAAAATAGGCTCAGTTAGAAAAAAAATTGAAGCAAAATATCAAGTAGACGTGCACACACACACAGACTGGTAACAAGGTCTTGAAAAACCTTAGCCAAAGCTAACAGAAATTTCTGCTTGCGTCAGGCATAGGACATGTACACCTGTCCTTCAAGACTTCCTATATTGCTTGCAGAGACCTTGGATTATTCATCTTTTCTTTAAGCTCTCAAATAATGAATGTAATAGCTGAAGAAACACTGTCTTTCTATCTTATTTTTTGGTGTGGATATGAGAAAACCAGGGGAAAATAAAATCATTATCCATGAACCTTTCCGGATGTTCAAAAAAGTTACTAAGCAATTTTTTACATTATTCTTCATCTCCTGTGTCATGCCCTTCTAGGCTTGTCTGGGACAGGGATTAAGTGCTGAAGCAAGATGAGAGCAGGTGTTCTTCCACTAAGTCCATGACCTCAGAAACCAAATAAGCCAAAATCACTTAAGAAAGCGCATTCTTGCTAGCCTCCAAGTCCAACTATGCAAACCCAGAAGGTCTGCTTTCTTCAGAGGACTGAAAATCAAGAAGGTATATGAAATTCTGAAAATGAATGAGGGAAAAACAAAAAAGGGAAAAACAATAAGCAAACTAAACTGGATATATCCTGGTGTATCAATGAATACCAGAAACAGAGGCAAAGACAAAAGCACAGAATATATGTCTAAGATTAAGTCAGTCAAAAGAGATTTTTGTTCTCATTCTGCTCTGTTGCCTGATTACTTCACCGTGCTTTTAGAATACTGTGTTTAGCTCTAGACCTCATATCAACATGTGCTCCATATGGTCATAAGAGGTCCAGGCTGTCAAACTTCAAAACTCAGTCCATCTTTGTCTTAGCAGGGAAAGTCAGTTCTTTTCATCTGTCTTGCCTTATTTATCACTCAGAGCTGCAGGATCATCCCAACAATCAGCTTTGTATTCCTGAAAGCTGTGATTGAAGACTTATGAACAGTCTCCTCCCACCTACATGCTGGATTGCTCTCGGGGCTCCCTGGGGAAAGGTGGAAAAAGCTGTTCATTTTGAAGAGCTCCGTGCCTGAAATGATCATATACCATTCCACTCCTAATGGCCTCAGTGAATCATGTAAAAGCTTTTACATATAGGCAGACCCACGTATACACTGTTACACAGAAAATAACGTGCTGACTGTACCCCCATTCTTTTCAGGCACTGAAGTCTACCTGTCCCATGGGGCTACCAAAGCATCCTGAATGCACGTGGCTAAGGACTGCTCGTAATTCTTTCACTGTGGCATGCAGAAACATAGAGTTTATTGTAGACTGAAATGACTGCTCTAAATTAAGGGTCAGACCAGAAACTTGACAAAATGAAATTAATTCTTCACTGATGTTCCTTAGTATGCTCAGGGAACAGCTCTGTGAGAAGAGACACAGGTGCAGAATGAAAGAAGGGCTCTCTGAAGCAGTGCCGTCTTTCATCCCAGGGAAAAAGGCTTTGAGAAGACAAAGTTCAAACTTCAGAGACCGTTCAGAAAAAGAGAAAGTAGGGCACAGAGGCCTCAGCCAGCCTGGTGACAGGATGAGGAATATATCCATGGAAGTTACAAGGAAAGGCTAAGAGAACTGGGATTGTTCAGCCTGGAAAAGAAAGGGCTTCAGGGTGACCTAATTGCAGCCTTCTAGCACCTGAAGGGAACCTACAAGAAAAATGGAGAGAGACTATTTACAAGAATGTGTAGTGATGGGACAAGGGGCAATTGCTTTAAAGTGGAAGAGAAAAGGTTTAGACTGGATATTAGGAAGAAATTCTGTACTATGACGGTGGTGAGGCACTGGAACAAGTTGCCTTGAAAAGTTGCGAATGCCCCATCCCTGGCAGTATTCAAGGCCAGGTTGGATAAGGCCTTGAGCAACCTGGTCTAGTGAAATGTGTCCCTGTACATGGCAAGGGGGTTAGAAATAGATGATCTTTAAGTTTCTTCCAAGCCAAGTTATTCTGTGATTCAGTGAAGATAAAGCAATGCTCCACACATTATGAGCTGAGGTTTCATCTTGTCTCAGCAGTTTTCTCAAGAGACTGACTTTGCTGGACACACTGGATGAAGGACAGAGTGCAGTTTCTGGGTAGGCTACCCACATGCCTGATGCACAGCATGGATGCAGCCTGTATGCTAGGACAGACGGAGAGGAAAATGTCTGCAGAAAAAACTGTCCAAAACTCCCCAAAGGTTGTAAGCCTGTGGTAATTGATCTCCAAGAGCCTTGGGCTTCATCTACCATGAGGGTGAGAACAGTGACTACCACCAACAGCTTCTCTTAAGCAGACTTTCAAAGCACTCATGAAATCCCAGGAGGACAGAGGCTTCCATACTCCCAATTTGTTACTGATAACAAGCATGTCTGAACTTAATAATATTTTATATACATGTTATTTAAGGTTAAAGGTTAACATCAGTATTATCAGAACCATGTTTCTTGTGGGCATCTCATTTTCTATTTCTCTTACAGGTTTTATCTCTGTGCTTTAGTGAAGCTATAAATCACCTAAAGAAGATTACTCCCTAGTTTTGCCCTATGTTCACCTTGTGCTTGAAAGACTGTTAATCCTCCAACTGAAGTAAAATTTCCATTGATTTTACACAATATTTTGTCTAAGTGCTGGCTGGCATTAGGATTCAGTCCACAGTGGATTGTAGAAATTTACTTTTAACTTTCATCCTAGAAGAAGTGCTACCAGTGAGGTTATCCTTACAGAAAATAAAAAAGGAAATATCAAAATTACATTTCTCTCAACTCCAGGATGCATATTCCAGACACTAAGAGCTAGGTCAGACACACACTGTAGACTCAGCAGGGATTGTTGTAAGAACTAAGACAGATGTTCAAGGTTGTCTCCAGCTATGAATAAAGATTTTACGCCACCAGCATGAGAAAGAAAAGCTTTGAAAGTTCAACAGGGTCACTACTGAGCAAGTCTGCCCCATGTCATTGGCAAGAGAAGCCAAATAAAGACACAACTAAGTGACTGTTTGTCTTCAACCACAGTGCGAGTAGCTACAGTCACCATGAACATATCAAGAGACATTATCATTTTTGTGACAGCAATGGCATAAAGGCAATAAATAGAAATATACCAATAAAGAGATAGGCATATGATTTGAGAGTCAAATAATGAGTGTTATCATTCTGGAATAAAAAAATTATTAAGGCATTCAAGGACTCCTGTTTCCTTACACCACATTGGCTGATGTGTATAGGGCTTTTTATGTCAACTGGATAGTGTATTGGCTTACATACACTTGCTGGTCACCAGGAGCTCTGTCTGAGGTATTAACTACTGTGTCATAGTAAAGATTTTCACTACTTCCCAAACATGTACTAAATACATAAACCCGGTCAGCAATATGTACTATGCAAACATCTCCAAAACATCCCCAGAATCACACGCTTGTAAACCCATACCTTGAGTTTACAATCAGATTACAGTCCCTGATGTGCCATGTGAGTAGACTTCGGGTATAAAAGGGAGAGGATACTATATTTAGAGTGGGGGTTTAATCTGGAAATAAAATAAGTGTTCTCTCCCAAACCAGACAAAAGAGACTCCAATTCTTATAAGAATGCTGGTGCAGTATGTGGTGGACAGCCCCTGGGAGTAACTTCACCCCTACACAGTATTTCAGAGTCCCTGAAAGAGACACGTCATACATGGTGAGAGTATCCTGGAAGGGTCACGGGAGGAAGATTTTTAGGAAATGCACAAAGTAGCAAACCAGTTCTCAGCATAAAAGCAAACTGCATCAATCAGTTCAGCAAAGAGACAGACAGACAAGCCAGAGCTTCCCACATCCATGCAGCCTGATCTGTTGTCTAGACTAGGATTTTAAAAATGCCTCTTTAGAAAGTATTGGATAAAATTCAGAATAGGCAGATCTTGAGCTTCAGTTCAAAACAGCAGATATTTATACTGCCTTGTGTGTGCTAGATTTTTGAACTCTGCATTTAGATTTCAAACTCTATTTTCTGGGATATCTCTGCTATAGAAAGACTTTAGAAAGTGGTCCTAGTGACAGTCTAAAGTGATGTCCTGAGCACTGCATGAGAAGGAAATGCTCATACTTATTTTAATACCAGGCCATAGAGATTAGTACAGATATAAATAATCATCTTAAATGTCTTAAAAATTACCTAAAATCTAGACACTCTAAACAAACCTACGTCCTGAGGACCTCACTGCCATTGTCCAAGCTTGCTTGGCCCCGGCAGATGAACCTTAGGATTAAAGGGTGGGCTCAGTTCAGCGCAGGCTGTGTCTCACCTAAAAAATCCATTGCGCAGGCTGGAAAGGTAAAAAGACCTTTCCCCAAATCTTCGTTCGCGAAGATGGGCCATTATTATTATATGGATTAGAAAAGGTACACTAAAAGATTCTTATTAATAAATTACTAAAGCAAACTCTGGGTCAAAGCAAAGGCATAATTCTTAAAACTATCTCAGTCTGATGCAAAGGCTTTCCTGGACACAGCAAAAGAAGCATAAAGAACTCTGTCAATTCCCAGCAGGTAAGAGTTTGACTCAACCACCTCTCCCTCCATGTGCACCCTTAGGATACAATCAGTTAGGTGTACGGTTTGTGTCATCAACAAGCTGCAATAACAAGAAAGTTTGATTAGTTGTCTCCAACTATTATAAACTCATGTCCTGGGCTCCTAGCAAATTGGAAGTGCACAGAGTTTGAACATCTTGACCTAAAACCAGGAACCAAAAAGTCTCCCTCTTTTGGAAGTCAATGTGTATGTGGTTGTACACAGCTGCTGAGGAATTAATTATAATATTCATTAGTTAGTAATTTAGGATAGAATGAAGCCTCTGAACACTGTTATGCTTTCCATCAACCAAATAGCATGCGTATAAAGAGACTCATTTAAGTACCAAGCCTATCCGGTCTGGCCATCTATTCCACTTCTCAAAAGCCACATTTCCTGGGATTGGTTAGATTAAGTAAATTAATTTTCTCTTTTGTAGAGGTAAGTGGGTTGCTGTTTGTTTGCTGAAATGTCACAGCATCCTCCTAGAGACTGAAGTATGTTGTTCCAGGATACAGCTCTCCACTTTGAAATCTGATTGTTGGGGAGCTGCTGGTCTTGCTTATTTCAAGTTTCAAAACATGAGTTGCACTGACTCTCCTGCAGGAGGAGGTGAAGGACCAGGCTGAAAGGGAACATTCTGGAACATGAAATGATGGGTTGTACAGTAGCTTTCTTTAAGGTATACACAGGCAGAGACACTGCTCCTATATTTCACAGTTGCTGGAAATGCAGAAGGGCTCCTTGGGGAAGGTCACATAGCACTCTGCTCTCAGCTGGGGGACTCTGCAACCTTCGTCATATTTCTCCAGTCTAATAGTGCTATGCAGAAGTGTTGCTGGGATTATATTGCATCTGGCTTCACAATCCAGCTGAAATCAAATTGTTTGCTGACCCAACAGCCTACTTGCAGAGTCAAGCAGCTGAACAGCCAGCAGCCCTCTCCCCTCCAGCGCTTACACACTGAGCTCTTGGCTCTGTCAAAAGAGATGTTGTAAATAGCCCTTCTTCACTTGGAAGCCTTGAAAATTTAATCATGGAGTGTACTTTTCCCCTTTCAGGCTGATTTCCTAAGGAAAGAAGGATTATGCAGGCAGAAATCAGGCACACCTGTAGCTTATGAATCCCTGATCAGCTTCAGCCACAAATGATCAAGGGATTCATCTGAAAAAGGTATACAGAGATAAAATAGCAAAAATCAAAGTGACATTAAGATCTCAAGGACATTTAGTTCCTGTAAGTGTTGTTAGTTTTTGTTTGTTTGTTTGTTTGTTTTTCAAACAGACTGCTGCAGAGAGTAGAGAGCCCCCAGTTTCTTTCCCAGAAGAGACACTAGAAAGCATCCTACAGTGTTAGGAATCAGCTGGCCTTCCAGCCAGCATCTCCCAGACCTCCTGCCTTTCATTCAGTGCTTGTGTCCTGGAGGTGATGGAGATTACAGTTAGGGCAGATAAGGAATCAAGTGTCACACATCTAGAGGAACAGAGCTTCATCACTTCTTCTGCTCCTAGAACAGTATTCCTACATTAGCAGGAACAGAGGGACGTAAGACAGGTGAGAGAGGTCTGTGTCCTGTACCTATTGCACCCTTCCCATGAGATGAGGCATTTTTCTTCATGTCTTTCCTGTGTTTGTGTTTTTTTCCCCCGTACCCACAAGGATTCGTGATACCCGTGGTTCCAGACTGGCCAGCAACTATTGTAAGTGCTGGATGCTTTCAGCTGGAGCCCACATATTTGTTCTGCTTTGGGAGCTGTTACTTTATTGATCCTTCTACTGGACAGTTCAACAGCTGAAGCTTTTCCAGGTTAGACCTGTTTCTCTCAATATATCTCTCCTGCAAGCAGAAGTAATGTGTCTCACAAATTATTCTGTACTTTTTATTAGGTACTTTTTAATGTCTCTAAAGTAACATGCAGACGGCAGAGCTTTCAGCTCTGTAACAGAAGCACCTATTCCTTCTTCTGCTAGTTGATAGTGGGTTAAAAATAGAACAGTACCTCTCGACAACTCAGAGATGATTGGATTCACACTGCAACCCAAACAACTTTGTGGACTGTTTAATTATCCTCAGCACTATTTCTAGCAACAGACCATCACTTTTCTGAATTTTTTTCCCAGTGAGAGACTATCTAAAAAGTTATCTTAATTTTCTCGACTTTATGAACACCACTTAATGCTATATAGCAGTTTAGTTCTTGCTTCCAGCATGCAGATGATTGGCCAGCATCTCAAATCCAGCTTTTCCTCTAATCTGAATCCTTTCACATCACCTCCATCACTCGCTGCCTTTCACACACTTACTAATCAGTTCTAATACTGATTGCTGTTCCTGTGCTATTACTTATACAGTCCATTCTGGGTAGTGGTATCAAAAGGCCTTAGACTTCTGAAATTAAAAATAGCTCATTATTTATAAGCAGTTAGTTAACAGAAATGCCACAATCACAGGTATCACTGCACATATCCTCCAGATATCTTGGTGTTTCCTATAAACCACACATCTTTATGCAGGCTATACTTCCCACTCTAGTCTCCCCACCAGCTGCTTGACAAGGCACACTCAAACAGTGCCAAGTCATCTCTCTGCTGCTAAGGAAAACCAGGATAGGGATCTAGCACCATACATACACACCACAGCACAATGCCTTTCTATAATGTTGGAGGTTATAACCTGGTGGAAGAGGTGGATTTTAAGGCAGGATGTAGGCAAGGACTGCATCAAAGGTCATACATATCCATGGGGATTTTTCCATTGATTTTCATCCACTTTGGATGACAGCATTTTGAATAAAAGTCCCAGAAATTGCATAGGCAATGGTGAAAAATAGCCAAGATAACCACTTCAGCAGGAATGGGCCAGGAGGGCAGCCACACACTGCAGAAAGGGGCTCTCCACCACCTTGGGGTTAAAGAGCAGGAGCTTTGTGGGGAGAGCAGAAAGGAAGCAAAGACATTGGCAAGGAAACAATTCCGGCACACCACTGCAGAAGAGAGTTCAGCTATTCATGATTAATTTAGCTGTTACACCAGAGGTCTCCAGTGACTATGGAAGCTTTGCTGTGAGCCACATGATTATTTATTTATCTTCTAAAAAGAACTGTTTCTATGAAAAATTGCAATAAAACATGTTAAGTTGGAAACTGTCTGTGGCCAGAAAACCTATTAAAAACCACTAACAAGCTTCTTCAGCTTATTCATGTCCTATTCCAGATAATAAGAAAGTTAGGGTTAAATCCAAGGGACTTTCCTAACTTCAGTTATTAGAAGCAGAGCAGTAGCTCTGTAAAACAGGTCCTGGCTTCTTGCAGCCATGACTTTTCCCCTGAATCAGTTGGAGCCTGCTTTGTTTTCATTGGCATCAAGAACACATGAAGCACAGTCCAGCGGGTGTACAGTTGTGTATACACCACCAGTACATTTGCATAATGTTTCAAAGTCCTAACTCAATGCTTACAGAATGATAGCCACTGCCACAATGTATTTATATAAATAGCACTTGCTTTTCATAAGATAAACTTGCACAAAGGGGTTTTTTCTTTTTTTCTTTTTTTCTTTTTTTTCTTTTGTTTTTCTACAGCATGAGCTTTGTGATACTACCTTACAAGCTTTTCTTACTATGTCCTACAGTAAACGGTACTCCTATAAACCCCATACTTTGGCAGCTATCAAAGACTAGCTTCACCCCCACTTCCAAATCCCACATTACAGTGCAGTATGGGCCTCCCTTATGAGAACAGCTTTTCCTTCTAAACAGTTGGTTCACAGAGATACAGTTATTAAATCCCTCCAGTGTCCCCAGTGTGTTTCCTGCATACAGAGAATACTAGTACCATTGTGGTCCTGAGAAAGGTGACAATTCTGACTCTCACTTCATCATCATTCTTTAAAATACTTGGTCACAGCAAGAAACTCTACAGATGTATCCACAAAGCTTTGCCTTAGAGCATTAATTTTAAACAATTCACCTTAAGTTATCTGCAGGAATAAATTGCAAGACTTGAGTGAATTAAATCCCCAAATTCCCAAATTCTGACATCTGGCATTTAGATACAAAATAAAGGCTTTCTCTTCAATGATGTAGATACTTTCTTGTAGACAATATGAACTTCATTTCATTGCGTGGTTTGAAACTTCAGGTTTTGGGGTGCAAATATATAAACAAGCTCATAAATAAAACCAACTGGGGTTGTTCTTGGAAGAGCAAAAAAGCACACAATTTAGAAGAAGGTGCCTGCACACCTGAATTTTGAAAAGTTGTTACTAGGTCAAAACATACCAGAATAGCTCACATCAAATCACTGTTCCATTCACAAGCAAAGAGAACAAATCTCCTTCAGTGGTTCAGGGCTATGAGGTATTGGAGAAGTTGAGACTTAATCCTTTGACAGCTGTTTCTACAATTTATGGATGACCTTGCCTCAAGGTCTGATGATAAAGCACACTGATATCTGTAGAACATCCATAGTAAAATAAATCATACTGTCATACTAGTAGTAAGGACACTTCTTCTAGCTTTTTACAAGACCTTTATACATGCACGTACCGTCCTTCAATGTTATGTTCCATGTATACTGCTGAGGTAACCTCAGGAAATATAGTATTACATACACACTGCTTCCTTAATGCATCCATCACAGGTTTTCATTAACAGGAGATCCTGGTTGTCCTAAGCACTTAGCAAAAAGAGTTAAAAATACACTTTAAAATGTTATGTGAGAAAGAGGTAAACTGCAAGAAAAACTGCAGTGAAATAGTCACAGAGGTACCTTCAATCTACCTGAAGTGGTGTAGAATTAGACTCACTGTCAGTCAACAGTACCTATCTATGGTAACATCCCTAATACTTGGGTGCATAATTAAATTACACAGCTCTGCACTACCTAGAGCTGTTCATCCCCAGAAATATGACTTGGCTCGACTCCAGAGCAGGGCACACTTTGGCTTGTGATCAAGGTAAAGTAACATGTTTTAGTCTTAAACACAAGCCTGAGCAAGGGGTGCTGAGGAATCTGCAGTTCTCCACAAATAGCCTTGGGAAGTACTTTGATTAGGAATCATTTACAAGTCACAGTTCCTCTACCGCTTCCTCCTTCCTCCGGGGGTAATGACTTACAGAAGCATCAGCAGCAAATGCCGGCATATCCCAGTCCTGGCTAGCAAGACTGATAGAAGAATAACAGGGGTTTTTCTCTCATTCCTAGCTTGCAAACAATCTGCACATGCATGGGTAGAGGGTGGCTGAAACCCTAAGAAATCCATTCCTCCTTCAAACCTCTTCATAGACCATGATGCACATTCAGATCTCCCATGTCTTTTCTTTCAATTTTTTCACTATAAAGTACATATCCAGCTACTGCTGTTACTTTATGGATGGGATCCTGTTGCTAATTAATGGCTTCTAATTGGCAACAAAGCATCTGTAAGAGGCTGATGTAATTTGTAATTTGATGTAAATTTTAATTTCCTCAGGGACAGCTTAGGCATGATGAAGAATCTACAGGAATATGGTGCCATGTAGGCATCTACAGCACACCAGGGCTGGCTATATTTTGGGCAGGCCAGCTCTTTCAGCATCTGCCTAAAGGCCTGCTGCTGTTCTTGCTCTGGGTCAGCCTCATTATGGCAAGCAAACCACCTTGGAACTTATCTCCAAGCTAAGCTCACATGACACTCACAAAGTGGATAGTCTTATATCTAAATTCTTTGCAAGGCCATATACATAGGCCATGTTCAGGCCACAGCACATGACCAACTTCATCCAAAAAGATAGCCAGAGGAGTTGGAAATACTTGTATCTACCTTTCCTGTAACACCAAAGCACTTCAAAATAGAAGCACAGCCTGAGGCAAGGGCACTCCATCATCCTCTTGATAAAGCAATACGACAGAGCAGTCAAGAATGAAAAGAACCATATGAACCATTAGGTTGTCTAGAAAGAAGTAGATTTTTAGAGCCTATTGGAGAGGGCATATGCCCCTCAAAGAATTTTTCAGATCTGGGACTTCTCACACAGGAAGACCTTTCTGCATTTTACATTTCAGAAAATACTGACATCATATTAACACTAAGAATGGGGGTCACACCACATGCCACTGGAAATGCAATTACAATGCAATCCTGTATTTGGCTTACTGCCTTATCATCAACAAGCATTAATAGTCCCTAAGAAAGAGGGTAAGCAAGCAAACAAAATCTGGGTTTGGTTGCAAGTGTAGGTGTCTCCTTGGCCCTGTTAAGTCTCCTTTTTACCCGTCTAATGATGTAAAATAGTCTTAAAATCAGCATAAAGCGACTCATTAAAGACTCTCATAGGAAACAGAAACATACATTTTTATATGTAGGATTTGCTGAAGTACTGGGAAGAAGTAAGTTAATTAGACAAGCAAAGACATTTGAAAAAATTTGAATTATTTATATTGCAAACCTCATCCCATAGGTAGAGAACTTGGATAATTTAATTAAACTCTTAATTTTATGTAACATAAAATCTCTCCTAAGATTACAATCCAGAACTCTCTTCTCAGAAAGTTTTCAGCATTTGTTGTGTGTTCTCAGCTGCACGCACTTCCAGTTATTAACCTTCCCTCTACTTGCTTTGGACTTGCAGGGTGGTTCTCTGATAATGTGAGAAAGTATTACTTGAAATTATTCTAAAGCAGAGAATAGCTATACACTCCAATCTATTATTGTAAGTTAACATTAATGGCCACTATACCTTTCAAAATGATACAATATTCTTTACTATTTAAAAAACAGACCCATCATATAAAACAGCTGCCATATTTATTTAGATAAGTGCTCCTCCACTCTTATAAAGTGGAGTCTGATGACAGATGCGTCTTTAAGGCAAAAATAATAATTCTAGAAATGTCAGCATCTGCTTCTTTTCAGCCTAGCCTGACAGATTCACACATCATTTTTCATCCACAAGAAGAGTTTCTTTTTTTGTACAGAGAATCAGAAAACACGGGTATAAATTACTGGTCCTGAGGCCTGACGCTTTTATTAGCGTGTCACTGGTACTACACGTGTTAGGTCTGATTAGACATAGATAGCATTGGTTTCCACAGTCCACTCCCCATGCAATGACGAAGGCTTGCACTTCCCTGATAGGAATTTTCCACCTGACTGTTCAATTTCTCAGAATTTGTATTTCTAAAGTTACAAGACTCAGTACAAAAATGCTGTATGTAGTTCCTGGGGCTACTGGAGATTAAAAGACATTTAAAAAAAAAAACAAACCAAAACCCAAAAAACCACAAAGCAAAATTTTGTTTCTGAATTCAATAAGAAGTCTAGCCTCCTGGCTTACCCAGCTACCATTCTATAATCCATTTTCATGTATTTAGTCCAGTAATTGTTGTTGTTCTTTTAATCACGTACATAGAACTACTAGTAGATACAGCAGATGAGGCCCTAAACCTTACTCACTACATACACACAAAGAACACTTCCTGCATCTTTACCCTACATCACAGAGGAGCTCTGCAGTACTCACATTGCCTTTCAGAGAAATGCATGCCAATAGAAAGCATCGCTCAAGGATAATTCTTTACAAACAAGCCACAAACAAACGTATTAACAAATGGCCATTAGGTGTCTGCTAACCATCAGCAATTCTAGATATAACATCTTTCAATTACTGACCAGTTAGAACAAATTAGAGCTGTAAGACTGGACCACACTAGGTAAAAAAGTCCCTCTGGGCAAAAGTCCCATGTCACTAACCTGTGCTACCTCAGCCTCACTGAACATCCAAGACATTCCCACAGCACTGGCAGACATGATAAAGGATTTACCATTGGAGATCCATACCTTCCTGGCACAACAGTGAGCATCCAGGTGTGCTATTCAAAAGCACAAAAATGTCTGTGTCGAACCACCAAAAGCTGTCCTACCTCTGGTAGCTGCTCTCCATAGCTGGCTATTTTTGTTTCAGATGACACTCAGGTTGTTATCCCAAACATTTTTGTGACAGTAAGACCTCTCCAGCATGGCTGCACAGAAAGGTGCTGACAAATCTCCTTATTTCAACAATTTGAGCTGGCCAAAGATGAGACATCACTTCTGGCTTGCCTGCAGGCCACACTGACCTCTTAGCACGGCAGTATGCCTGGGTAATACATCTCAGAAAAAGCAGATCATGAGCTGAGAACTTGAGGCTGCCCACATCCATTATAGGTGCTTGTATGAAGTGCTATCACTATATGACAACAAATTTTTCCCAGTTTTCCTTGGAGTGGGGAAGTGCAGATTGTCTCCTGTAAGAGTAAGTAATTTATTTACATAGGTACAAACAATGTGCTGCAGACTTTGAGCATAAACAAAGTTCTTGCCTGAGGAACCTTATGATCTAAATAGGTAACACAAAGCCAGGGAACAAATGGGAAGCAGCTTAACAAAACTGAAACTGTGACTGTCCTGTAAGCTTTGTGATTTCTTTGTTTGCTTACATGCTTTCTGGAATTTATCCTGCCTTTGCTCCTTGGCAAAAACATATTTTTACAGATGGGCTAAAAATAGCAATGACAGAAACAGAGGACTGAAGAAGGTAAGTGTTGCCAAGCAAGCCTGCATGAGGTCTCTGCAATGCTGTGTCCAGGCAGTGGGTGACAGGCACTTCTTTTATTGGCTATGCTTAATATTCCTGAACTCTTAATTATTAGGATTGATCATGCATATAATGTAAAAAAAAAAAAAAAGATTATTTTTACTGACATTAAGCTTGTATTTTTTCAGTCATACAGGGGAGTCTGATTGGCAACATTGGTTTGTTTGTAGCTCAAAGACTCTCCAGGAACTTAAAAAATTATTTTTATGATTTCTTTAGGAGAAAATGCTTTTTCTCTTATGCATTTTCAGATGGCATGAATAGATCAGTTTGAACTTTTTGCAAGTGTGAGCACAGCTCTGCCAAGTCCTGTACACTTGTAAGTCCTGATAAGGATTGGCAAAGCATCATATTTCGAGATTAGACAAAAAGGTTATTTTCAACCCTGAGACTTCCAGTTCTCCCAAGGCCTCTGTAAAAATCATCCAATAAAGTTATTCAGATGGTAACCTGCAAGTGCAAACTGCATTCCCCCGCACTAATTAAGACTTACGCAAAGGGAAAAACAAACCAATTCAACTTAGAAATCTATGCTGTTTTTCAAGGAAGGATGGCCACCAAATTCCATCTGCCAAGTGTTTTTAAGTGGAATAAGCAAGAGAGGTGTCCTAGGAGAGGCAGTATAGGGCCCTTTATTTGACAGAGGCATGACAGAGCTTATTCCTTAGACATAAATGAAGTAGAAACAGGAAAATAAGGAGGAAGGGAAATTCCTACTGCGAGCATCCCTCTAAATACTGCCTATTTTTCCCATGTCACCTAAGTGTACCAGAAGCAAGAGAATTGTCATTTAAGTGAAGACAGAGATGAAAATGCATCACTCTAGATAACAGCACTACAATTTGGGGGGCAGGGGGGATCTTTCCCCTCAACTCACTTCTGTTTTAAACAATCTGGAACAACTGAAATAAATGTAAGGAGAAAGGGATTATTTAGCAATTTCGTTCTCTTCCCAAATGTGAAACACTTGCTTAAGAAGGCTCATCTTCAAAGCTAAATGAAATCTTCTCTGTATTATCCCTTCTATTTGTAGCCCTCTCAAACTTTCCTAATTAATTTTACTGCTGGTTTCAAAGAGCTCTCCAAGTTGGCTCAAATCCCTTTAGATCACGTATTAGCAACAGAAGATATACTACTATTTTCTCTTTTTCTTTTTCTCCCCTTCTTTCTAAGAGGAAGCAAGAAAGGATAATCAGCCACATTATCACTAGAGTATGAGGCAACTACTGCATCTGAGACAAACTCTAGACTCCTCATATAATTTTTATACAGACTACTAACTTAGGATATGGTAACTTTGGTTTCTCCTTTTTTTTCTTTTTTTTTCTTTATTTTTATTCTGGAAGATCCTAAAGGAATCAGTCTATTCCATAATCATGGCCAGGCTTCACGAATGAAAATTTGTGAAGGGCTTTACCCACAATTCCATAATAATCTCATTAAGTAAAGACAGGTCTGAATTATGTTTCTTTTTTCTTTCTTTTTTCCAGTTTTACTGCAAAGCTCAAAAAAAATTTACTTGGCTTTTCAAAAGCACTAGAACTCTCACACAGATACAATGGACTTTGTGTAAGTGAGAGCATGGACAGGATATTTCCTAAATCAAGAATTTCTGAAGAAAGATCCAAGAGCTTTCCACAGTAGACAGGTAAGCTTTTACAGGCAAATTCACACACAACATTAGGTAATGACACTCTAGAAAAGGCAATTTGAACACAGTGAAAGAGCAGTTCCTTAAACCAAAGCTGAATTTGACAGAAATTATTTTAATGGATTCTTCTTCTGAAGTAATTATTCACTCTTCATTCCTAAAAAAGTTAAAAGAGAGGAAGGGAATAAAAAACCTGTACAGATGCAGGCACTCATAAGGAGGGATTCTGCTATTTTGGTGTAAATTCTTAGCAGATTGCACCATGCATTTGTCCCATTTGCAAGTTCATTGAAAGAGAGAGAGAGAAAAACCACTTTTTTTTTTCCCCAGAGTGAAACTTTTTAATTCCAAACAGTGTTTCAGACTTGTATTAGAGTGGAAGATAATGAAACAGATATCTAGTATTTGTAGCTATTTTTAAATGCAACAAAACAAGAAAAAAATCTCTGTCTGCAGTATATATTGAAGCAAATTACTAAAGCCCCTCTCCATCAAAAATTAGCAGAACCAAGAGCACCATAAAATCAAGAATTATTATATTTTTAAAACAACATTGCACTTACGAAACTTCAAAGGAAGAGCAGCAGTTCCTTCCTTTTCTTGCTCCCACTAGTAATGCTCAAAAAGAAAACTCTAACTTCCACTTCTCCATGTTTCTAATCCACAAAGACTTTTCTACAGAGCATTTCATCAGATGAAAATTAAATAAATGGAATGAAAGAATGGAAAAGTCTGAGTAAACTCTCCTCTAAATAATGTTTATTTGGACTTGAAATTTAAAAACAAAAAGAACTGAATTGAGACATGCAGTGTGGCACTTCCTTGTTAGTAATCTCCAAAACTGGCAAAAAATTCCTCTCTGATTCAGCCTCACTACTTTTCTCTTACTTGAAAAAAGAATTTCTAATGAACCTTTCCATTTCTCTGATCCTTCTTAGAAGTCCAAAGGCCATAAAGACTCCTCACCACTGGAAACCCAGAAAGGCAAATTCTGCCATTCATCAACAGTCCTGCCAACACAGTTCACAGAAACACAGGAGCAAAGCAAAGCTCACACAGGCCACGTCTGCCGGTAAAGAACAACCATACAAGCAGGAACTGAGGGCTGTGCAAGCACTGCGTGGACACTTAAAAGCTGAGATTCATCAAGATGACATGACTTCAACACCAATTACAATGCCATGATTCTCTTCTTTTTCCCTCTCTCAGTATTGGAGCCTTTTCTCTCCTCATCTTTGGGGACGTGGGTTCTTCACAGAAATATTTTTCTTCTGTAAACTGCCATTTTTCTCTCACGTCACAGATCTGATCTCCTCACTTGGCTTATCTTCCCGCCACATGCAGTTGCACTACATACCCTGTGAAGCTGTTCAGCCATTAGTAAGCCCAAGCAACCTGCAGCAGCATCATGTCTGGCAGTGTTATCACCGTGGGGCTCTTTCCAGTGGGTTCAAGGGGAGCTTTCCTTGCCAAAGGATGGCTGGGAACTGAGCTGCATGCAGCTCTGTGAACCAGCCCCAGCTGAGTTCTCCCACCCTGATGCCATACCAGACCTGTGTTTTCTGTCACTCAGCTGCCTATTCCTCAGGAGTGAAATTAGGCAAGATGGCTAGACACCTTCATGGAGGTGGCCAGTATCTGTAATTTTAGTTAGAGAAACACTTTCCCTATACACAGGAGGTTTCTTTTGAGAACCTCCAAATGCCTACAGCAATGAACCAGAATCTGGTAACCTTTGCTGACTCTTTTCCAGGAGGCACCTACCCACTCTGCTGGAGGGGAGGCTGAGTGCAAGCAAGTTTGGATCATGAGTCCCTCAGGTGAGAATTTACAACGTCAAACACTGCAAGCAAAATCAGCCTTTCCAAGGCCCCATCAGTACAAGGTGCTCCATGCTTAGTGCTGGGCCAGCTTAGGGTTCCCAAGCCAGGTTTGCTTAGAGTGTGGGAAGTAAGGAACAAGAACTGAATTTTAATCTTACAGAGGGGCCTAAAAAATAGGGAATAAGTTAGAGAAGCCCTGAGCAGATTCGTTACCTGAACAAGGTCTCCATCAATTAAAAAATGTAAGGGCCATAAAGATGGTTTAAAACAACATTTATCTCCTTCCTGAACAACACAAGGAAAAGGATAAGCATGAATAAGGGTGGCAGTTGTGGCTCTAAGATCACCAGCTGATCGTTGCCTTCTAGATCTTAATGTTGCCAACTGGAAGCTATCCCATACTCAGAAGTTTGCCAAGAAGGGTTGCAGGAGCTTCAGGAAAAGACGATCAGGTTATCTCAAGCCACCGATATCAGCTGCTTGAGCTTATGCAGCTGACTTTGCCTGGAGCCCATTTAGCAAGTGCTTTCTGGCTCCCTTCCACTGACAGAGCTCAGGAGACAGGAACGTATGCAAGATGGGAATATCAAACATCTGGGGATGGTAACATCTTAACCAGCATGGCTGCCAGCAAAGTGAACATCTGTCTGTTGCCCAGTTCTCCTTTCACAAAGAAAAATGCTCTCTCCCACAGGTTCATCTGCGCACTGTACAAATATACGCTCCCTCACTAAGGAAGTACGTTGTCTGTAGTTAAGTTTGTCCACGGTGTAAATTATCCCATGCAATGGTTTCTGTCACCACGGCTAGATTGCTTTGGATATCAAAGCTAACTTGAGTATACTGCAGCTTCAAGCTCACTAACTTATTTTACTGCAAGTTTACTGTAAATGAGCCAGAAAAAAACTGAGAGGAAACAACACCAAGGAGAATCTTTTCTATGTCATTTTGCATGACCAGTACTATATATATGTTGGATAATAACAATGCAATTTCCTCAAACTACTTCTTTCCTAAAGGACATAACATATGGTTCAGTTCTTAGAGTGTTTTCCACACAGCAATTAAGCAAGTTTTCAAGCAGTTCTCCCATACACAGGTAGGCAAAGCCATTGTTTATGAATTGTCTGCAGCCCACTCTGAAGCTGAAGATTTAGAAGCCTCTTAGACCCAGCTAACAGTGTCAGGTACACCCCACTGGCACTCACCCATAGATCATGCAGAAGGAAATGCTACCACAATCGAAGGATGTTTGTTAAGACAAGGAGAAGTCTAGACTTCGGAAATTTAGAACCCCAGAGCAGATCTTAAGCCTCATGCCAATCCCACCCGAGAACACAAACCGAGTTTACAGCGTGACTACAGCGAGAGCAGTGTCAGGTAGGAGGGAAACGCTTATCAACCAGCATTTATCATGTATCCTTCTGGCCTGGAAATACCCTGTTCTCATGTCTCCCAGGCACTGCTGGCTTCACCCAGCATGAAATCACCACTAACACTGCCTGTCTCTAACAGTAGATTACTTCACTCCAAGGTGCAATCAATTTTTGTTTTAGTCTAACTTGCACATTCCTACTGGTTGTCTTTAGGCTCTCCTATCCTCATGACATCAACAAGAGACTCTCTTGCTCTTATTAGCCAACAAAGTTTTCAAAGAACTGTGTCTAGGGAAGGGAATTCCTGTCTGAGAACATAAGAAGCCACTTTTTTCTCTGGCTGCTTCACTACAATTTCTATCAAATCCTGTTCAGCTTCCCAAGCAAATGTACTTCTTCCTGTTCACCTCCTGCCTGTTCACCTCCTGCCTGCTCTGCCTCCCCTCCACCTCAGTACTGCATAGCTCAGGGCATCTCTTAATTCCCTTTCCACCATTGCAAATTACAAACAAATTATGTGCTTTCTACCAACACAGAAAGATAAACACATTTTATGCTCTGTTTTTTCCATGTGTTGCTAAATACACCTCTGCCATTGCTCCTAGCAGTCTATATTGCAAGAGGAGTGGCAGGGAAAAAAACCAACCATTCTTTTACCAAATTCCTCAGGATAACGATTCGTTCTTCCAATACATTTCCTGTGTTTTGAGAATTTTCCACATTTCAGGGGAAGGTAAATAAATCCTGCAACTCACATGAGTGTTCTGTTTTTGACAGTTCTCAAGGATATCAGATTAATGGACAATGTTCAGTATCATGAAAATACTGTGCAAGAAAAGGAAAAACCCATGCTCCCTGGGAAAATGTACAGCGATTAAGTGTTCCAGCTTGAAATGTATTTTGCTGCTCTCCTGCTGGCTCTTTGCCTGCCTCCATGTGGGGAGAAAGGATAAGGTGTGAAGCCAGATCAAGCTTCCTCTTTTGTCTCCAACAGGACAAGCCACAACCAAGGAAAGAATACTGTGAATAAGCCCTGCATACAGACACTTTTCAAGGAAGCAGGACAGGCAGTCCCAGTGGAAGGTGAGCTCATACTTAAGCTTGGCTGGCCGAATGCCCATTTTCTCCAGAAGTGTTAGCAGTCCAGGGATATAACTGTAGTTGAAGCCATATGGACCTTCCCCTACTTCCCAAAATTCTTCTTCATTAGATCTATCACTAAAGTAACACAAAAACATTTATCCCATTTGTAACACCTACAAATAACATGTTCCACCATCCACAGTTAAACTCAAGAAAAGTCATATATAATTTTAATACTGTTCCTTCATCATGAGGAAATGCTCTCTGCTCACAGAATGCAAACTCCCAGAACTTGTAATGCTTGTCCAGTTTTTATTTGTAGCTACTTAATGCTAGTCCAACATCTGTATGTCACATTCTTTCCTTAAAAGAGTAAGTGCTTTTCAAAGCCTTCCATGTGCCAGAGTTTTATCAGTTATTGCTAGTTGCTAGAAGACACTTCTTCCTCTCCTTGTTTTTGGAATGTCATCTCTGGAAATGACCCAAGATGGTGCTGTGGAGGCAAACACTGCTATGATCTGGCTACACTGCAGTAGCTCACTGGAAAGATGACATTTACTGAGAGCATCCTATCATCCCAGCTAAAAGGACACCATTGTACAGCAAAAGTGTGCCACATCAGTCAAAACCAACCTTACCAGCAAGAGAAAACAAGGGTTAAGAGCGTGTTTACTTGAAAGCATACACTAGCAGTAGCAGAGTAAAGATACAAAAAATAATCCAAACTTTAAACTTTTAGTAAATAACAAATTATCTCCCTCAGCTGCCCCGACATTTCAGGCACCTTCTCCTAAATCAAGCCAGTCTCCCTCTGCATCCTGAAGACAGCCTGTAGCTTCTGCAGCCTGAGATGCACTGGCCCCCACCTCTCCACTTTCCACTGAGCCTTCTCAGGGGAGTGGAAAGGCCTAGAGCAAAACCCATGACGTTTCTTCTAACTACATCCAACTCTAAAATGCCTTCAACCCTCTGACTTCTGTTAACTGCGTGATGGGGCTCTATGTAATGCTGCAGGGATGAAGTCAATCTGGCCTCCCCAAGGTTTTGTAATTGATATTTTTACTATGCTTTTTAATAACCACATTCCTGGTCTCAGCATCTCCTACAGTCACGTAAAGAAATTGCAGTAAAACTTTATATATTATATTAGGAGGAACATTAAATTAACATCTCATTATAGAAACTGCTGGAGACAAGTCACTTGCCCAGACGAACCATTCTTTTGCCTCAATCTGTGGATTCTTATGTCCGAAAAAGCAAACAGAGGATTCAGATATACAAAGCACCTGAACAGATTAATGTAGCAACAGGTGCAAAGGAAAGGTGTCTGTAAGAGTCCTAGTGAACGCAAAGACACTGGTGAATTAACCTGAGATATTTCTTTTTAAATAGCCAATTGTGAGTGAATTGGTGACGACTCAAAAAAAACAACCCTCTAGACTCCCTATGAAAAGTCAAGCACACAGCAGTCAGGATTGCCCCAACAGAAACTCAGTTGGATAGCTTCTTCCCAGGATTAGCAATTCATTCTCTGCTAGAGAGAAAAGGAGAGAAAGGACGGTGAAAGAAGACTAAAATGTCAATATTTTATTCTACATGCCTGCTACACCATCCCCAGGACCTTCACTTCAGGGACAAGGGAAATAAAATGTAAATCGAAATTGCTAGGGCATAGATTAATTCTCCTGCTAAATAACAACAAAGTACTTTGCACAGGCCCTCCTAATTATATACTTCATGGGGTGGATCTTCCTGCTAGCTAGCCTGCCAGAACAAGGGTAGTAAATGCCTTCTGACCCTGCTGCTACATAGGTGTAAAAGAGGAAGGCCCATCACCCAAGAAACCATTTTCTGTTACCTGGGTGGTTACAAACATCTCCAGTCATAGAATCATAGTATCATAGAATATGCTGAGTTGGAAGGGACCCATCAGGATCATGGAGACCAACTCCTGGCCCTGCACAGTTCACCCCAAGAATCACACCATGTGCCTGAGAGTGTTGTTGAAACACTTCTTGAACTCAGAAAGGCTTGGTGCTGTGACCACTTCCCTGGGGAGTCTGTTGCACTGCTCAACCACCCTCTGGGTGAAAAAATTTTTCCTGATATCTAACCTAAACTTCCCCTGACTCAGTTTCATACCGTTTACTCAAGTCCTGTCACTGGTCACAAGAGAGAAGAGATCAGTACCTACCCCTCTTCTTCCCCTTGTGAGGATGTTGAAGACCACAATGAGCTCTCCCAACCAAGTGACCTCAGAGCCACTCCTCATACGGCTTCCCCTTACATCCTTCCTAGCCTTGCAAAAGTGGAAGTATTACCAAGTTTAAAGTTGCAGTTTAAATTTGTCCCCTACGTGGTGACTTCAGTGGCATATGAATGCTGACCAGCTGACCCATGCTACTGACCAGCCACCATCTCATAAATCAAGCCCTCTACACAGTAACCCACTCATCTCCTACACTCTTGTCAGTTTGCTTCACTGCGTGGGCACACCTTGCACATCAAATTAGCCAAAGGGAATGTATGTCAATTGTGGATAATCCTGCAGCAAAGCTGTTGCATCCTGTTAACTGCTGCAAGGAGCTAGAGAGGCTGCAGCAGCCACTTGGGAGTCGGCTGTGTGTGAAAAGACTTTTCAAAGCCCTTTACACATTGTGAGCTAATGACCGGTGATTTCATTTATCTTAATTCTGATAATAAATAACAACTCCAACTTAGCACTTGCAGATGACTGGACTCCAACTCAATACTGCCTTTTTTAACTCCCCAGCAGAGCACAAGTGTTCAGTTTTCATTCCTTTTTATTCTTCTATAATTTTTATTAGGCTGAAACCCAAAAGCCATATGTTAACACCTCTTATTCCAGAATTGCCAGTTTTTAATCAATCTATACATGCAAAAGTTTAAAAACTGCAGCGTCACCAGAAATCAAATCCAACAGTTTTACCCTGCTGACCTGAGTTTCATTACCAGAGAAAATTATGATGGGGAAGAGGCGAAAGAAGAGAACAGGAGCACTAGTAAAAGGTCTCACTCACACAAATACACACACGGTAATACCACCAGCTTGGAAGTCAGCTCATACACAAAAAAAAGGTCAAGTACTTTCAGATTCTGGGAAATTATATTTAAATTGGTGTTTCACTGCACACAGAAACAGAACTGCTGGAATCTCTGAATATGGCTCTTATTAAATGTCTGTTATTAATTGTCCAGTTAGTTGTAGTTGGCTATTTCTCTGCTTAGGAGCTGCTGAACTCAGGGACAGCCTGTCAGGCTGTTGTAGCACTTCACAGTGTCTTTCTACTGGTAAGTTATCTTCACATGGAGTAACTACTCCTTCTTTATCACTCTGAATTAAATACCACTTTCTGCAGCTTCCTGTACTGCTGGGAAAGGCCTTTCAGCCAGGCTGGGTGGCCAGCAAGGCTCAATCTCTCCACTCCCCGCACAGCCCAGCGTCGCCCCACAAGTGGCTTCACCAGGCCGGAGGGGATAATTGGGCACCTGTTTTCACTGACACCTGGTCATGATCTTCTGCCCACCTTGGTGCGAAACATCCCCTGGCTCGGGCTGAGCCCACCAAGGCACCGCCGTGGTGAACCCACCAAGTCCCAATAGGGTCAAGGTCACCCATCTTAACAGGTCACCCTTCACCCAATAATTTTCAGCTCTCTGCGACTCTTTAGGGTCTCTTTACATAATCCGCCACTCCAAACACAAAGTCTCCTTTTTTTTTTCCTTTTTTTTTTTTAAAGTGACCACTTAAAAGGCGCCGTGACCGGGGAGGGGAGCGGGGCGCCCTCCCCCCCGCCGCCGCCAGGTGGCGCTGGGCAACAGCGCGGAGCCTCCGCTCGGCCGGCAGGGCGGGGACACGAACCCGAGGGGCGAGGGGACACCTGGGGCGGGGGGACCCCAGAAAGGACGAGCGAGAGAAGGAATTTAAAATAAATAAATAAATAAATGAATGGATAAATAAAGCCATCTCTCCTTGCCCATGGCCCCAATTCCCCCCCCCCCCCGTCATATTCCTTTTCTGCAATATGGCAAAGCAACCCCATCTAGGCTTAAATTTTCCGCTCAGCCTCCAAGCCATTTTGCAAGATGTTATGGTGAAGCCTGCCAGTATTTGCTCTTGAATATCAAAACAGTAAGTTACAAATGCAGGAGGCTCAATCTGTTCCTGAGTTAACACTGCCAAAATGAGCCTAATTAAACCAGGAAATTGTGGATCGTGTGGGATTACATGAAAAACATCTTTGTTTTTCAAAATTTTGAGATAGCACATAATTATCTCCAAAGACAGCAGTCTGCTGTTTTGACAGCACTCTACCGATAGGTGACAAAATTATAAAGTGGACATAATTAGTTCCTCATTTTTCCCACCCAACCTAGCTCCCAGATTCCATTTTTACAAACAAAGTTATCTTAATTTTATCATGGAAAGCCACGTTCTTTTAAATAATTGTAACTTTTTAAGTTCAGCGTTCTTTAATTCAGATAAAAGCAGGAGACATCAAGTCTAAATGAAATTGGAATTAAAAGGACTAGAACAAACTTCTTCCCTAGGGCCAGGGTTTCAAAGCCAGTGCTGTCAAGACTTTCTCGCTTGAGAATAAGGTGGTGGTATTCAGCACAGAACTGAAAGCCAAAACTAAGAGCACAATCACAAGTTATCATGTTTGAAATATTCCATCCTTTTTCTTTTCATTGCTTTGCTTTCTGCATTGAAATGTTGAAGCCCTGAATCCTAAAAAAACTCCACCAACTTCATTTCTTTCAACAGACTGGAAAGAAGCATCTTGATAATATTTCATAGGGTGACACATCCTCATTCTGATGTTATGACTGTTGAAGACCAATTGTCACACTCCTATGCATTTTCAACGTATTGATTCTGATTTATTAAGCCTGTAGTTTTGAAAGCTATTGTAGAAGACTAAATTTTATCCAAACTACTATTCAGCACTGGGGAAATGGGGAAGCAGAGTTTAATACATTTGATATTACACACTACCCAGAGATTGTGTGCTCAAATAATTTTTTATTAATATTAAATTGTTGTTTATTCTGTAGTTGAACCACAAATATGCTTGTTGGCATGGGCATGTGTGGTATGCTACATTTTATTTTAGTTTGCCTTCTGTGGGCACATCATCCCTAGGAGAAAGTCTTCTATCTGATCAAAGATGATAGGAGATCAAATCAAATGAGATTTTAGAATTATCTTTGTGATACTGACTTAAAGCTCCTACTCCCATTGCGACTGGTTTACTTTGCTTGCAAGAGCCCAAATACCTTATAAATCAAACACCAAAAACTACGAATTCTTTTTTTGCCTTTGCTTTCAACTGCCCACTTCCAGGATACATCTTATGCATGCTTACCCAATTTAATAGACATAAGTATTTAGAAAAAGATAGACTTCAAAATGAAGGAGAGATGAAGGATTTTGTTGAGTGCTGGAAACTGCAGATTTTAATCTCTGCACCATTTGAAAACCTCTGGGTTTTTATGGGCAAGCTGGCACCTTTCCTTTCTGTAGCAGCTCCAGGGTGCCAGCAAATTTGAGCTGTGCTTGCTTCCTTAGAGCACCGTGCGCTTCACACATTGATTTGCAACCACTACATTAGGAAGGAAAAAATTATTCCCTAAGCATGACTTCGCTCTCCTCCGCTATACCTTGTCTCATAAGGGGAAGGGAACATCCTCTCTGTTTGGAGCCCATTGCCCTACACGAAAAATCAGACAAGGAATCAAAAATTTATTATTATGATCAGAGTATACCAGGCTATTCGCTCAAGTCTGAAGAGCAGTATCAGGGAACAAGCAAGTCAAATCCAGGTCTACTTTGGGAACTTTGCCACCTTCTCTTTCCATAAGTTTGAAGAAAGTTTGAAATAAAGGATTTCCCAGAGACTGTCAGGAAGGTGAGGCAGATGGATATTTAGAAATAGAAACAGGCACTCATTCTGAAAACTGCAAAAAGTACCTTAGGTCATTATTACATATATTAATAGTATCCTTATTAGCCTCCTATCTGACTCAGAGAAACACTGAAAAATACTGTTCTCAGGAGATCAACAGCAAAGGTGGTACACAGGCTGATGATATTTCTGTTGATGTACAAGGATGTTTCTTCTCCCTCCATCCCCCTCAGTTCTCAAACTAGCCTGTAACTTACTCCTCATTTTATATAATTACTTGCTGTTACCCCTGCTGCGCTGAATATTCAGGAAGCGAGAATGTGTCCTCGAAATGCCACAAATGCGAAAGCTTCAAATGATGCCCATTTTGAATACGGAGTAAAACCCCACAGCCCATACTTCAGGAGGCAGAGCTATTACTGGTGACCACAAGGAATGTAACACCACCACAGGTAAAGAAAATGCCTCCCTGGCTTAGCTTCCACAAGCTGTCAACTTTTATGGGTTCTACTCCCATTTAGCTACTTTATAAATGCTCACCAATTTAGAATCAGGCTCAGTCAAAAAGACAAAGTCACAGTAGCAGATGCTGTGCAAGTACTAGTGATAAGAGATTTTACATGTGCATGTCAACTACAAAGTGCTGTGGAGAATAGAAGATATAATAAACATAGGATTTTCCTTCCCTGCATAGTCCCAGACATACCCATACTTGCTTAAGTGCAGCACAAAAAAACCTAGATGGAGGAGTGTCAGGGAGGAATGGTAATTGCAGGAACCTTGGGGAATTGAAAAAACTGACCTCAAAAGACAGAGAGCAGGGTAGTTCAGCTGTCTGCTGAAAGAATAAATAGGACATCAGCAACTGAGATTGCTAGGAAGAATTGCTATTCAGCTGCATCCAGGAGAAGGAAAGTTATGCTGCCACTAGGAGAGGGGGCATTGAACAGACTGAGCACTGAAAAGCACAAAATCCTTACACTACTTGAAATGAATTCTTCTCACATACATTATCGCATTTTCAAAATTTTGTTGTACCTGTTGAATATTTGGGTGCAAGGCAGAGGATGGTAAAAGGAACAAGACTCTCCTCATTGTTATGAGGAGAGCCAGCTGAGGCTGGCTCTGTTTTTTCCTGTGAAGAAAGATACTATTGGCAAGGGCACATTAGCTGCTGTCCTACTCTCAGAAAATTCCCGGTGCTATGTTCTGGAGAAGGAAAAGAAAAAAGGGAAAAGAAACCATACAAAGTATGCAAGCTACTCAAATCCTTTTGGGCTCCAGTGCCTCGAACATGAGATCTGAGTCTGATGGAAATCTTGACTTTCAATTGCATTGACTCTGACACCCAAGTAGGGGTGATAAAGAAATTTCCATGCCAATGATTTTAGCAGAAAATACTGTCATGCCACTAAACTCCAGTTTAAAAAAAAAATAAAACTAACCCAAACCAAAGCAACACAACACACACACACACACACACATACACACACACACACACATCTGCTTTCTGTAGAAAATATCAATGCTTAGTTACAAAGCTTCTGGCAGAGAGCTGAAAACTTCTTGGGTTTTCAATGAACCTTGGAATTGTCAAGTTTAATGGTGTTCTAGTCATGTTTGGGACAGAAGTTTAGGTACCGTGGGAGCGGAACTTTCTGGAAGAAAGCTAAGCCATTCAGGCAGTTTCTATTACTAGAGTTTTCTTATTCAGGCACCCACAGTGGAAGCTGGGTGTTTACGTCCCACTGCTGACTCTCACCCTCTGCTGCCTGCAAGGATTTCTGCATCTTTCCTTCAGATTGATGTAGCCATAGCAGAGTGCCAAGGATGCCATGATAGTTTGGCACCTAGTCAAATTTTATTTCTGACAGGTTAAACCGGAATAAGTAAATCACTGTCACATCTCAAAGCACTTTTTTTTTCCTTTTCTGTTTCCCATGTCTATTTTGACAGCCTATCCTGCTCTCAGCCTAAAAGGATGAGCAGTATAGAAAAGTTACAGCCTGTCACAATCCTGAAAATAATCTGCTGGATATCATTTTCCTCCCCTTGACTATCCAATGTGTTTGTCCCTCATCATTAAATAATGCAACAAAAGCAGTAAGTATGCTTGCTAACATTTAAAAAGTTGATGGAATCCAAGGAGCTTTGGCTAGCCTTTCCACATAACTAGTTTGTTTTAAGAAATGTTAATTTATCACATATACCAGCTGGAAAATAGTTTACCAGGTAGAGTTGGAAACTTGCTCCCTTATGAACACAAAATGTTTCAAGAGCAGAAAACAAAAACAGTGCCATAGGATGCAGTAGAAAGAGCAAGGAGAATTTAGGCAGAGTGATAGTAAGTCAAAATGGAATTTGGCAACCACACTAGAGCTCAACAGCAATTCAAACTTAATGATCCTGAGTTTTGCTTTACGTCTTCTATGAAATATGTTAAACATGAACAAAGTGAACAACAGAACACGATTAACTAAAAATATTTAATACTACAATACTCAAAGTGATACAAGGTCAGACTTAAGAGAAAGGGGTGGAAAAGCTTCATCTTCAAAGCCAGGTTGCATAAGGACTTGAGCAACCTTGTCTAGTGGGAGACGTCCCTACCCATGGCAATGGGGGTTGGGACTGGATGATCTCTAAGGTCCATTCAAACCCCTTAACATTCTATAATTCTATGACAAAACAAAACTGAAACAATGTAACAATGTATTGTCTCTAATATTTTATTTTTATTTTTTGATTTTCAAAATCGGAAAGAGGAAAACAAGTAGGTGTTACGCAGTTAATTAAGCTCTCACGTAAATTCCTTTATCAGGATTGGGTGTGTAATAGACCATCTTGTCTGAGGACACAGAGGGTTGTGTGCAAGTTTAAAATCATTAACTATTGTTATTTGATAACAAGCCCCAAACCTGTGACATCCAAGTTTATTAAAACTGAAAGGGTGACAAACATGAAATCCAAGCACTCCTATTCTTCTCAGCCTTTCCCTCATTGTAGCACCAGCCAGAAGGGTTTTGGACTATCCATAAAACATTTGGCAAACAAAGACCCTGTTAATTGACAAGCTATTGCTTTTACTGCTTCCTACCACAACTTGTGGGAATCTTTTAGACCCAAATCAATTCTGCACACAAGCGTTCCCACGAGATGCCACACACATTCCCATTTAAAGCCACTTACGAGAAGTGCTACAGCCATCTCTGGTAAAACCTTTGTCTTCGCTGGCACTTCTGAAAACACGCGCAACCCTTTCATCCCCTGCTGGCCAGCAGGTTCTTTTTTTGCTTGTTTGTTTGCTTATTTACCAGGTTCTTTGTTTTCTGCCATCTTACTGCTTTGCTTTTCCTCTAAGACAGATCCTTGCCTTTGCAAGGAGCGACTTACAGCAGAGATGTTTGCAATCTTCACTGCACCCCCGTGCCAATAAAAACCAGTCAGAAGCTGCCTATTAACAGCTCTCCTTTACTGTTAAAGCTCTGAGTACTTAATTCTTCTTTATCAATAAGAACAATTAATCTCAGCCTGTTAATTAGGAAGAGTTTAACAAGACAAGGGATAGATACCTTACAGTGTAAGTTATTCCTTTGCTCTCAGGAATGACAGCAACCAGCACTCATGGTATAAGCCCTTATTATCATAATTTAAAAGTGGACAGCCTGCATTATTGTTTTCTTCATATGCTTTAGGAGTGAAAAATCCATCCTGCTCTGTGTATTCATTTCCTTTAGATGACAAGAAGTCCTGGACATTTTTCCTCTGTACTGCAAGAGGTTGTTCATGCAATGCACAGTTCTGGGGCATTGTTAATCAGCATTCACTTGGACCCTTCAGGTACACAGGAAGCTTTAAGTCTTTCATGGCTTCTAGTATCTCTTAATTCACTAATTACCATAATATCATCTTGGATCATAAAACTGCAAAGACAGTCTCTGTCCAAACAAGAGCCTTATAAAGGCAGAGTTCCTTCCTCCAATTCCTCAGTGTTTCCACCCTCCTGCTCCAGCAGGAAAAATTCTCTGCAGAAATCTGTCAAATCAGACTTTCATCTTTCTTCACATTCTTCTTTCAGACTCTTTTCTCTTAGGGACAGAAATACATGTCCTTAGGACATAAAGCACAACAGGTACTCATCTTTGACTGCTGCCCATACATGCCATCTCAGAAATAATAACTGGATAGTGCTACCTATGTGAAACGAAGGAGAAGAAGGAAGAAAAGCTGGAACCCCTCTGACTGCACACCAAGAGGAACATGGACCATGCTGCAGTACGGAAGGTAAATTTGAGGTGAATCCTGCAGGGTACGAAGGGCAAGCAAAAGGCTCTGAGGAAGGAAGGGATATGAGAAAGATACTGCTTTTCTGGGCCCATGACCCTTAAAGAATAATCTAGACTTTCACGGAGTTGCTCCATATCTCTATTCCCTTCAAAATGTGCCCAAACTGGGCACAGTCTCTTGCTGCACAGAAAGACTCATTTGATTCACACCAAAATTAAAAGTATGATGAAGGGTTTCTGCAGCCTGACCTGGGAATACACTTGGACTAGGTGGGCTAGGAAACTCTGCAGGTAGGAGAGATGTAGGACAAAATTCAAACATCCATGGAGGGAGAAAATGAGACCTTGCCACAGAAAAATGCTTTCTAATGTCTGAGATTTTAAGTGCTTATGAATATGAATAATTTACACTGAATAATTACACTGAATTATGCCCACTTGCACTGCTATGCCACAGTTTACTTCTATTTCAGAAAAAACTGTTATTATTTTTATATTAAATATTAACATTTAATATTTGATATTAACATTAAAGTTTTTAACTTTACTTCATTACTTTTATTAAAATTATTTTTTATCATTTTGTCAGACACATTTTTTGAGAGAAATCAAAAGAAAGATTAAAAATGGCTATGCATGTCAATGCGATAAGAGAAAAAATCCCACCATTAATGTCCAAACTATTTTCTTTAAACTTTGATCTTTAGAAAATTAAGGGAATTTAATATTTCAGACATGGAACACGTAGTGTACAATCTCCATGGAAGTAGGTATACTTTTTGAAGCCTGAAGAAAATCAGATTTTTAAAAAAAAAAGTAACAGGAGACTGTCTATGGCTCCATGCAGCATTATTTTTCTTGCTAAAGTTCAGTACGTACCAAGTCCTTGGCTACCTGTGCAGCCATACTTCGCGTACCTAGAAGATTGGGGTTTTATTAGGCTATGGAGAAAGCCAGACTTTCTAACCTTGCAAAAAATCTGCACACAAACTTATAGGGGGTTCCCAGAGACACAGTGAGTAACCCTTACTTACTGGTCTTCATTTGTATCCACCCATAAACCAACCGCTTCTACTAATGTCACTAACTTTGAGGATGTGAACACTCCTCCTAGCAAAAGATCAACTCTTTGCTTTTTCACCCCTATACACAACTCTTTAGCCCCTGAGTGGGGGCAGACAGTGTCTGCTGGAGTTTGGAGCTGGATCAAAGCAGCTGAAGTACAGGGAAATTTGGGAAGATCAGCATTTGGCTCTGCACTGAGGATGGAAATTTGAATTTGAATTATCCTCAGCCTTTACTGAGGATATATTTAATTGCATGCTCCCCTGAATTTCCCAGTAGACTGTCGTTCCTCCCCCACAGTCTAGTATGATGGCAATGTATTCCAGCAGCTTCCAATACCAGTTAAAGCCAGCCCTTTAAAGCAGTATCAGGGTACTTAATTACCCAGCTGACTGCAGGGGCAGGATCAGTCTTGGCTATCTTCAGCCATCTCTGAGGCCAGGGAGCTGGGTAGGCTCCCTCTCTAGTTAGTGGAGGAAGATAAGTATCTGCATAGAGTAATCCATCCCACCTCTTTCTCTCTCTCTCTCTCTCTCCATTAACTGAAGAGGAGTTCAGATAAGTAGTTCAAATCAGATACATTACTTCTGAATAGCTGGAGCTTGAGCAGATGAATTCCACTCTCAACACCCAAAACACTTACATATGTAGTTTTTCATTACTTATCACAGTTTAAATGCCTGTTACTCATTGATTTAGAAACAGATTTTTCTTACTGCAATTCCCTGTCCTTTGTGCAAAACTTTCGTTATGCAGTTTTTGCACCCTAACACTCAGGAATATAAGCGACAAGACATTTCTTGCATACACACACCCACAAGTGCACCTGCAGACCAGTAGCTGCAGACCGAGTCCCCCTGAGCAGCGCTGTAAAAGCCTCCAATGGTGCAAAGGAGATTGAGTAGGGGCTGCTTTTCGATTCAGCTCTCCAAGGGCCCCAAATCACCATGCTCTGCTTCCAGCCATTTGGTTTTCGCTTGTTCCAAATCATTTTGGAAGAGCAGCTAAGAGGACAGCATTGCTTTTGTGAAATGATGCTGTTTGGGGACCAAACGCATATAACCACCCTGCCAATGGTTGTCCCCATGAGGTGCTTCCCTGAAGGACAGACACACGATGCCACCTTTCCCACTCCCAGCTCTCAGCCATCTCAGCAATGCCGTAATCCCGCCTCAAATCATTTCCCAAGCAGGTTCGCTTCCCTCCTCCCCACAGGGGTGTGGAGGAAGGCATGTCCTGGGCCGTGGTGTCTCCATAGTGCTGCGCGCTCTCAGCATGGTGGTACCTCGTACCGCCGCATGCCTTGCATGCCGAAACGCGCAGCGTCCATGCTCTGGGTAACAGCGGTGTGAGTCAAAAGGGGCTAGTTATGAGTTTGGATACTACCATTTAGAGATAAGCTTCTCCATGGTTACCGCTCTCACGCAAGGTCACTTTCCTGCCAAACCTCCTCTCCTCCCTCCCTGGCTCTCTCTCCTTCCCCTCCACTTTTTTTTTTTTTCCAAACGTGCTACATCAAAAGAGAAAATGAAAACATTTACGATAATCACAGTCTGACTATTTTAATGCAGGCTGTAGGAAAGGAAACATGTAAGCCAAGTGCTCTTACTGTGCAAGCAGAAACACACTCTCAACCTCATAAAAGTAGTATCTGAGAAATAACACTTGATTAAAGCAGCCAGTCCTTCATTTAAGTAGGTGCTTATGGTAGGGAAAATAGCCAAGGTTTCTCTAGAACAGGCTGCTGTCCTATCACGAAAAGCAGGAACAGGCCAGACAGATGAATTATTGCAAGACAGCTGGGTTTCAGCCGGGGTGCGAGGAGATCCCTATTATCCCATCCACCTTTTCTACACAAATGCCTCTCCCCAGAGAAACTGAGTCATTAAAAGCCAGCTCGTTCACTCCTGACAGGCAATATGCATTGAGTGAGAGGTGATACATTCTCATTTTCAGCAAGAAATCTTAGTCACCCCAAGGAGCAGCTCGCTTAGAAGAGTGGTAATGGAATACAGGGCCTTTCATCTCCGCCTCGCTGCCGCAAGCACAGCCTGAATCGGTAACAACCCAAAAGTTATTAGTTAATGGCTTGTTTCAGTGACCTCCATGAAATGAGTTTGCTGGGTTTGGTCTGGTTTTCAGTAGATAATAACTAGAACTACAACTGGTGTTAAATAGAAACCATATTAATCAGTTAAGTGCCTGGCAGGTAAGGATTGAGTGAATTGCCCAGGCATGGTTGTGCCATTGCTTTCTCTAACCTTTGGGGCCATGGAGCACATGGGAAGCTCTGCAACTGACCAGCCTGCTTCACCAAGACAAGGATCCCCAACTCCCAAGATCCCCATTTTGTCCTCAATTGCATAAAAAATGTGTCTTAAAAACAAACAACAACCCCCCCCAACATCTTAACAACCATTTCACGTTCTTCAGGAGCTCAATAGTATCTACTAGGCACCACTTTGAGCTGAAAATACCACAAACTTAAACAACACAAGAGTTTTCCAAAGATGGGGCCCAACAGTCCAGGCCTCCTGACATGTACTGATTTTTGAGTGCATCATTTTGCAACAATAAAATTCCTTTTTTTTTTAAGTAATTCCTCATTTTAATACATTTAGTGAGTGCAGATCAATGCTACATCTCTCCAGGAAAACAAATAACAGCCACCCCTCTTTACTTTCTTCCTATTCAGTGCTGCCTGCAGTCCCAAGTCAGAACTATCCCTTGGAAAGTGATGGCCTATGGAGTCCAGAATAATCCACTATTAGAAAAGTTTGCTCCCAAGTAAAATGCAAAATTTACTGTAAAGTGAAAGTGGCTGGAATCCTTACACACACACATCCCCAAAATACCTTAGCAGTAATTTGTGTTACTTCCTCTTCCAAATTTCCATGAAGACTTGCTAAATAGTTACAATCTGAAATCCCAGAAGAAATCTAACTTGGGTTGAGGACCTTCCTTTCATGTGCACAACTTAAAGCCCATCACCCACAAGCCTGCTCCCATCGTATGACTAGATAGGTATCTTTAAATAAGGCATCCATCCACCAACTGCTTAGATAAGAGATTCACTGGAGACCCATTCCAAAAGGGAATGGATGCAAAGCAGGCAGCAAACTGCTATCACAAGCCCTGAGGATGCTCCCATTATTTACTTCAAATTTAATTCTATAGGCTCAAATTCTGAAGGAAACTGGCAAGAGGGTAAAAAAAAGGCTTTGCAAAGAGAGGGATGGGAGGTCTGGTGTGGCTCACACATAGATGGCATTTCTTTGGCTGTCAGTAAGATTCAAAATGGGAGCTGGACATTTTATACAGATGTCATTAACATCCAAAACAATCATGCTGTCTTTCTTGGAAGTTAAGCCTCTTGCTTGAGGCTTTAAATGTCTTACGCTCAGCAGTTGATGTGTTTCCTTCCCTAACACAGCTGAGACTGGTAACTGTCAAGGTAAGACCCTCAGGTGGGACCCTATATTCCTATATTTCTTTATATTGCTCTCCCTAAAGGTCTCCCACCCTCCATGCTCTTCTCAGCATAGTTGCTTTTGATATTTAGAGAACAAAGGAAAGTTGATCAAGGAGATGCTGGCACACCAATAACTGGGCAATAGGCAATATCTGTACAGTACTTATGAATGAGCAAAGCACAACCCAAAAAGAATTGAGCATTTTTCCACAAACTTCTCAACCACTCAGACCTGCCTTCCCCTGAGGAACATAACTAAGGAAAGCCAGAGCTGCTTTACAGCTGAACTGAAGTGAGAGGGGGACCCACCAGGTACAGAGGGAGCAGTGGTTCTCAGCCTGGGACAGAAGGCATTCGGCAGACCAGAAGCCCAGGGTGTATATCACTGTGACATAAGTGGTGGCATATTTTCATTACTACAGGATTAAAATAATAAAAAAAAAAAAATTACCTAAACACCCTAATCTCCATAGGAACAGTAATGATATAGTGTGAATTAATTTTGCAGATTACCAGCATTTTTTTCCCCCACAAAACAGTCTAAGTTCTCTGTAGCAGCTTCATTAAATGTGTGCATAGGTATAAATATATATTAATTTTTGAAGTCCATCTTTCCTCCTTTTTTTATTTTATTTTCATGATGCAGGAGGACCACGTCTGGTACTGACAAATCTCTCAGCATTCTACTGAAATGTAAAGTTCCCCAGCCTTGCATATTCTGCTGATAAGCAGCCCACAAATTGCAACAAAAGCAGTGATCTGAACTTTGCATTTTACTTGTCTCACAGATTACAGCAATGAAGTCAAAGTTATCTACCCCAACTCATACAGCATTATCTCTTAACTTAATGGAAGTGAAAAAGAAGTCTGTGCTCTTTATCCAAAGGATGCAGTTATTACTTCCTCTCTATATTGTTGCTAATCGAGAATAAAATCCAGGATATGACCTTTTCATTAAGCATCAAGCCAAAAAATCCACCTGAGACAGCCTAAGGAGGCTACTCTCATTCTTTCACTCAGTAATTCAGAGCAAAGGCCCTTGCCGCATACAGCTGAAAGGAATCCTTGTGAAAGTTTAGTTTAAGGAAGCATCTAATAAATGTTGATCAATAGATGAAGCCCAAAAAGCTTTTTGTCTCCTCCTGCATGATCCCATCACAGAAAAAGCACCATTAATTCAACAGATCAGCCCTTTCCCAAACATCTTGCTTCATCTGCATAAAATGTAAGGTCACAAAAAAGATTATAAACTCAGAATGTGAGCAATACCATGTATTAGTGCCACAAACTCTTTAATATAAACCCAAATTCCAAGAGAAGAATGCATAATAGTGTTGAATTCCTTATATTTTTTGCTTTGTTATGGCAATAATAATGTGCCTTTTGAAGTTCAGACAGGGAGATACAATGCCAAAAGGCAAATACTTACAATACAAGAGCACTTGGTACATTTATTTCCTTGAGGCCTAAATTCTTCTCCTTCATTGTAAAGTCTCCCTTCAAATACACAACCTGGAAAACAGCATTTGAATAAGTTTAGCTCAAGGTAGCATGCTGCCTTTTCTCTATAACACACCCCACTGCAGAGCAATATGAAAAGTAAATCATACCATCCTCTCTAATACAGTTATCACAGAATCACAGAATCCTACAGGTTAGAAAAGACCTCCAAGATCATCGAGTTCAACCTCTGTCTGGTCACTACCTTTTCAACTAGACCATGGCGCTAAGTGCCATATCCAGTCATTTCCTGAACACCTCCACTGATGGTGACTCCACTACCTCCCTGGGAAGTCCATTCCAATGTTTAACAATCCTTTCCATGAAGAGATTCCTCCTGATGTCTAGCCTGAACGCCTCCTGGTGCAGCTTAAGGCTATATCTTCTTGTCCTGTCTCTAGTTTCCTGGGAGAAGAAACCAACCCTCATCTTGTTACAACCTCCTTTCAGATGGTTGTAGAGAGCGAATCACTTCAGAAGAATACAATCAGTTCAGAAGCCTTAACAAATCCTTAAAAATCCCTAAATGTCTTTTTTTGGGGGAAAGAAAAAAATCGTTCTATAACAGAGAAATTTGCACCAATGAAGTAGAGGCCAGGTCAAGTCTTCCATTAGAAGTGCTTGCCTACAAAACTTCTGTTAAAATCAAATTAGCCTCAAAAAAACAAGGTAATTTGCCTCTGTGCTTCACAAAGGCAACCCATCCCCATTCCCCTTCAAAAAGTGAATCTCCTTTTTTCAGGATTACTCCTATACTTTCCCTCTAACAAAATCATGGTCATCAGCCAGGCACACCCACCTGACAGACCCTCTGAAAAATTACACAAATACATCTGTGGATATTGCCACAGGCTATTGCCTATGCATCCCCTAGTTTGCATGTCCTCTACTAAAAAGTATTAAACAGGCTCTTCTTGTGTCATTTTGTGCATTGCAAGTCACCGGCCCACATTTTAGTAACTTGTTAGATATAGCAGAGAAGTTAGAGGCAGCCTCCCAGGTAACAATGGGTATCATTAGAAATACAGATGCACATGTAGAACAGCATTTTCCCATAAAATCTCACCTGGACACACAGGACAACACATTCCCCTGAGTCTGGAAGGGTTTTTGCAATGTACAACACACTGTACTTCTGACTCCACTATCACTCCTTCCTGTAAAACACGCAGATCGGACACGTTCATTGTTAGCACTGTGGTTGCTTGAACAAGCAAAAAAAAATCACATTTACTAGCAGTAAAATTAAAGGCCAGCACATGCTGCAAAACACTGGATTTCAAAACCTCTTTTTCTCTGTACCTGCTGCCTGGTATCATGATTCGGATTAATCCACAGTCAAAAGATCCACTTGAGCCTCCCTGACTCCAGACACAGGATTTGCCTTAAAATGCATCAGGTAAGAAATCTAGCATCCTCTTAGGAAAAGGAATCCTGCTTTATCAGGAATCCTTAACCTTGGTAATCTGCCATGCAGCTCTGGTGAAAACAGGCCAGACACAAGGCATTCTCCTCCCTCTCCCATTGGACGAAAACAGACTCAGAAAGCAGATAAAAGCATCTTGTTCTGTAGAGGGGAAACAGTCATCTTTGATGTTTTGCCTGATAAGTATTAGTAAATTAACATTTCCTGTACTTATTTGAGAAGTCAAGAGTCCTCCTGAACAAATCTGGGTGCGAGGTTCTGTGCACAAAAGGCTGTTACCTTTTTTTTTCTGCTTCCAGTTTGCTGTTGGAAGCAAGGGAAAACTTTTTCAAATGTGTGGATCTAGGGTAAACAGGACCACCCAGTTTTGCATTCAAACACTGAAACAGGCAATAAAGAACTGATACTTTTATGCAGCATATCTAAATTCACATAGTGAGTATCTTTTCATGAAGTGCAAGGATACAGAATACCGCTGCTCCAACTTCAGTCTTCTCAGTGTACTCATCTTTAAAAATGCAGGTGGGTTTCACAGAGCAGCAATATCACAGAAGAAGAGAAAACCATGAAACTCTGTTCTGGTAGTAAAATCTCTTCATACTCATTCATCTCTCCTCCTTCTAACTGCCATTCTTAGTAGCTGCCTGAGTGTTATTATTAAAACCAGATCAAATTGTCATCAAAATGGCAGACCTATTCACAGAGAGAAACTAAAATTGCCGACATAATTACTTGGTTTGAATCTGAAAATCAATAATCTTGAAAATGTTATGGTTGCAGATAGGTAAGCTACTAAAAATACCACCGTGTTAACAGTGCAGGAGCCCAGGAAAAGAAGATCTGGTTGTGGGTTTCTCTTAAAAAACATCCCAGGTAAAACCCATGGATGCATACACACAGAAGTGTCCGATTACTAAAATAATTTTTATCTCACAAAAGGCTTAACATGCTGGAAAAAAAAAAGACTTCTTTCAAGGTCAAGATAGCAGGAAATGGCATGGCTGTGTACCTCTCCTTCAGTAATGTTTGGGTATGACGGTACTCAAGTCATATAAAACCTATCCTTCTGAATGTTTGGTTATAGCTGGCCACATCTGAGTGGATTTAAATCAGTTTAAATTCAAAGTCCATATTGTGCTTTGGGTATAAAATATTTCAGGTTATTTGGACTGGATAAATGAAGGCTCAGAATTTCCTGGGAAAAGCTTACAACTCGATTAGCACAATGTTTATGACATCCTTACCTGGCACTGGTATGTAACACAGGGATTGCTAGGGAGGTGCCATTTCATAGAGCTGTTGTACGTATGTCCTTCAAAACTGCAATCTAGAGGACGAGACAAAAGCACATCAGTTCAGTTGAATGCAATCTTGTGGGAGGTTGCTGATGAGGATCACAGAGTAGCATCCTAAATGTAATCCATGCTCTCCCCTGGGTTAACAGAAGAGGTAGAGATGAGAGCTGGGACTAACAAGAAGAATCGTGTCCTGGGAGGGTGGCAGCAGTGCTTCCCTGAACATCTGCTGCTGATGCATGACTGGCCAAACTCCTTACTAACTCTGACTGTTCAAGACAAACCAAAATCAGTGACAATTTACTTAAAAACAGATGTTAGTGCTTATTCTGCAGTCCATTCTTGAACTACTCAGTCACTCATGCACTTGAACAGTGAGAGGGAGGAGAGAGGGTAAAAGAAGAGCTGGAAAAAGCATTCATTATCCAGCTTGGCCATGCTATCTTCCATCCATTAACCAAAGCCCTTGTAAGAGCTCTTCAGCAAGCGCAGCTCAGCATGGATGAACCGACATTGGCAGAGCTACCTCTGTTCTATGCCTTTTCACCTTCATGACAGAAGGGATCACCATCCATATAAACTAAAAGCAGTGGAGGCATTTTGGAGTCCCATAGGGCTTGACTTTATATGTCTTTGTATGCTGTATGACAACTTCGTTAACAGAAAACAGGTTTGTTTTCCCCTGCACTGGATCAGCCCACATTTTTTTGTGCAAAATGAAGTTTCATAGAGCCATTTGGAAAACAAACAAACACCAAAACAAACACTAATTTTCACATTTTTATTACATGTTCCTACTAGTTTCCCTTCCCACTCTTTTGCTGTTTTCTGGTATTTTGCAAAAGAGAAAACCAAAAAAGAACAAAAATAAAATAATAAAATAACTCACCAGAGAAGCAAAACTAGAAAATATTTATACAATAGAAATAAAATATTTGGTTTTTTAAAAGTTATCTTATTAAAGCAAAATTGTTTCAATTAGAAAAATTCTTTGGAGACCAAGAGTGTTTCAGAGAAAAATTTTAGAAGCAACACATACCCCATTTTCTGTGGAAAAATGCCCATTTTCCATTTAGTTTTTTTCCATTTTAGGTTTTTTTCCTAGTGTATTTTACTCAAAATTATCTCGATCAAAGAGCCCATGAAACCAACAGGATTCTTGCCAAAGACTTTGTATGAAACACAGGCATGTACAGGGAGTCACAGAATCACAAAACTACAGTCAGTCAAATGATGCCCATGGCACCATTCTCTTGCCACATCCTACCTTCAGCAACTACTCTAAGTCATTCTCTGCCGTGTTGGTGCACTGTCCTGCTTTGGGCTACATTTTACATCCTTCTGAAAATAAAGGCAATTCATCAGCCCTACACCCGTAAATCTTTCAGGCCACTGTATAAGGAAACTCAGAGGTCACAGCTCTGAAGTGAGGAGGAACTTAAAATCCCTATAAAATCATTCTGAATTCAACGCAAAATTTAAAGGAAACACGATATAAAAAGACCATTTGCAAATGTGTTCACTGCCTCTAGTTAAGATCCTATACAACAGAAGAGTTGTACTTCAGGATTTGCAGTATTCAGAAATTTTTTTTCCAGGCTAAATACAGAGCAACACAGGAGAAATTTGTAGATGCTGAGGCTATTTCACTTACCCAAGCTGAAAGACGTATGTTTTAAAGAGTTGATCGTTAGTCTGAGAGCTGGCTGTGATTTCATCTTTGACAAATACTAGAAGGTACAAGGTATACACACGAATCTTGTATTTTTTAAGTAGCAAAGCCCCTATGAGGTGATTTGGAATAGTAAAGAAATGTTCAGATTCTCAGTGTATTACATACAGTTCTCTGAGCTCTCATACATGCAAGCCAACATGTCAAGAGAGAAGCATGAAGCCCTATACTCCTCTTACATGTTTTGAAGTCCCGTTATGAAAAACACTGAGTTAATCTAAGAGCACAGTCTCACTTACTGCTCGCTACAAACACTGATGAATGCAGAGCCTGTTCAATGTGTTTTAACACCCTCAAGTTGCAGAAGCCCAGGTCATACTGATCCCAATCCAAGAAACAGTTTACAAGTGTGCAGGACACTCAAGATGGAACAAGCTGCATTGTTAAATATCCACGCGCATGTTTTACCAGAACCAAGATCAAGGGCCAGGTTGGAAACCAGCAACTGCAAAATACCTTGCATATTTGCTCAGCAATTATGTTTTTTAATTTAAAATGTTTCCTCTATAAGAAAGCTAATGACCCTGGGCTAATCTGCATGTACAGATGTGCATATTAAACTGAAACTTTCAGTTCAAGGATTAGTCTGGTCAACAAAGCATGAAGGTGGTGTGTCCATACAGTCAGCACTGCTCTTGCCTGAAGTACATACCCAAGCTATGCTATAAAATCCTCTGCCCTGCAGAACAAGCCATTATCCGTGTGGAAAGCAGAAAAAGAATGGCACACTATATGCAACCATGGCAGGTAGAGCTTGCAGGCAGCAAAAGGGAAATTTAGAAATGAAGACCAGGATAGAAAAGTCTGCAGAAGCATTGGAGATACTAAGATTGCTCTTGAGCTTTGGCATGGGCCAGCAGGTTGAATAAGGGAAACAGAGCAGCACCCATCCAATGCCAACACGAGGCATGGTGGGAGCCGGATTTCAGCAGATGCTCAGTTGAGGAAAACAGCATGATGGAAAGGGAGAATTTGCCAGTAACACAAGCAGTCTTGGTGAGAGATGGGGGAAGGCTGAATGTCAAGTAAAACTGAAAAGGGTAAGAAAGGAGCACTTTACAATCTCTGGGTGACACTTTAACCTGTCTCTGACCAGAGGTGTGCCCTGACACTCTGCCCTTTGGATGCCCTAGAGCTACACCCACCACTCACTCTTCAAAAGGAAAAAGAAACAAAGCCCACATACCAGCTAGTTTTTCTCAACCTCACTTTCAATGTACAAATCTCTCGGCTGACACCTGCAAACATACAGCCGGACTTTCCCAGCCCCACTACTCATAGCATGGAAATTTCTGAGCCTCACTTAAATTCAACTGAGTGAAACCTGCCTCATTCTATGTGCCAGCTCAGTTAAGCCATTCTGGCTCATCCATGGTTAAAGGTCCCTCATCTTTGCCTTGGAAAGTAGCAGTCACTGCGTATTTCATGTTCAAAGGCATCAGCAAAGTCCCTGATGTCAATTTCCAAAACAGAATATGATGGAACACACTTCAAGTTCCTAAAAGTCATTTTAAAGTGTTTTTTATTGCCTCAAAGCCCCTTGGAAATATTAGTACGTTAACTTACTGTCTCCATCCACCATTTGAAAGTGCGAGCAGGAGAAAAGAATAAACCAAGAAAGATCAGAGCTTAGGACAATCACTTAAATGCCATCCCCTTACTTCTGCCCGAATACCTAATTAAAACAAAACTTTTTTAAAAAAGGGCTACAGAAGAGGTTTTCAAGAGGGGAACCCAAAAAGCCTGAGAATGCTCAATGTGAAAAGTAACAGATTTGACATTAATAAGTAAATTTGATCCTAAGTCATATACCCCATAAGAAAAAGCTTTAGGATTCCACATATGGAAGGAACTTAAATATCAATAGTCTACATCTATTTTAAAAGAGCTAAGGCGATTCATATCAGTCAAGGAGTGTGTCCTGATTTTTTAGTCTTTCCTCCTTCTTTCTTTAAGAATAGTTGGTGTTTTATTAATGTAAAATATTAACTTTCAGCTAGTTGTAAGTTTTGTTGCCATTACCTCCTTCAATCCAAATATTTCAGATAAGTCCTGGATAAACATGCAAGCCTAAAGTAGCTTATCTGAATCAAACCAAACCACTGAATACTTTGAAGTTTGCATATGCTGTGGAAACTAATGTTAATTACTTTCTAGTCACCTCATAAAGGCAAAATGATCCTCTAGACTTGAATCCTTCCAGCATGAAAAAAAATTATGCTAAAATAGTTAAATAACTTCTAGTTTGCTTACTTAGCAACTTTGTTTCAATGTTATGCATGCCATACTTGGGCACCTTAGTTTCAAACATAATAAACCAACCTTTGGCTAATTTAATTCAAAAGAATAATTTAATTCCAAAACAAAAATCCTCACACAAAATTGGACTGGAATAAAAAAAGAGGCAAATTATAGCAGATTTTGTTATTGGCATGTAGACAAGTTGATGATCAGGAAGCCATTTGTCTTTCCAAATCCTGCAACTCTGATAAATGACCCTTTTTTCTTCTTCCCCAGACACCCCAGCACACAGCACTATCATGAAGATAGGGAAATTGACCGTAAGAGACAGTTTAGTAGTGCTAAAGCTCAACCAGTGTCCTCAGCAGTTCATTAAAAACAACGCTTTATTACTCAATTTGACATTGCCTAATAAGATTCCAGAAGAGACTTGCGCTTATTTTAGGTTAATGAGAATTTTATAGACAAGTCATTTCCTTATTCTCCCAAGAGAAAGTGATAGATTGGTGCACAATAGACTGGCTCCTCATCCCTCATTTCTTCAGCATCTTTCTTCTCCTATTAAGTCTTTTTTTGCTTTCCCTCCACTTTCTATTTAAAAAAGTAACCTCTCTATTGGCATGGAAAATAAACATTAGGAAAAAGAAAACAGTCAGAAGACATGTTTTATTTAGTGTTTGATAAATTATTCCTCAGGGAGGTATCCAGGCATGCTAACACTAAATACCAGTTCTAGTCAAACAAAAAACAACTAAAAACCCCAAACAAAAAAAAAATAACTTGCACATTCTGCAGTATTTCCCTGGCATGAAATCTGTTGGCCACAATAAAAGAACTGTGAATCACACATACACCTATCATAAAATATATTTTCATATTTCTTAGTGATGGTAAAGCCATTGACAGCTACTAGAAAATTAAACTTCCTGTTGAGAAACCCTGGTCTTCATTTGTCAACACAGAAGCATGAAAATGTATACAAACCCCCCCATGCTTATCAAGACCAGATCTAAACAGTGAAAATCCAACTCTTTCCTCTGTGACTGAGTACAAGCAAACCTATCTGCAGCTGAGCCATCACAACTACAATACCCAAGGGATGCAAGGCACAGGGGCCATATAAAGGGTGAACAACACAGCAGAATGAAGTGGCCATGGGGGTGAGCTGTGCTGGTTCACAGGCATATGATGCAAAGCTGAGAAAATAGCAGAAGAAACAAACACATCAACTCCTCCCAGTGCTGTTTTTGCCCCCTGCACCCTACTGGAGCTGAATTTCACCTTCTCAAATGTCTTATGTTCCATGAATATATGTATAGGGTGAAAAAAGTCACCCTGCAGAGTTCCAAAGAACCTGGTGATTCAAAATGCCATATAGTTAGAGCTGCCATTGAATCTTGAGCTGATACTCAGTGTGCTTGCCAAGCCTGGCAGCTGAAGAACTGTTATCTCTCACGGTTATGAGCTTTTTCATGAATGATGTTGCTTGGTGACACAACTACTTGCCATTTACACCCAGTTTCCTTATACCAGCAAAATCATTCATGATCAGCACAGCTTACAGCTTTCAAAGTCAAATACTGAAAGAAATTCTTATTCCAGTATTACATGTCCTAAAACGTTTATCATGTTGTTCCAGAGAAACATTGCATGTAAAAACAGTAATATAAAAATCTGGGTAACTGATATTTGACTGCAAAAGTATTTATGACAACACGATAAGACAGTTCATTAGAAGTTTCTTACATAAATGGAAAATTATATTCAGCAAGGTAATATCCAAAATTCGAGGTGCTACTGAACACAATAGGATACACCAGACATTCAAGAGATATCAAAAGTATATGCAAGACCTTTGCAAGAAGAGTCAACGCAAAGGAAGAATGGAGAGATAGAGACCTTTTCTTAGGCATAATCATAAGTAATTAAAACCGGCATCATGACTATACTGGGTGGTACTGTCCCTGGTGGCTATGTGTCACTGCTTCAAAATCTCTGCCTTTGCTTGAAATACAAAGCTAAAAACTGAATGAATGCTGACATGAACCCATACTTCCAGCCTCAAGAAAAAGGCCTCCTGATTTGGAGCTAGAACACACTACCAAGAGTCTCAGAAGCAGTGGGAAAGACCAATAGAAAAGTTAAGACATCTTTTCCCTTAACCAGTCTCTGACAGATGCCAGGACTAGATTATTCAGGTGAAGGTGAAAAAGACTTTTTAGGAAAATATCTATATTGTCTTCCCATCCCATCCCCCTCCATCCATGTTATCATCCCTTGTCTCTGAGAGCTTGCCTTAAAGCATGCAAGGGTGGGCTGCAAGTTAGAGGGCCCCACACAAAGGTCCCCCATCAGTCTTACAGCAGCACACCAAACTGGTATTGGCAACTCATACTAGGGGTGTCCACAGTGAACAAAGCGTCAAATGTACATATGGATCTTCCAGGGCATTAGTAGAGTAGCCACAACACCGATAATCTTATAACCTCCTTCTAACTCCCTTTGCAAGCCAGCCCTAGTAGCTGAACTTGGCTGCTGGAATGGGTTGAAATCCTCAACCACAGTATTTGATAGCCTTTCCAAGAAATGCACAATTATCTACAACAGCTTTGGATATTCAATATTCAGGGGACTTAGCACTGCTGTTGCTTGGGCTGGGATTCCATTCTTTGGTAGATTTCAGATCAATGGAGCATAGCACAAGGACCTCTAAGATCTATAATTTAAAAAAAAAAAAAAAAACAAAAACAAAAAAACACCAAAACCAAACAAAAAAACCAAAAAAAAACAACCACAGCAAAAAAAACCCCAGTAACTCTCAAAAGTCAAGGACAGAAAATGCAAAATTTCACATAGGAACTGAAAGAAAATTCTGAACAAATTGTCTTTGTTGTAAAAAAAATACCCACCAAATTTGTCTTTGCATACCCATAGAAGATTCAGATTCTTAGGAGAAGAAAGTAGAATATCATGCACCATTTTAGAAATGCAAACTTTAGGCAGTTGTGGGCCAGTAATACCACTTTCTTCACAAAGCAAATAATTTATTATTAGATCTGTAGAGAGCTCTATATCTAAGGTCTCCATCCAACTACATAAGAAAATGCTTATTTCTAGGATCTCAGTGATCTCATATGTTTTCATTAAATATATTAAATAAAATCAGAGATGAAAAGTGACCTTGCAAAAGTAATAAGAGGGCTTAATTTTTTAGTATTTTCAAAACAAATAGTATTCTAGAGGTACATGGTATGTTTTATAAACTACAGTAAATATCTGTCAAAAGAATAATCTTCCTGAAAATTTTCACTATTAGTCTTAGTCATTTTTACTCTCCTTGCATCAGGGAGCCATAATCACAGGTCCACATTTCTCTGTTACAGACTTTGCATAAACACACAGCAAAATTGGGCCTTGCCCCACTAACATTATTATCAAGGTCCTGTGGGCCTAAAGTCAAGAACAATGTTAAAACCCATGGCTAGTCTGGATAATTAAAATCCTACGTCTTAATTTAAATCTTACACCTCTTAGCAATCTACAACTTCATCATGAGGGGAAGTAGAGGGGCAGGCACTGATCTCTTCTCTCTGGTGATCAGTGACAGGCCCAAGGGAACAGCATGAAGTTGTGTCAGGGGAGGTTTAGGCTGGGTATTAGGAAAAGGTTCTTCACCCAGAGGGTGGTTGGGCACTGGAACAGGCTCCCCAGGGAAGTGGTCATGGCCCCAAGCCTGACAGAGTTCAAGAGCATTTGTTTGAACTGTTGTTTGAACAACACTCTCAGACACATTCTTGGGGTTGTCCTGTGCAAGGCCAGGAGCTGGACTATGATGATCCTCATGGGATCCTTCTAATTCAATATTCCATGATTCTGAGATTAAGTAAAGCCAAATCTTTTCCTGTGTTAGTTTCCACCACAGTGAATTTTCTGATTGCAAGAGCTATACTTGCTGCTCTTCCTTACTTTTTCTGTTTATTAAGAAATACAAAAAAAAAAGTGCTAGAAATTATCTAAGTAGCATACAAATACCCAGACAGAAACAAAGGACTTACGCTTAGTCCACAGCTTTTTGCAGGAAAAGTTCTCTACCAACAGTTTAGTTTCTCCTGTATGCAAAGCTCTCAATACAAGAGTTCAGCTGCATGCAGTGTTGCAGACAGATAGAATCATAGAACAGTTTGGGTTTGAAGAGACCTTTAAAAGTCATCTAGTCCAACCCCCCAGCAATGGGGGCATATGTCCTCGTGCTCCTCATGACAGAATAAAATGCACTGGCAGCAATGTCACAAATGACTCATAAGCGGTGGTTTCCTTCCTACACAAGCCAGTTCTGGAATACACTCTTTGGTCTTAATGTTATCCTTCTGATGTTGCATTCAAATGACAGCGGCCATTCATTCATTCACTCATTCATTCATTCATTCATTTCTTCACAAGGTAGGAAGACATGAAGCTATCAAAGAGAGCTGGCAAGAGCCTCTAAGGCCTGATTAAGCTCTTCTTGGGTTTGGAAAGAAGCCAAGAAAAAAGCCATCAGATTCTGAGATCTTTCCTTCATAACATTTTGTTCACGTTTAGATGAAATGCGACCAGTAAAAAAAAAAATAAAAAAATCCCTGTTTCCCTTTTCCTGCTTGCATTCCCTATGGGCACTCTGGCAGCCTGACAAAATAGTAACTGAGAACAAGTGCTGCAGGGCCAAGTCCCAGCTGCAGCTGAGCTTCATGTGGGGAGTGCTGGGGAGCTGCTGGGACACCAAAGGGAGCAGCTGAAGTGCTACGCATCCAGGCTGGTATTTCCAGCCTTGATTCCCCAATTACTCCCCATGGGACATTCATTTTGGACCTTGCACACAACAGAGCAGGAGCTCCAGCAGTGTTCAGGAGAGCAAGCGGCCTTTCCTGGGGATAGAAGTGGCTCCATCAGCCTCTTCCGCTGGAACCAGAACGATCCGGTGACAATGTGTGACGTCAGGACTGCTGCAGTTAAATGGGTGCATATTTTGCTTTACGTTTCAGAAGGAGCAGAAAACCTAAGTCAAAAATTTCACATCTACTTTGAAAATTAAGCCCTTTAGAGCTTTTTTTCTTTAAATTCTGAAATTTAAAGTTCTTCTTGCATTTTAAGCACATAGAAACTGCCATGTTAGATCAGACCAAGCATCCTTCTAATCATGAATCTTTTGTCTGACAGCAGCCACTAAGAGACACCTAGGAGAGTGTCAAAAATACAGGGCAAGGTCCATAGTTCTACTTTAACCTCCAGAAGGGCAATAATAAGCAGCCTACCTGACTCACACAGAGGGAAAATAGGGCATTTTGTTTTGTAAGCTACTCCTTTCCTAAAAAACTTAACATTCAGTTTTCCCTTTGGGGAGCTACTGAGAGTTGAGCTGATCATGCCACAGAAGTACCTTGTATAACACAGAAACAGTTGCTAATCAGTACTTGTCAACTCAGAGCCCAGTATTATATTTGTAAAGTTAGGACTGTTTTGTCCTGTGTGCACCCATTTATTCCCATCCACATTAACTTGCTGATTTGTCATCCCTTATTCAGTATCCCAAGAACCTTCTGCAACTCCTTGCAGGCAGCCCTTCTCCTTTACAATGCTACAGAGATCAGGTCATCAGCAGCACTATTTCTGTCCCTCTTCGCCCCTTTTCTAGTTTATTTCTGAGCACACTTGACAAGTTGAGATCTTTGCAAGGATATGCTGGCAACCTTCTTTCACTATGAAAGGATCATACACTTCACATGTTACTTATTTGCTGATGAGAAGACTTTACAAACTCAGGGCTGCTTAGTTTCTTTAGCACTTTTTTAGTGAGGGATCTTATTGGATGCCTATTAGTGGGATCTCTCTGTCCATTGATATATTCAAAGGACTCTAACTAACTCTTCTATCTCAAGTATCCATGGGCCTCCTAATTCTATTTTTTAACAGTTTCTATTAATTATCACATTAGAGATATCAGGTATATGAATCTGCAGATGCTAGGCTCAAGTCTATTAATAATGTTCCTTAGGTACCCCCCCAATTCAGGATAAACACAAAGAGTCTGAATTAAAACACTGTTTGTATTTTCAACTTTGAAACATCCATTCTTTTAATTTTGCATGCATGCATGCACATATGTATATATATGTATATAAATTTTTCAAACCATTGAGCAACTACATATCCCATTATGGAAATGAAAAATCAGCCTCCATCCTAATCAAACTGACACTTAGGAACCTTTTCCTATAAAGCTGACACTAAACACTATTTTACAAAAGAAATAAATTACATGTAATTTATGTAAAACCTGCAACTTCAAATTCTTACTGTTTCAGTAATGCTTTAATTTTTTTCCAGTTCATTTCCTTCTCTTTTAAGCATCAGGCTTCTAAACAAATCCTCGAACTGGAGCTTGCCAAACCTATTCCAAAGCTGCAGCACAGAAGCAAATCATAAGCACAGCATCTAACACACCTCTGCAACCATTCAGGAAAAATACACAGCCATTATGTCTCTTCCATCTGAATTCCAGTGTAATCTGTTTTCCTGCATTTGTATTTCCCCTGAGAAGGCAATAAATGCTTCCATTTCCTAACAATTTATCCTATATCTCCCTCCCAATAGCACACAATCATCAGTGGGGAATTAAAAACAACAGGAAAAATAAAGCTGTATGAATCTGACATTCTGAACCTCAATGATTGTGTCAGCAGTCCCTCAGCAAAATAAGTGTTTTAGAGCACATTACTTACTGCATCAACACAAAAAAACTAGTTTTCAACTTCATCTACTTGTATATTTGTCATGTGGTTAAGCGTAGTAGATACATGCCATGCATGCCTACACAATTAATTTTTTTTTATTTTATAATTATCTCATTCTTAGAATATACAGTATTGGTCAGTAAATAAATGTATAATGTTCATACTGTTGCTCATTTGGCTTTCATAGAAGTGTCCACAATATTATTCTTTGAATCAGGAAATGTTTAGTACAATGAATAAAATTTGCTTGGTTTGTTTCCAGTATGAGGAGAAATATGAATAGGCATGTTTAATTACCCTGCTCTTTATTACTCAGAAGCATTATTGCTATTCTGTCCAAACACACAAAAAGTTTAAGGAATTCTTATTGACTGGTGACTATTAGCAGATTGATGTTCATCTAAAATATTTCTAATAAAATCAGGAGATAACTCTTAAAAGACTGACAACGTAGCAGTGAAGAATAAAGTTGTATTTCTAAAGGACCGTCGCCATGCAAAAAGTAATAATTGCAGGAAAAATATGTGAAGTTATGTATCTCCACCAGCTTTGTAAACATATATATTTTGATTACGATTACTGCCCTCTTCTAGCTTCTGGTGACAGCCAAGTCCCAGCTGAGAAGCTCCAAACCTATCTGTCCTATCTTTGGCAACCTAAATGTGCACTGATCACATTTTTAAAAGTGGGAAACAACAGGAAGGGAACCACACCTTTACAACGCTCACAGCAAGCTCCTCTCTGCTTAATGACGAGAGCACAGTCCTTGGAGAGCACTGGACACTTCTCCCTTTTGCATGTCACTTCCTTATTCTGAAAAAAAAACAAAAAAAAGCAAAACAAAAAAAACAAAAGCTATTGCAAGCAAACCAAACCCAAGGCTACCATTTCTTTCAATTCAGAAAATAAAACATGAGGATAGCAGTCTGCTCTTTCACTTCAGGAATGGTCCTTGTGATTCAATACATCTCTCTCCCCTTGAAGGAATGCAGTAGAAAACAGTCTTTTAATAATTCAGGAGCCCAATTAAATGGTGTTTGCCCCACTTACACAGTAATTCATGACTGCTACTCATTCTCATAAAGAAAATGTGCCCCACTGAAGAAATCCATGTTACTTCAATGAAAACTACCTACAAGATGCACTTGTCAAAATATTCTCAGGGTCTTGAGGTGCTGGCCTATGAACTACACAGCTCAGGAATTGCTTCTTACGCAACAGGACAAATGGCAGAGAAAGAGCTGGCAACCTCAGAGAAGACAAAACTCTGCCACTGCAGAAAATAATTTTTAGCTGATGGTACTACCTGGCCTACGCAGAGGTCCTTTAAAAGAGGCTACTATATACTATACCAGAAAAGATGACTAGTGGAATTCATCTTTCTCCCCAAAACGCTGAGAAACCCATAAGCAGATAAAATCACTGTACATTATAGCATCATCTTTCTATGGCAAAAAGCTAGTGATTTCCCAAGCCCAGAGAGCACATTGACTACATGAAGGAATGTCAATAGAGAATGTGCGACAGCAGGCAGCAGAAATATTCCTTTTATAGCCTACCTTCCCCAGTGGCGTCAACCCTTCTGGTTATCCCTGCCATCAAATAGGGACAGAAAACAAATACTTTGGGCGTTTCTCTTAGCAAAGTTTTGCTACTTCAAATTCCTGACTGAAAGTAGCCCTCTGAAGTCACCTCCACCTATAATTAGTAGCTCAGTTCATTATGTGACACAGGTGGCCATCTAGTTCATGCAAGCACCCACCTCACCCAATCTTATGACTTAATTAGAGACCAAAAAATCAAAGGGCTAGAAAAATGTAAATCATAAAACTAAAGGAAAAGAAGCTGTGCTTTCCAGTCTTTTTATTTTGCTCCCTGTGGCCTCATTCAAGGTGCCTGTGAAGGATAACATGCAGCTTTTATTACACTCCAGCTCTTTGTCTAAAATCAGAGGTTTATTTTCTTCAAAGTCACTGCCTGATCTGATGGGAGCTATAAAGGCACTTCAGTCTTATCAGTGTAAATGAGGACTCACTCTCACCAAGACACTGTGAAATCAGCAAATGAGAATCAGGCCCTAAATCGCAGCTGCAACGACACAAATGACTACCGTAAAAAGCCAGGTCACTGCTATGTGCTGGCTGCTCTGCATCACTCCAGCAAAGCAACCATAAATGCAATTTAACTGGCAAGTTAAGCTGAATTTATGGCAGGTATGTAGCTCTGAACTGGCACAAAGCAGCCACAGCACAGCATTGCAACTGGTTCAACATCTTTTTTAAAGTGCACAGTGAAACTGTGATTCCCTTAACGTGAACATAGTGCCCCCTCACTTTGCTGCCATAAAGCCTGTTGAATCAAGCTCACCAAATCAACTACAGTCTGTATTTTAAAGGGTTCTGCTAAGATCTGATTCTTTTCAATGAGAGTTTGCTCAAGGAAAGATTTAATAAGCCCATCAGCCCCACCAACTTTATCTGCGGGAAAATCTTCTGCATGGTGAAAGTGGGTGTCAAGGAAGGCAAAATTCACTTTAGAGTTTCTTCCTTTGGAGAACATGACTTACCCAGTTGCAGCATGCATCATGCACCTCTGAGAGAAGCAAGATGCAAAGTGCCCTTGAGAACCAACCTAGCTGGGCTGGACCCCCATCAGGGGCTTCAGGGGGCAGCTACCGATCGGACTCTCTCTTCCAAAAGAAATTATTGTTGCAGATGGAAGTGAGAGTGATGAGAAGTATAATGCAACTCTGTATTTCTTTTTGTTCCTCGATTCCCAGGGGACTGCTGAGGCAAATGCCTCATGCGGCCCAGCTTCCTAGGCAATTTCTCATTCTGTCTTCTCTGAGTGCCATCTGCCTTCTTCTGCCATCAGGTACATCCTAACATGGTTGCTTCTTGTTGGCAATGCAAGATGAGATCAAAAAATCTGGTCTCTGGTTGGCAATGCAAGTTCCTAAGGATGACCCCAACATACGTATTTTAAACAGGAGATACTTGCTAGTTATTATTCCTAAGTAAAAGCCTCCTGTTTGCCCCACGTTGCTTAAATCAGCAAAATTCTCTGCCAGTGATGAGTTTGGTACCATTGAGCCTACCCAGGGGGCAGCCAAATTTGGGTCTCACTCTTCTTTCCTTATCACCAGCAAAGCTGATGGTTTAGCAGGTTTTCTGGGAGGGATGATTTTGGAGTTCATGTCCTGGTGTCAAGGACTGTTTTGCATTAAGTAGCTGTTCCACATGAAGAATATTGGTGGCCCATAGTACAGTGACAAGAACTGAAGGGTCCTTCCTGCCTGGAGGGTGTCTTAAGCAGTAGGCTACATATTCACTTTTCCTTCCTCTATCCCAGTAGACCTTGAACTACTTGCTGATCAGTGGCCTGGCTTTAGCAGAAAGGGGCTTGTTCTTGCTCCCAAAAGTCACTGGTCCTCACAGCAAGGATGCTTCTGAGGAAAGCAGGAGCTGAATCATTGACTTGCCTCTGGATGTGGAGGGCACTAAACCTGGATCACTATCTCAAAAGTCAGTTGTCACAGCACGGTGCTAAAAGGGGGGCAGGAGGTGCCACATTCATCACCCTGCACCTCTTTTTATTCTTTTTTTTTTTTTTGGAGAAAAAAAGAAGGTCAGCTCTGTCCCTTGGAGGAGAAGCTGCATCCTCCTGTCTTAAAGAACAGTTCTGTGTATGCCAGGTAAATACAGTCAATCTTTTTCAGCACAAGAAGAGCTGCTAAGCACTTAAATGGGATGGGATTTTCAAAGCTGCTGTTTCCCTCTCTAGCTTGTATTATAGGTAAGTCCCATACAGCTCCAAAAGTGACTGTTTCAGATGTTATCCCAGAATGCCTCAGTCCCTGCCATCAGAGTTGGGCTGCTCTTCCAGAGCGCGAGGTATAGTATCACTTAGGGCTGCGGCCCTCACCACTTCTTTTGGGGCTTTTTCCTGAAAAAATATAGTAAAGTCACAGTTGCAACATACTGCTGCCCTGACATGGCAAAATCCCTCTTGTACTAAGAAGAGATGAATGTAGCTCCAGGGAAGTGCATCCACATACCTCTTCCTGCTTCCAATACTGGATTTAATCCTAAAATACTTTTAAAAAAAATCCAGATGTTTTATCTCAATGCTGCAACTTGTGGAAAACAAGGCCAGCAGATGTGGAGCAAAGGGTTAATGTACCATGCTGATCCATCATAGGATCGAAGCAGATAAAGCAGAGCTGGTAAATCATTGTTTAGTCTATTGCAGTCAGGCATTATCCAGTGCAGATCTCCTGGGCCCACTGGGTGTAAAAGTATAAATATAAAACAAAGAGTAATTGTCATCGGAAGGATTTTTTTCCTTCATCCAGTTTATCCAGTTGCCCAAAACACTGCTCTCTCCATCTGCTTGTTTCAATTTTGCTGCCTCCTTCCCTCCTATTTCACAAGAGTGAAGTGGAGGCTGAGAGCAAATAGGACTTAAACAACAAATCCTTTCCTTCCAATTATGTCCCCTCCTACCCCCAGTAATCATAACATTTCATTACTTGTCCCAGTTAGACATTTAGAAAGTCACTAAGTAGCTGCATGCAGGAGACCTGTATTAGCAAACCTCCATCTGTGTTGTCAACAGTGTCTCTGAATCTGTTGACAGCTCTCAGATACTTTGATTTTTGCTGTTCTTAAGAGAAAACTTCTTGGACGGCAACAATCAGAAGCCAACAGCTATGGGAGGGTAGGGGATTTTTTTTCTTTTGTTTAAAGGACATGCACTCTGGCACCAAGAAGTGCGGAAGAGACACATGGCTCATAAATACATAAACCGTTTGCTAAGTCAGAAATCTGGGAGTCAGTCAAATCCATAATCGGATCCCAAGATTCATAATAAATAACTTTTAATTTTAGTCCTGCACAATAGTTATTTTAAACAGATGGTTTACAGATTCACATCTGGGATTATTTTTTTTTTTAATTTAGTGCTCAGGCACACATACAGAAAGAGAGAGAACCTCAGCTAAGGTTTTTATTAGTGTTGGAAAAATACGTATTTTTTTAAAAGAGGTCAGGCTGATCCAGAACAATGCTGCCGCAGCTGACGCAACTCCCCAGTCAGTGCTCGGCTCAGCAAATGGTTCACACTGGAATCCCATACTCCCCTGGAAATGAAAATCTAGGGAAGTGCTGCAGGATCACCCCAGACCCTCTCCTGTGCTCACCAAGTCCAACTGCTGGAGAATTCGTGTCTTAATTTCTTGGGGAAAGATCAGAAAGTTTTGTTGGGCGCCCATGTTTCTCCTCTCTCCCACGCTTCCCCAGTGAGAACCAAAGGTCTCCTTAACTTGGCATACAAAGGTGATGTCAAATTCTCACGCAGGAGAAATACACTAACCAGACCCGATACCAGTGTTACTGTTTCACGTTACCTTTACTACAACCTCCTCTCAACGCAATTTGTTCACCTTCTACATACACCTCATATTTTTACTTTCCATCAAAATAGCCCATTCTGGTGACAAAGTATATCAAACTAACAGCCTTAAACTCTTGTGGTACAGTTAAATAAAATGCCAACGTGAAAAGGAAAAAAAAATTACTAAAAAGGAGTCTGAATATTTGGCAGAGGTCTTGGAGAAGGATGTGTGCCAAACCACAGCTTGGAAGCCACAGCCAACTTTCTACAGGGTTCCCCACTGGGCTCCTGCCGTCTCACAGCAGCCACCAGAAAGATAGCTCTTTTCAACCTGGATTTAACTTCAAGAGCAAAAAAAAAGGGTGTCTGCTTCGTGTCTTCTGGGCTGTACCAAAGAGTGCCTCCATCAATGGTACCCTGAGCCCACTGTTGTGAGGTCACAGTTGGCTGCTGAAGACATTACAGATGTAGGTTCTGAGGGGGCTTGATGTCCATGGTGATGGTCTGTTTTTTCTTTTTCTTTTTTCTTTTTATGTATTGAAAATGCTTTTAGGAGGCTTGTACCACATTTCTGATATCCTGAGGTTATTAACTATTTATACTGAGTAGGAAAAATGTTGCTTAAACTTTCATCTAACCAAAAAAATGCTGTGGAGATAAAAATAATAAAGGCAAGAGAGACAGATTAGGTAGAAATACAAACTGCCATTAATGGCTAGCCCAGGAGACATTAATTTTTCACCATTATTCATCACAGTCCCACTAGTAACTCTGATAGGACGCCTCAACAAGTAGTTCAGAGTGTCCTTAAGTTTCTGCCAGAATGTGGGATCATCTGTGAAAACAATAACAATTTTCAAACAATGGCAAAAGTCACCCCTGGGGAATTTTGGAAGCAGCTTTCAAATATGCACATATGACCTTAGGAGAAGAAAAAGCCGTTTAAAATTAATGAAACAAGTGCACTCAATTCACATAGGCAACCTCTCCACCGCAAGGCAAAGGGCAGGCTCAAACGCAGGCTCACACCATGTGCCATGATTCACATGTTCTTAGACCATGTGCTGGGCTCTCTGCCAGGTGTTGCACATGGCCAGAGCATCCTCTCAAGTACACACAGAGACACACTCAGTCCACACAGGGCACAGGAGCAAAAGTTTGGGTCAGCACTGGCTACAAGCTCTGTTCTGCAGCAAAGCTTGGGAGCACCATGCTCCCAAGCCTGTGCCTGCACCTAAGTTTATGTGCAAACAGTCCCAATGCTGGGCCAACTTGAACTCAAGAACAGGTTCAGACACGTGTGTAACTCATGGTCTAGACAAATCCTGAGGCTCTTTCTGAAAATAGTACCCTTGCTTCTTTGGCACTCCTGCCTGGAACTCGCTGTCTTGGGTCCGATTTACAAACCTCCCTTTAATTGGCAGAGTTGAAGCAAGCAAGCAATCCCTGCTAAAACTGTGGTACTGCTGCCTTCCATGAGCATTTCTCTGCCTGAACAAGAGTCACACAGTTTGGCTTCAGGGAGGAGACACCACTCCCCAAGGAGAGATGTTTGCAGACACTTCGAACCACTGTCAAGGGAGATGAGGATAAGGTCTCATTTCCCTTGTTCCCCTCCAATTATCTCTTGGGTTTTTTAACTTGCAAAAACATATTTTGTGGGTACAATATTTCCCTATGAAACAATGTCTGTTCTCTGCAAAATGATACAGTTCTCTCCATTTACCCTCATGAACCTACAAACACCAAGCCATATGCTTCACTGACAAAGGTCCTGTTATTTTAAGCATGTCTTCAATTGCAATGGGACAGGTCACAGGAGTGAAGCCAAACATATGCTTCAAGTATCTTCAGCATTAGGACCTTGCCCATGGCACAACATGACCGTGATTTCAGCATGAATTGCATTAGATGCAAATGATGGTATTTCGGTGGGAACAGAATATGCCAGTTCAGTTCACAGAGTCTCTCTTTCCTTTTTTGAGCAGAGCACTCAGTAGCCTCTGATTTGCCCCCTCATCCCTGTAATCTGTTTAGCTTATCTGGCCTCTCAGGGTGAGCAGGGAGGAAGCTGCAGCTTTCCCTGTGATGGTGCTCAGCCAGCATCAACCATCCCCCTTCATAATTTGAGCTCTCCCCACTCCCTAGGAAAGATGATTAAAACAAAGGCCCTTCTGAAAGATGACACCAAATTTCACTGCAAATGGGCATTCCCCACTGCTGTGAGGAAGACATGAGGATATGCAAGTCATTCAGGACACATCACTCACAACCCCTTATAGACTGAACAGATTTTTTTTTTCACTGTGCTTAATGATGTTCACCAGCACAAGGAAAGTGACCCCGGTGGCCTGCTGCAATCCTGACACTCCCTGACAGCAGCCAGCTACACTGTATATGGTGAAAAGAAAGCACTGTCTCTTCCTCTTACATTTGTTTGCATTAATGCAAAGGCTGAAGCTGGGATCAGGGTCTCATTACATCAGACATTGTATGAGCACATCCCTGCTCCGGTGAGCTTATGGACAAAGTAGACATAGCCAGGCAAAATTACTGTAACTGAAGATTAAGTCAGTGAGAAAGTCAGAGCAGGATCCAGACCGCATAGCTCTCAGTCTCCCTGCCTCCACCTCAACCTCCAAGTGCCACTTTGGATTAGAGTTCTTTAGCTAGACAGTTGTAGGCTAAACTCTTTACCTGTCAAAAGAATAGCATGACAGTCTTCTAGCAATAAGAGATAGGGTCTTCACAGGTTCCCAGCAGTTTGTACCGTAGTCAAAAAAGTACCTATAGTAATCCAGGAGCCAGGTTTCAGAGAAGGTGTACGCGCTGGGGTTCTTGTGGAAGACCACACCTTCATTTCATGAGATGCACACATTTAAAATTTGCATCTTTTTACCCTAAGCAAATTTTAGTCCCAAAAATTGTTGAAGATGGCACTGATGAATTATCAAGCTCAGTTCATAGAGGGTAAAGCAAATTATGCCAAAGGTTTAAAATACGTTATTAAATCATTTGAATTCAACAAATTTTACATGAAGCCATGGTATAATATTCTGGCTCATCTCAAAAATTAATCCATTCCCATTAAAAGAGTGCCCCAACAATACTCTGCAATTGTTTCTTAACTAATGCCATCCTGGTCCTATAAGATGGTGTTGTTTATTTTCCAGAAGACGTTGTCAATGAGAGAAAAACAAAACCATTAAAACAGCAAAAAAGTACATCAAAATCAAAGTCCCTCAGTTCAGAATTCCTATTTTTGGATGAGATAACTATATTTTCTATTACAGGTTGAATACTAACCAATAGTATTTTTTCTTCTAATGATGTGAATTAAAACTTCATTTGACATTTCTTTAAGAGAGACGCATTGACTGGGTTTTTTTATAAACACCATTTCACTGTATTTTGATAGGCTAAATCTACAAATATATTATACAAACAATAGTTACCTGTCATTACATCTTTATTGCCTTCTCTGTCTGACGTCTGCTTACTCAATCTTTACACTGGAGATTTAGGCAGTGGCAAATGCTCTAGTTTTGGGCTTGTTCTGAAAACTATGAACAAAGCAGCCCTTGAGGCTATCTACTTCTTAAAGAGTTTAAAAAGCCCAATGGGCCTCCTAACTTACTCTGCAACAAGTCATATCCCATGAAGAAACTCGCTTCTGTACAACACAAAAACAGGGCTAGATTAAAGAAAAGGAAAAAAAAATCAGAGTCCCCTGCTGCTCTGTCTGGCCAGAATCATGTCTTTTACTGCCCATATCCTCTAAAGAAACGATGCTCTCATGATATATTACCCTAATACATCACCAAGTGACAGTTTTCTCATGATACTGTATCCTCAAAGATGTGATGCATGCCAGAAGCAGCAACAGGAGATCTCAGTTGGGGGAGGAAAAGGAGAGGGGTTTTTATTTTCTTTCAAATTTTTAATCTACATAATGGGGTTTTTTAATGTTATTTTGAGAGGAAAATCCCTGTCAATCCTAGCTTCATAATCCAGAGGACTCCTAGAAGTTTTGCAGTAATAGCACAGCTTTTAAACTGGAAAGCACCAAAAAAAAACATTTGCTTTGTTTAATTGAAGCAAGTTTTGAAATGGAACCAAAATGCTTGAGGAGCAACAACCAAATAAAAATAGTAGCCCAAATGAAAGCAACGAGAGTCTGTTTTCTGTTATAAAATTATTTAAGCGAAAGGCCTCCAGACACTGCTGTTTTAATGAACTTGTAAGAAAACTGAGCACTGACCCCACATTTGTTTTCTTTCATGATCTTGCCTGTGCTACACAGTGGTATTAGAAAAAAACAAGGTTATTCACAGCAGTCTGCAGAGAGAAGGGACAGTCCCCAGCTTGTCAGCTGGTACAGAGAAAGAAGAGTGGGAAGATACAAGGTAAAAGAGCATTTCAGGCAGGACTCCTCAGAGGATGCAAAAGCTTTCAGGGTCTTTTAAGGCTGCCATCAACTCACAAGGGCTCACTCATTTTTGCTGCAACTGCTGCTCGCTAGGTAAAATATCGTAGGGACAGCAGTAATCCTATGTCATGGGCAGCTCAGGGCAGCTGTCATCCCCAAGTGGCCTTCATTCAGCTAGTGCCAGCAAGGGAAGGCTCCACGTCTCAGGAGAATTTAGTCAGAAAAACTTATGCCACCATGATGTTGAATTTGACACATCTCATTTCTATGTGTTCCTACTTCATATCTACTCAAACTTCTGATGAATGCTAAGTTTTCATCAGAAGCAAAGAAGAAAGGTGGAATAAGCTTTCCTTTGTTGTGATTCATCACATTGCCAAATTAAGTTAGATTGTGACTTTCAAAACTTCAGCCAACCGTAGCTACTAGGAGAAAAGGCGTATTTTGACTTGCAAACTAAGCAAAAGCGATATGAAAGTTACTGAGAGAAAACTAAAAGCCAAAACTGTCAAAGTCACTTTTACAGTCCTTGAGATTACTTTGACCATATTTTGTGGCCTGGCCATCACTGCTTTTGGGTGAGATGTATCAGCCCTCAATCACAGCAGTGATCACTTAGCCGCATAACAATACCATTGCAGTCAATGAAACCACCCATGAGAGCTCAGAGCTTTAAGCTGAGCTTTTCAGCGCAGACACATGCACAATGCCCTATGCTCTGGGTAGACTCTGTTAATTAAACAGTTATTTTTAAATGTTGTTCTGGAAAGAAATTTGCTGTCCAAAATAAGAAACTAATCTTGCACAACCACTTTCTTCTTGAAAAATCCAGTGGTTAAAACACGTTTTTGCATAATCATAGCCCTGCAGGGACAGTTCTCACTTCTGAAAACGAAATTCCCTTCTTTCTGTTTTGCACATGTACAAACAAACAGATTCTGGTACGTCTAAAGCTTGCAAATCTCAACTATAATAATACACTGAATAGAAGCCATACAAGCAGTTTTTTCCTCAGCCTGTGTTCCCTTCACTCCTTCCTTTCCCCTGCCCCACTTGCACTGCGGGAAGTAAAAAAAATACCTATTTCTGACAAGTAAATGGAGCTGACATTAGAGTGAAGCTCTAAGGTGAATGGGGTATGCACAAGCCATTTGTCATCTTGACAAAGTGAGTTTTGGTCACCGGTGGGACACTTGAAAGACATCTGAACAGTTGGCCTTGACCACCAGCATTTCTTACAGCTTATAAAGGGACCCATGGGACCTACAACACAACCTGCTTTTGGAAGTGACTCCTGTAGTGGTACCTCTTGATAGATGTAAAGGCAGTGTGATATATCAGGTGCCATTAAGATCTTTGCTGCAGGTTCTATTTACATAAGTATGGAGTGCAGATAGCATCTTGTTAACTCAATTAATGAGACTCAAATGTCAGGATAGGAATTATGTCTGGCTCAAAGTCCACAGAGCTCTCAAGGCAGCCAGAGATGATTTCATTGTGTGAGACAGCACTGTTCTCTTTGAGCAAGAACTCAGGCAGCAATGCTACTACCTGGGCAGCCAGGGGAGGCAGAAAAATGGTCTGAAATCTAAAGGGTTCACACCTCTAGCACAAGAAGGGCTCTTTATGATGAGAGACTCAAGTGCCATGTAAAACTGAGAATCTGGGGCTGAATTGAAGAAAACTAAAAAGTATACACTTGAGGTCTCAGTAACTTAATTTTTCATTAACTGTACCTTCTTCTGCAATTAGAGAAAGTCCTCTTTGCCAAGTCACAGCCCAGTCTGAGTTGGAAGAGGAACAACATTTCATCCAGTCTGTCCACACTGCTGCATTTTACATGGGCAATTGAAACACATTTCTCCACCCCAGAGAAGAGTGGGAAATTTCCTGACCAAGATGAGATCACTAATCTCTGCATCAGTGACTCTCAATACACTGGACAATAAACTGCTTTTCTCCCACAGCCTCCAACTACTAAGCTCTATGATATAAAAGCAAAAGCTCCTGTCACCCAGGTCAGAGCAGTGAACCCTGAATGGCACAGCATGAGGTGCTTGGACCCAAAACAGAGAGGGGCGTTTAGGGTAAGGCCTGTCAGCTCTCTGCTTGGCATGTTGGTTGTAAGAAATTCCTATTTAAAGTTTTATTCCTGATGGAGGAGACAAGACAGTTAGCATGGGCTGCTTGGGCCAGCAGCTGAACTTCAGCACCACTCATTGGGTTAACTTAAATCCTTTGATGGCAACAGTTCCTTATGGCCACAGTCACAAGTTGTCTACAAACACACAGTAGTCATATTAAGGCTCCAGAAGATACTTAAAATCCTTCTACAGTGCTAGTTCCAGAGTCATGCACAGCTTTCCTGAAGTGACATCACATCCATATCCTCTCCCACCAGTAGTTTTTGTGCTGCTTTGTACGTAAGAGCCAATGCCCATCGAACTGGCTGGAGCTGCCTACTCACCTCTCCAGATGGCTGCCTTCCAGTGAAACTCTCTTTTGTTGTAGGTGATTTGTTTTCTTTTTCCCTTTTTTGGCTCCCACCTTTGTGTACTTCCATATGTGGACTGTTTTAATAACTCCAGAAAACCCAATATCAAAGATCCTCATTTTATACTAAAATGATTATATAAAGTTTTAGGTGGAAAATATGTACCCTTCATGTAACAAGAAGGACATTAAACAATTCAAATTTCTTACTATCATGGCCTCAAGTTCTAGATATTTTGTAAATTTCCACTTCAGACTGATTTTTGGGTTAAATGATTTTTGCTTGAGGATTGAAAAATTCTCCAAGTGAAACTCAACATATACAGATATTTTTCCAGAAGCCATACTAATTGCATTCTTTTTCAGTTTCCACCACATTTGCATGTTAAACAACCTCTGGTTCACTACCAGTGCACTCTGCTGCATCTTAAATGTCCACATCAACAATTTTCTTCACAAATTCTTCGTGTCTATAGATCATAGGCAGACTATGCCTCAACCATACATCTGTTAAAAAAGTTTCTTACACTACCACACTGTCAACATTTTAAGGTATAATTGTCGCAGGGTATCTTGTCTTGAGGCCTGGTCCAGTGGGGGAAGAAAGACGCACAAGACACACAAGACACACAAGGATAGTGAGACGAGATGTCTGCCTGCTCAGCGCAGCAGGCAGCCTTTTATTGAGCTTACTAAGTTCACACACAACACAAACATATTCCTACAACAACACCCAGGAATCCAAGCACCTGCACATAATCAAACCGTCTTAACCTTGTACTCCCTGCAACCCAAGGCCGTGTCCATGGAAACCATCTAACCAGCTCCACTGCTCCCATGGAACACAGCCTAACTTTTGCACTACCTCAAACTTTAATTGTGGGGCTTCACCCCACATATAATAATTTAATTTTTCAGCATTTTTTATCCACTGAATTTACAAACAACCCATCCACCAATCCTTGGTTTACAGGCTAAAGGGCTTGCACGCTTTGCATTCTGCCCACCAAAATAATTTTATTCATTTATTTGAACCAAAAGGATTTTCTGGATTGAATCACCAGTCCACCTAACCCAGTTAACTCCCCCAGCTCTTCCCAGAATTGAGTGTTTGGTAGAGGGGTAAAGTGCTATATATGAAAATTATCAGCTGTGCACTGTCATGTATAGGAAAAACAAATATTCTCTGTCACAAGCAAATGATCAACAACCTCCCTGTAGCAGGAGAGCCTTCTGCTCTTATCAGTATTTTAGGTCCCACAGGCATCCCTTTAGCTAATAACCTTGTCTCAAACCCAGCCACCCTGCCCAGCTCCTTCCTGCCCCAATGATTTCTAAGTGACACAACATCAAGATGTTTCACTAACTGGCACAATCAGATCATAACTACTACACCCATTTATGTGCTCTTCTCTGTCTCTCCCAAGCCACGCTTCAACTGTACATCACTATTCAGACAGAAAAAAGGACGAGGAGACAACCTCAGGACAACAAAGGTCTGTTCTTCTTCAGCCACCAATAAATTCTAAGACAAACCAGAAAAACAGATGCAAATGTATGATGCTAGCTGGCCACCAGAATACATTTTGATGGTCCCAAACCTTGGGGAAGCTCTATTTCCTATTGAAGCCACTTAATATAATAGAATATAAATGCGTCAGGAACAGTTTAAAAAAAAACAAAACAACAACAACAACAACAAACAAACAAAACAAAACAAACAAAAAAAAAACAAACAAGAAAACTCAATCCAAACCACACAAGTTTTAGCCTATGAGCTGTCAGAAATCTGACTTTCCCGGCCAGGGCTCTCCAACATATCAGCTTGCATTCCCCTGGGTAAGGAGGAGCGCAGGGTGCTGCTTCCATGCCTCAAGCAAGATCTTTAGCTATGAAAGAGAAGATGAGCCGCACCATGGCCATCTAGAGAAAGGGGCAGCAGACCCTCTAACACTGAAGCTTTGTGCAAAGGTTTACTTAAAACAGGGACTCAGAAAAACTGGGGCCTCAGTTTGTCAGGGAAGACATCAGATCTCTGGCACCATTTTTTTAAACAGCATTTTATCCCACTGCCATCCTTAGTGTCCACAAGAACAAATATATCTCGACTCTAATGCTCTTTCACAGTACTGCTTTTGCCATAGCACTTCATAGCACACATGTACAGTGCTTCCCTCTCTGAAAAATCTAAGATACAACACAGAGAAGGAAAACTACAGCCAGGAGTTTGATGTGTAGAATGGATAACAGAACAAGTAAAAAGGATGCAAATCATAGAAAATGCATGAAGACGTAATTTTCTCAGTGAGGTGGTGGTACACAGTCCTGGGAAAATGAAAAAAAAAAAGCAGGAGAGATGAAATTTACTTCTTGGCACACAAGGTCAGCTTCTGGGGATGATGAGGGATGAGATCCACACTGTACTTGGACCTGGAGCTCAGCACTTGATTCAGCTGGATGCAAAATGCTGCACAGAGCTCAATCAAACAGTCAGACTAGGAATTTTTTAGCTGCAGCTTAATGCATAAGATGAAGAGGCCAAGAGGCCTCAGAGGAAGTAATTACAGCAGTTATTAGGTACAATATAAGCAAGTACCAGTATGATAGTCATTTTAATAGTAGTAATACAGGTAAAAGCTTTTATGTAATATTGGTGGGTTTTTTTCACAATGGCCTTTTATTTGACCATAAGTTCAATTAAAAAAGGTTGCATTTTCATTTGATTTTTTGGTTGTTGCTTAATATTTTTCTTCCCTCAATATTTTCTATTAAAACATGATGGGGAAATAAAACCAGATATTTGGTGGTGAAAAAATATCTATTTTTATATAGCAGCACAAAGCAGAACAGCAGAAGTACTGACACTGTGAGCCATTCACTTACAGGACCATAATTCTTAAAAGAACCATTAACAACTCAATGGAAGAAACTTGAAAGCTAATAAAAACTATATACAGGTAACTGTATGCTTTTAAAATGCCATTTTGATATTGGACCAGTTCTTTAATAATGTTTTTCTTATTGGCAATAAAAAAAGTGTCTTAACTTAGACTGATCCATTTTGCACTTATTGTAGACACATTCCAAAGACATTTGCAAGTTATATTACATTTTTCCATTTATTTAATGGCATTTTTGTGCCCTTCATACTTTTCCACATATTATTTATACATTTAAAATATATTCTTTTGTATTTGAGTTATCTGATCCTTTAATTACACCAACGAGAATCTCATTTTCATACTTGATGGATTGGATCTTCATCATCATTACAGTGACATATCACCAGCTCTCTTCCAGGAGGGGTTTGCCAAGACCCATAATCAGTTCAGCACTGTGTGCATATGTGTATATGCTCAGTGCAGCTGACTATGTTAGAAATGTGCAAGTAGTGAACTCTTCACTATCCCATGTGGTCTGAGAACAACACGAAATAGCTTCTTCCAGCCTGCAGATTTCCCAAAAGGCTTCACCATAAGCTGTTACACATGACTGTGTTCCACATCTCCAAACTGAATGGCACGATAAAGCAGAGAGAACTGAAGGCCAACATACCTGTGCAGGGATGTGCCACACACTGAGGCAGCTCTGTGGTATGAAACAAAGTGCAGAAGGTGGACTTCAAAATGTCCACAGATGGCACAGACACAACACACAGCTATAAAATCCATGCTCCTTCCTCAGAGGAGAAAGTTAAATTTGAGGACTGGGCAACCACCAACCACATGAAATTCAACACGGAAAAGTGCCCAATTCTGCACCTGGAATGGGGCAACCCTGGATGTACTTAGAGACTGGGAAATGAGATGCTGGAGAGCAGTACTGTGGAAAGGGACCTGGGGGTCCTGGTCGACGGCAAGTTGAATATGAGTCAGCAGTGCCCTGGCAGCCAGGAGGGCCAACTGTGTCCAGGGGGGCATCAGGCAAAGCATCTCCAGCCGGTCGAGGGAGGGGATTGTCCCACTCTACTCTGCACTGGTGCGGCCTCACCTTGAATACTGTGTGCAGTTTTGGGCGTCACAATATAAGAAAGATATTAAACTACTAGATAGTATCCAAAGGAGAGCAACAAAGATGGTGAAGGGCCTTGAGGGGAAGCCATATGAGGAGCAGTTGAGGTCACTTGGTCTGTTCAGCCTGGAGAAGAGGAGACTGAAGGGAGACCTCATCACAGTCTACAACTTCCTTGTGAGGGGAAGAGGAGAAGCAGATACTGACCTCTTCTCTGTGGTGACCAGTGACAGAACCCAAGGGAAAGGTCTGCAGCTGTATCAGGGGAGGTTTAGATTAGATATTATAAAGAGGTTCTTCACCAAGAGGGTGGCTGTGCACTGGAACAGGCTTCCCAGGAAAGCGGTCACAGCACCAAGCCTGTCTGAGTTCAAAAAGCATTTGGACAATATTCTCAGGCACATGGTGTGACTCCTGGGGAGTGTCCTGTGCAGGGCCAGGAGATGGGCTCAATGATCCTTGTGGGTGCCTTCCAACTCTGCATATTCTGTGATTCTGTGATATTGCACATGGTAATATTTGACCAGAGTGGTCATACCTGTAAATGGGACTAAACCAACTCGAACGTTACCTCAACACTGCTGTTGAAAACTTCAAGGATCAAGCCAGAGTAACCACCCTCTAGTTTGTGTTTCATTCTCAGACAGGTAAAAGTCTTGTCTTACAAGCGTTTTGCATGAATGAAGAACAAGTACAGCTGAACCTACCTGAATCATCCTTCAGAAGATTCATAACAGGCAATTAACCAGCTCTGGGCTATTCTTTAAGTCACTTCTCTCTTTCAAGACTTTCTTCATATATGTGTGTGTGTGTGCATATACATATATATATATTTCTTTGGTCTCTATGACAAAGCACGTATGGGACACCCTGCTGCACCAGACATGGTCTGTCTTTTGTTTCCAGGGTTTGTTTTCTGGGGTGTGTGGTGTTGGTTTTTTTCATTTAAGACATGGCATATACATCTGTAATTGGAAAAAAAACCTAATAAAACTTTCATCATCTTGGAGCATGTTTGTGTTTCAGGAACCCTTCATGCACCGATCAAAACAACATTCTCTTCTGGAGTAATATGGGGGTGAAAATTACCAGTACTCTACTCTATCACAGCTTTTTTTCCCTCTCTGTTTATTACTTTTGTGGGTGAAGAGAAAGCTGATTGTATTATAAAGTAATAAAGACCAAGAATATTTAAATTGAAAGAAGATGCAGTCTTGGTAGACTCTGTAGTTGATGTATGTAAACTATTGAAATTAAATTAAATAAAATAGGTATGAAAGAATTGTTTGATGATTTTTTTTTTGTTTTTAATATGCGCTACTCCACTAAAAGTCATCTGGGCCACATTATACCTTGATGCAACAACAATTGAATCCTCATGTACTAAAACACTACCATCTTCACTGAACATGTGTCAAACACTTGCTCTCAGGCTAGCTACGTACTTTTAACTTGTGTACTGTGCCACAGAAATCAGCTATACTATAGGTAAAGAACTCCAACACATCTAGTATCTTTTTTGCTTTAGTCTGCAATGGGACATGGTTTTTTGTTTGGGTTTGGTTTTTTTTTGGCTCAGTGTGTGTGTGCAGAGAGAAACAAATGTTGAAGTTATTTTTTCTGGTTTTTTGTTTGTTTGCATTTGGTTTTACTAATCTATTAGTTTAAGCTAGGTAGAACACTAGGTTTTATAATGACAAATTTAACATATTTTTTTATGAGCTAAGGTCAAATGCTACATAGGGCATTTGGATTTAAAAGCAGAAATTTAAACTACACAATGATGTTTCATGCTGAATTAAAACTTATGCCAATCAAAGCTCTGATTTCTAGTTTCCTGAGCTCCTGTCTCCAAACTTTTCTCAGATTTCCAACACTTGGTTGCAGTTTCTGGCTCACATTTATTTCCTTCTGTTCTGGATTTAGGTGATAAAAGGTTGAGACATATGATTACCACTCCTCAGGTGCAATTGGCAAGTTTGAGGCACAGGCATGAGGGAAGGGGGGAGAAGGAAAGTTGGGGCAAATGGCTCTAGTTCAGATGTGGTTTGTCAAGATCCCTATTGGCTTTTATCAGCTGGTTCTTGACACAACTCACTTTGTTCTAAAATATTTTGGAAAAAAAATAATAATAAAAGACTTTCTCCCCACAAAGAACATACGAAAAATAAAATCCTTCATTCTCTTTAAATTTTTTTTAAAAGCTCTTGCAGTGTCAAGGCCACTGTTAGCTGGGGCATACTTATCTATTTCCTTGATGTTCTCCCCTGTCCTTTTCAGCTGACATTTTTGGTACATTCATTTTGAAACTACATATACCAGCAGCCAATGGATACATTATTCTTGGATCTCTGCTTGCTTCTGGCAAGGTGTTTAGGGTCCATGGAGATGATGACAAATGAGCATGAAATGACATGGCTCTCCACACCACCACCGGCACCACCACCTGTCATCGTTGTCACTGCTGAGCTCATCTCACCTTCAGAAAACTCAGCACTCAGAAGTTTAACTCAGCCTAAGTTAATTCTGTGGTCTTTTTACATTCCCATCCTATAATTATGCACAGGGTCTCATTTCACCTATTTCTGACTGTAGCATTTTTATGTCTTTTCCATGCATATGTTGAAGTATATATATCTTGAAAGCAAATGCCATAATATCAGGTGTGAGCCTACTTCTATTTTGAATTTGAGATACCTTCCAGCCAAAAAGCTGTACCAACAAAAACTCTGCTGTATTTGATCATTTACCGTACTTGTACCAGAGTTGAACATTTTTAAATATTCCATGCCTGTTTTAAATGCTGACCCCCACATAAAAGAAATCTAATCAAAAGTTCCCCCAATATTCTGTTAATAGCATTTTGCCCCTAACATTTCAAAATCTTCAATATACAAAAGTCCAAAACTTACCCAAATGTGGTAAGTTTTCATCTTTATGAAGTTTTCTTTCTACTAACAGAAATTTACTCATGTCTCCACTACCCTCAGCCCAAAAGTTTCACATCTGAAATAGAAAGATCTGAAACTGCCATACATGACATGTTTGGGCTCCTCAAACTGCACAAGGTGTGTGAAATGCCCCTATGGATTGAAAAAAACGTCGTTTTTCCACAGATGTGGGAGAATAATTTTAGAGGATAACTTTTGCATTAGGTAGTGTAATCTTAAAGCATTTAATAACTGGAATCAATTTCTCAAACTGAAGCAATATGACTCCATTATGAATACCATCAAGATTATATATTTTTAACTATACTCATCATTGCCAATTCAGACAAGTCTTTTTTTAGTCAGCTTCATAAGCCCCAGTTTCACTACTTTGATTTTCAGAAGCCAGCAGAACATCAGATTTTCTTACAATTGAGCATAACATAATGCCACAATCATATGTTTTCTAACTTTTTTTTTGGTACTGTCAAGGGCCACACCATTATCTGAAGTAACAGTTTCCCTTTTTTGACAATATTTCTTCTTCACAGAGTTGGTTGACTGCCCATCACATCCAGCATTTCCTTTCAGATGCTTCGATGTTTACCTTCATCTGATACAGAGCTTGTTGCAGCTGAAAGCATTTCCCATCCTTTCATCAGAAAAGTCTTTAGCTATAAACACAGTTGCAATGGGATGCTCAGCCGTGGCATTTCACATGTAGGCTGTCCTGCACTTATTATGAGATCTAGCTTCCAGAAAAACAATTTGCAGTGCAACTTCTGTATATCTGTTTTACTCTTTAGCTCTAAGTACTTTCTCCAGTGTCCATGTTTAACAGTATATAAGATGAATGCACTTGAAAGCAGGTACTTTCAGCTGCCTTCAGCCTTCTTTGCCCTATTCCAGTATCTCAAATCCTATGGAAAGAGAGGTGGTATTTTAGCTTTCCAGAGATAGCATATCTCCTCAGAGATGCGGAACCACAGACATTCAAAGTGGAAGTGGGCAGAACACCAAAGCACACTGGCTCTAACAGCATTTTGCAGATAGCAACAGCAAGTCATAAATCATCTTTCCCAAAACCTCTCGATTACAAAGTCAGCTTTAATTTGTCTGTTGCCCATCCATGCCTCAGAACAAGCTCAGGAGAGCAGACACACCAAAACCTGGCATCTGTGCCATTGTCAGAGAGACACAAAAGAAAACTAGTATAGTTAGACTGTGCCTATATAACCCATGTCCACTTGTAAAGTGGAAGTGCATAAAATGAAAAAGGGATGGCTTTGTAGTCAAACCATTAGACCAGGAGTTAGGAGACCTGGGCTTTCATCACAGTCCTACAAGAAATTCCTTGTGAATAAACTACAACCTGTCTTTGGTGTTTTTCTCTAAAAAGAAAAAATTAAAATGACCATTCCTCGCAGGCAGCTGTAATTAATGACCAGTTCTTTGGAGATCAAATTCATCCATGTTTATGCCAGCACTAAAGTGTTGTAATTGCAAAAGCTCACACCGAAACTGCTCTCTCAGAGGTATTAAAATTTAACATTTTTATGGGTATTATTAAGACCATTAAGTATAGACATATAAATTCCAAATTAGGAAACTCTAGATTTTACCCATAGTGGCTTGTTGAGCTGGTAGTTTTTGCATACAGAGCACAGTTGTATACGTGTACACACAGACACCTGCACACCCTTAGTCTTACCTGTTTCCTTATATTAAGCACAAGCATCAGTGCTGTTTCGTGGACTCCATCACATTTCATTTTGACAAGTAGGGAAGTCCAAAGCAAGAGTTATTTTATGCTGTGTGCAGTGCCTTTTTATTAAAAAAGTATTACCTATATTTTAGAAGTGAATGACTTACTACATACTATATATGAAATATCTGGCAAATGATCCTCAGTCTGAATTCCCATATAACCACAATTTCTCTTTCCACATGTAACAGCAGATGCTCAAGAATGAACTAATCTTGTTTGGTAGCTAAACTTGGCTGTCTCTAGAAGATCCCCACCAGAGTCCCTCTTGTATTCAAGATTCAGGGGTTTGTGTTATCAATAAAACTCTAAAACATGAGCTAGAAGCATTTATCAAAGCAGTGTCCCCAGACACTAGTCAGGGTTCTATCTGTATTGCTGTTGTTTACGTTCCTACCATGAAGATCAGTCTGCCTTGTCCTCACTAACCTTTGAGAAAAGACAAGTTTTGGTTTCCATCTTCCTACCAAGACTTCTCAGTGGTGTATAAGGAATTGATTTTGCAATTGCTCTTTGCAGTCTTCGTTGCATTATTGCAACTTACTCATAACCTATGAGTTTCTAATTTTTACCACATTTTCCCCTGTTGCTTTAGCCTCCCAAATAATTTGGCCTGCTAAAAGAAAGCTGGAGATCATTTTGCTCATGCTGCCTCCCTCTTTCCCTCTTGCTCAGATGCATTCCCATGCTCCACAGGACATGGTTTGCATAGTAAGTTCTGTCAAACACTTGATGAATTAATTCCCAAATTTCAGTTCTGTCTTCTCTCATTCGTGAGATGGGGGAAGTCCTGGAAGGGAGTTCATGGAATCATAGAATGGTTTGGGTTGGAAGGGACCTTAAAGATCATACAGTTCCAAACCTCCACCATGGGCAGGGATGCCACCCACTAGATCAGGTTGTTCAGGACCCCATCCAACCTGGCCTTGGCCACTGTTAGGGATGGGACATCCAGAGTTATTTAGATATTCCTCTTCATCCCAGAACTGTTCAGATTTCCATAACTTGTGCAGTTATTTATGGCACTTAGTAGTCATGGAAATGCATCACCACTAGGGAAGACCTGCCATAATCCAATCGGCTATTTCAGTTACTCACTCTACTGGTGTTTTTAACAGAAGTTCCCCTTGTTGAATTTTCTGTTCTCTCCTAGACAGCAATTGTTTCCTTCCTGTAAGAGCTAATTAAGCTTTCTTTTCAGTTGCTCACTTCTTACGATATGAACATCCATCAGGTTTGCCCTTAAAGAGTATGATCAGTCTTCCAGAGAAAGTTCCTCACTGAATCGCTATTAAACAATCAATATTACTAGTTGAATGTAAGGCAACCTGTTTCTCTCTTCCCCCAGTCACAAATCACCTTATTGTTTCTTTTGTTTCTGTTCTCCCCAGACCTCCTAAAATTGATCTTTTCCCTTGTGGCAGGCCTGAACAAAGATTTCAGCAAGGGGCTGTCCAATAAGTCAATGCTTTGCATGATGCACAGTGTTAAAGCCAGTATCTCCAGACTGGTTTCCTTCTCTCTACCAAGTCTCCCAGCTTCCAAATCAAGAAACAGAGCTCACATTTATCCTTTGGCTGAAATAAAACAGAGCGTAGCCAGGGCAGGTAACTGCAGTAACTCACTAGGCATCTGTACACTTAATAAAATGTAGTGTTCTCCTGGCATAGAAGGGAGCCAAATGCCCTCAGTTGCCATTTCACTGAAGTAAGCCCTGCAAACCACAGGGATTTAGAGTTCTTATATCCAATGCTTTTTGCAGTTCTTCATGGTCATGCACTAAAAGGGTGCTCATTGATTTAATAAAGCCAAGGTCTAGAGAGATCTATAAATACAAGTATTTTACCCTCATGCATTATTGCCCTGGTGCCCAAGACTGAACTTCTGCTCCTTCACAGATAAATTGCTTCCTCGCTGGTTAACACCAGCTTCCATTTGCAAAAGTGGTGGCAGACATATTTTGGAGAGTGACCCATGATAAAACACAGCTTTGTCTCTTTTTTTGTTTTCCCTTTGATTTCCTTACTTGCCACATCCCACACTCTTCTTTTTCCCACCCCCTTCTACTCAGAAGAATCAATAATGTATTTCACGTATTCTTTATCAACGTTACCTAAAAAGTTATCAATGAGTCTTACTTGAAATCAATGAACTCAGTACAGAGACATACATCAACTTCAGGGGGCTCAAGATGATCTTGATCCTACAGTTGCCAAAATTGCCTTCTAAAAGGCAGTCTGAAACAGTTCTTTACGTCTTTTATAGACTTATAACAAAATTAATACCAATAATAGAAGAGGGGGAGAGGGTGTGTTAATATTTCAATCCTAAAGTAGAACACATTCTGTATATTCAGCTACTCTGTAAATTCCAAAATGTAAAACATAGAGCTTTCTAGTTATACTTTTCTTTGCATTCAACAGCAAATTAAGGTTTATGGTTTTCTTTTAAATATATCATAGGAAGTTTTATTTAGAACAACTGTTTTACAATAACTCCTAGTGCTTGGCTTGCCCAACTGAACTGCTCCCAAAAATGTTTAACTCTGAAGCAGAATGACAAGGAAATGGAATGTTTCTCCCCAAACCGTGTACTAGCTAGCAACATTATTAACCACTGAATTCCCAGCACAGCAGGCAACATCATCCTTGGAACAAAGCACTCTGATGAAAGCATCACTTGTGCTTTCACTGTTGTCTTATTACAGCACGTCCAGTCACATCGAAGCCTTTACCTTGCAGCCTGATGGAGCTCCTCACCTACTGGTACGTGACACTGAACACGTGGGAGCTTGAAGCAGCAGTGTCCAAACCTTACCTTTCATTCTCTTTGCTAAGCTACAAGCAAAGTCTTCTGGGTGCACCATTGACTCTGGTTGAAAACAGTTCTCCCCCCAAATTCACATAGTAAACACGGTTTCACAATATCATATTAAAGTCATGTACAATTTCGTACCCGAGTTTTAAAGTCTAAGAAAGGATTGCCAGATCATGGATTAGGTTACTTTCCATTAGCTCAGCTCTGAGATAACCTTGTGTTACACAAAGGCAACAGAGGCACCCAAGATTTGATTATGTGAAACATTCTCCACTCTGTGCAGTTACATTTAGTACAGGTCTGAATGTTCTTACTAGCTGAAATCCAAACTTACCAGGCAAACACACATTATACAAGGGTTGTCTGTGATAAATGGTATCTGCAGAATTTCCCCTTCATTTTCACATTTTGCAACAGATCCTGAAATAGAAATAAAAATTTTAAAATACTAATGTATTTCAATTTCCCCTGACGGTTTCGGAAACTGCCCTCGTTACACTCACGTTTGAGCCCTGCTCCATTCCTAGCCTTTGATTTTAAATCCCGCCTTAATTTGCCCAATTTAAGCAAGCAAGGACGTTCAGTGTTTCGGTAGGATTCCAAAGAGAATGGGGAAATGACTGGCCTTTCAATGCTGCACAAACCTAGACTTTCTTTGTGCCCCAGTTATAGCAAAGAAGGACGCTTTTTCTCCTCTCAGATGACGTGTTGAGAATAACGAGTACTCCATGCAAAGCAGGATACGTCTACAACGATAGATCCAGAGCTCACTGAAAGCAGCAGAAAGCTGTCCATTACACTCCAAGAATCTGGACCAGGAGCACAGCACAACCCTAAACCAAGCATCCTTTTAACGCGCGACAGCCAATTGGCAAATGAGTCAAAATTAGCAAGCTGACTGTCAGACAGAATCAAATTAGAAAATCCCTTTTGGCCCTAGCACTGATTAGCCGGTATTCTGTCATGTTGGAATCACTTCTCAGAGTCTAATGGCTCCTCGCTTGCACTAGAATTTGATTCAGCGTTGCTCTCCATGCCCCAGATACCAGGCAACGTAGCCCTAGAGGGGGAAGCAGGGAAAAACCGGGGGGAGAAAAGAAACATGAAAATGTAGAGGCCGGGGGCACGGTTACTGTGCTCACCTGCCCCAACCCACGCGGTTACGCCTCCGGCCGCCCTTCCCGCGCAATGCCAGGCAGCCCCCGCTCCCGACGGCGAGTACCGGCGGCAGGTGGGCCCCGCGTCCCCGCGCCCCCGTACCTGTGAGCAGGGAGGAGGCCGGCGCCCCGGGGAGGCACAGGACGCCCAGGAGGAGGGCGGCGGCGAACGGGGCGAGGCGCGGGGCCGCGGGCCAGCCCCCGCCGAGCTGCGGCATCGTCCCAGGGATGCCGCTGCCCGCCTGCCGGTTGAGGGGCAGCGTCCGGGACGCGCCGTCGGGTGGCGGAGCCCGCCCACCCGCGGCACGCCCGCCCCAGCACCGACCCCCGGCGCCGGGCAGCGACGGGGGGGTGAGGAGCAGCACGGGAGACCGCGGCCCGCCGGGGAGTCCCACCCAACGGCGGCACCGGGGGAGGGGACTGTGGGTGCGGAGAAAGCAGCTGTCAGCGCCTGCCCCTCGGCCCCGCACCCCCTCTTTCCATCACCCCCCTCTCCTGCCCGCATCCCTTCTTATACCTTCCTCTCCCCATAGTCCCTCCTCCGGCACCCCCCGGCCCCCATGCCTCCCTCCCCCCCGGCGCACACACGCACAGACAGGCTGCCAGCCCCAGACCCCGTTTCCCTGCCGGGAGATGCCCGGCCACTCCCTCCCCGGCCCCGCCGAGCACCGCCCGGCCCGGCAGCGGCGTCGGGGGGCTGCGCCCGCGGCCGCTCGGCGGGAGGGGCGGGGGAACGGGAGAGGATCGAGGAGAAGAAGAGGAAAGAAGAAGAGGAGGAAAAGGTAAAAGAGGAGTAGCAGGGGATCCTCGGACAGGGCCAGGGTGGCGCAAACCCCGGTACCTGGGCAGAACGCGGCGGCGCCGGCTGCCTCCGGCGGGCTTGTCCTCAGCTCCGCAGCCCGACTCGTGTTAGTGCCCTCCGTGCCTGCGGGCGGGTTTCGCCGGCCGCCAGCGAGCAGGGAGAGGGAAAGAGGGAAGGAAGGACGGGAGGGAGCGAGGGGTCGGAGGCTGTCCGCCGAGAACTCCTCGGCGGGGCTCCGCTCCCCGGCTGCCCGCCCGGCCGGGGCCACCGAGCTCCCCTCGCCTCCATGCCGCCCCCGCTGCTGTCCCCTCTCTCGCGGCAGCCCCAGCACCAACTCCCGCAGCCGGAGCCGGACTCTCCCTGGGGCCGCTGCCCCCCGAGAGGGGCTTCCCTTGGCCCTCCCCGCTCGGCTCCGGGGCTGCCGCTTCCCCTCGGGGCGCCTCGGGCTCGGCGGGGTTGGGGCCCGGCGAGGTTGGGGCTCAGCCTGCCCGAGGGCCTGGGGAGCAGCAGGGGCGCAGCTGCCGGGGCCGCGCTCTCCGTCCCCGAGCCTGGTCCGCCGTGCAGGGCCCTCGGTCCGTCGCTCCCCCGTGGGCTGTAGCCTTGGCAGCTACTCCTTAACACTTGCCATTTTGCAGGTCCACGCTTTGCTATCCCAGCTGTAAACATGGGCAATGTTAGCGATGGACATCACCGACACCCAGCTTTTGCACTCACAAATAGACGCGAGGTCGGGACGGGATGACACTTGTGGGTTGTTGCAGGACGTTTTTCTGTGACAGATCTTCCCGAACCTGTTTTACAAATCGATTTCCTTCAAACTGTGATGTTTCACTTGGGGAAGTGAACACACTGAAATAAACTAGTCTGACAACAAACTGAAAAATGTTTCCAGATTTCTACGCATTCTTATTTTATTTCTTCTGGGGGTGCATATGAGCTGCTGTTTCAAAAATGCTTATAGTAATGGCAAATAAGGTGCATGACAGGCCGATATATACAGGACTACTTCAAATACATTTTATTTCCCAAGAAGATGCAAGACAAATAGATTTACATGAACATTTTTTAAGAATAAAACCCAAAAGCCAAGACCTCTGAAAGCTTACATCTTTGTTCTAAAAAACTTGTACACTTCATTTCCAACTCAACTTGTCACCTACCTTTAGGTAGGACACAGAAGTCCTAAAATAGCTGAAATTGCACCTATGGGAGGGACTACAGAGAACTGATACCGATCAACTTGTAGACATCACTAGCAAAATCCCTCTCTCTGAGAAAAGAAAACCTGCTTTATTCCTCCAATCTCAGTCTGTACAGGTTGAAGCTGCATAGGCACATAGGATAATTTAGATGCCATTAAAAGGATTTTATATTCCATAAAAATACAAGTGAGGTACAAAACTTGCTCCATACTGCGGAGATACATAACAAACTCAGGATATAAATGTAACCTAGATTTTTTTTTTTCTGGGAGATATCATCTTCACATTTCCATGCATTTTAAACAGAGATGAGCCCATAGAGGTACATATTATGCACTACTCCAGAATAAATTTTCACATGTCCAAATATTTTTTCCATTGGAAAGATGTACTGAATCTTCTGGCAGGCTGGCTTCTCTATCTGTAATCAGCAGTTACTCTTTTTTTAATTCCAGTGCAGCCATAGCCCTTCTAAAGCAACAGCTGTAGGAAAAATAAATCTGCCCTAATAATTTCTTAAGTGACAACTACCACAGGAGAGTACTTATATAATTGTGTGCATCGAATCTTCTCTTTGTTCTGGTCTAAAATTCATTAAATATTAACATCACCCGGTGTGAGAAACATACAAATCACAATGAGGGCATCAAATAACAATCCAGGCATCCAAATAACATCAGGGAACTTGTTAAAATAGTCCAAAAAATGCAAGAAGTATAGATCTCCTTTACAATATGAAGACAAGAGGCGACAGCAACTGGGCTTCATGCTCAATCCCTGCCATAACTCATTCAGTTAAGACAAATACTTAATGAAATCATACCTAAGTCAGGGCAGTTACAAAGCAATATGCACAGATTTGTTACATGATTTTCCTTTTCTCATAGAGAAAAAACAGTGTGATCATCACTGAAACACCTTCAACACACTGATTAGACCTAAAACTTACCTCTGAAACATCTGCAGCATGAAAACATTGTCCATGGGATGAGCTCACTGGGTCCCTGCCTCTTTTGTGGTAGCAGCAGTGTTGGGGTGAGGAATTTGTCCATGTTCCTTGCTTGAAACACCTGCTGAAATGGAATTCTAAGCCTCCCCATGCTATGCCTACTCCACGCTTCACTGCCTATTAGCTGCCCAGTGGAAAAGCCTGCTAAGCTTAGCAGCAACTCTGTTGCTTCCTTGATATTGATAATGGTGACATATCACAGAGGAAGATCACTCTCTCATTTAAATCTCATGAAGTAAAACCCAGCCTGTGAGGGAAATACACCATCTTTATCCTCCCCCACTTTAGTTTCACCCACTCAGTGCTACAGGTGTGTCTTGGCTTTTTATCTCTCCTTTAACCTCTCTCCCAAGCCTGCCTTATCAGAGGTCAGCATCCTTTCTGGTTGTAATGCCACTTTAAGTACAGTTTCAAGATGTAAGGGTTTTTTCCCTTTTGCATCCCTGTTTGAAGAGGTACTCATTTTTCCAAGCAACATTCAGAGCTGTGGTCATTTTAGCAAAATCAGAGGGTCACACTGGAAACCATATCCTGCTATCAGATACGCACAGATACTTTGTTGTATGCCAGCAGTTAAAACAGAAGTTATGTCATCAAACCACTTACCTCTTTTGTATAAGCATTACATGGTATCACTTGTTATTGAAAGGATACATTCATTAGTTCTGTTTATTGGTTGACCTGGGCTCATCCAGCTTGATAGAGCAGTAGCTGTTCACAGTTACCACTTTGTATGGAATTCAGCTCCTTCTCCAGTGATGCTTTCCCAGTGGTCAGCCCTAAAAGTGTCATACATTACCTGATCACCCAGCACTCACCTAAAAAGAAAAAAAAATCTTTATGGTTAACAATAGCGACAGTGAAGAACACAGTGATCACACTCACATCTTCCTTCATGATTATCTGTCTTACTGGCAAGTCAAAATCTCTAGAAGGCCCATTCTTCATGGGCTAGGAAGTTCTTCCAGAAGTGTGGGAGGCACTGAATCGCTATATTCATATGTATTTTCTTTTTTTGAGAGGAAATTTGCTTTTCTAGGTCTTGGACATAGGTTGTCCTTACCATGCAAGTGTGCAATCAACACGCTACATATACATCAGCACTGTGAGTGTCCCTGCATTTGTTACTTTTATGTTGTTATACATTATATTAACACAGCTTCTTTGAATTTGTGAGCCTTCTCAGCATAAAGAAGAAAATATGACCCAGATATATATTGTATTGAAGGCTATGTAAATTAGCACAACCTGCTGTTTCCAGTTCTGGCTTGCTAAACAACTATGCAGTTACAAGGTACTGAAAGTCGTTTGCATATCAGATGAAGCTTACACATTTCTATTATTATGAACATCTTGCTAAAGATAAAGAACTCTTGAGCCAGTAACTTACGCCATCAAAAAGAAGGTCACAAACATTTGATGTAGTTGGAGGCATGGGTCTGATAAGCTTCAACCCTGAAAATTCTTGCAGAAAGACCTGTAATTTGGGAAAGTGTTTTATTATCATGGTGCATCAGCACACAGCAATTGGGAAGCTCAGGAGTAACTCACAGGATTGTGATGAAGATATGGCACTTTCCTGCAGGCAAGCACATGGGAGTTTACTGTTCATCCTTCAGTACTGAGCCAGGCTACAGCCTTTCAAATTCTTATGCATCCTCATTCATTTCAGTGCTTAATCATGTTTTAAAGCTAAGAGTATCCACTAGTGAGAGCAAACAGTATTTCCTGCATGGCCACTTTTCCTCTAGGAGATGATATTAATAAAACCTCGAGACTGGCCTGATAAGAAGTGCTCCTGACAAAGCTCCTCTACTGCAAAATATTCAGAAAACTTAAATGGATGTAAATGAGGTCTGGAGACCACACCAAGAGGTTTTAAAACTGTAAGAGGATTAAAAAATTACATATGGCCAAAGTCTTTAAATAAAAGGAAAGTACAAGAAAATATCTAAAAGTTACAGTGAGACTTACTTGAATAAATGTTTATAAATTTTATCAAACAACTCATCATTTTGACAGTTTTCCATAAACCCCTGGAACATGTAAAGCATTTAATTTATTTATGGCAAGATAAAGATAATGAGTAACATTTTAAAAGTTTATTAACATAGAATGTCCTGGCACAGTCATACTTACATACTTCTATTGTTTAAGTTATATTTTCTAAGAACTCAAAAAAGCCTTACTAAAGTGAGCTTCTCATTGCAAAATCTTGAAAATTATCCTCATCATCTGTATTCATAGAAAAGCAAACAAAACAAATAGCATAAACTAAAAGGAATACAAATGCCAGCAGTACCTCAAACTGAAAAATACTTGTATGCAGCAGAAAATATGGATCCAATATGGAGGCTGCTGTAATAGTCCATATCAAATATGCTAAAACAATAACAAAAGAAGTAAATTATAACAGAAATGCTGATGCCATCTAAATGATGGGATTCCCAGCAGAAGCTATTCCAGAGGCCACAGGCCAAGCAAACAGAGTAAAGCAGCTTATGCTGGTACTCCTTTCTGTTACTTCGCTGCTGTAAATAGCTTGCCTTTCAGAGAGAATAAAAAATATTTTGTGGGGGGGTTTTTGTGTTGCATTTACCCTTGAACATCTGCTGTGTCTGATAAAGGATAAGAGCTAATGAAATCACATGAAGAGTGACATATATGAGGTGCTGCTTTGTTTTCAATTTGTGAGACAAACCAAACCCTGCTTTTTGCTTGGCTGCTGTACTGCCTGGTAAGTGCAACAAACAAGGAGTACTCAAGAAGCATTCTGTAAAATGGAAGATTGATTGATTGATTAATTGCAGATGAATATGGACCCTCTCTGTTCTAGAGAGAGATTTTTATCCCACCCCCTGCCCCTGCAAAAGACAAGATATGCTAATTGTGACAGAAAATTATTCCTTCCAGCCAGGATACAGTTGAAAAGCAGCTGCCTCTACCCATCACAGAAAGGCAAAGGATTGCATTTTGGCTAAAAGACAAGTTTCCACGGCATGCATCCTATAAGATCACCACTTCACCTACAGAGAGTGTACCCCGTGAGTTCATTCCTCCTGGTGCTGGTCCCCTTTCATAGCAGAATTTCTCCCAGGACTTTTTTTGAACGAAAACTAAAGGCTTAAAAACTGGGAGGTGAGGTTTGAGGAATGAAACATATCAACTCGGAGACTCCTCTCCTTCAAACGGGTGCCCCCATTCACACCGAAGTGAGTGAGAGGAGACTCGGGGCCATTAATTTTAAGTCATCTGTAATAAAAAGTTATCGCCTGTCGCTGAAGGCGGGCGCGGAGGATCAGCTCCTTGGCGGGGCGGCTGCCGGCAGGTGGCAGTGTTGGGAGCCAACGGCGCGGTCACCGCGCGGGCTGAGCTGGAGCTGCTTCCACAACTAACCTGGGCCACAGAGCTGGTTACAGAAATCTAATCCATATGTCCTGATGCCTTGCTCCTACACCAGCGAAATGCTCTCCTGGTTTGTTCTCAGAATGTCGTTTTTCTTTTCACTCGTCTGGCTTTGTAGGACGTTCACTTTTACTGTCCCTGCAATTAGTGCAACGTATCTTATTTTATCTGGAAAGAAGACAGTTTTACAAAGAACCCCTATTTGTTGTTATTTTCAAAATACAAAGATTAGGCAATTTACTGATTACTTTTTTCTTCAGTAAATTGGCTATACAGCATTACAGCTGGTACAAGTAAGAAATCCTCCCTACTACTTTTCTTGGCTTCCAATTTAGGGGAAGCACACTCAATTAAACATTAATAATCGATCTGTCCTACTGACTGACAGTGCCACACATATAGAGAGCAATGATCTGACAATCATAAGCAGTCTTGTAAAGCTCCATCCATAAGGATATGTTCAGATAACACACCTGTGCTAACCGGGGTAATCCTGCACTGCTCTGTTGAAACTTCTGCTCGTTATGCAGTTTCATAATGAGTATTATAGCCATTATTAAAAAAGTAATACTACAAGATTTAATAATTATACTGGATTGCCCACCACTCTGAATGATTAATTAAACCCTGGATATTCTGCATGTGCTTAACCCAAGTAGACAAGAGTACATACACACCCCCAAAAAAATCCCAAAGCAGAAATTCATTAAAAACCCATCTCATTTTGCTACCGATTCACGCAGGTCAGATTAATCTCAGACCTTCACGAAAAAAAACACAGAGCCACTTGGGCAAGAGAAAAAAAAATGTACTTCCAGAAGGCAGTATAATTCATCTACCTGCCTCTCAGCTATCTAAGGCTCTTTCAGGAGGAGATGAGAGCAATACTAAATGTGCCAGAGGTGGGCTTTTGGTGTCATTAGACAAATCTGCAGGGAGTTTCTGCCAAATCCCCAAGTTCTCTGACAGTAGCATACCTCCAAATACATCATTTAGAAGCATGAGATGAACAGAGACACGGAATAGTATTTACTTTGGGAAAGTATCAGTCACATGTCTTGAATATATTAGCAGGTTAAACCCAGGAGAGTCAGCTGAATTACTTGTGACCAAAGAAAACAATCAATCAGCAGTTTTAAGACTTCACAGAATTTTAAATATGTGGTGTATGCTATTTATTTTAGGCATCTTTAAACCTAGACTCTGAAGTCTCAAGGTGATGGCTGGCAGGTATTCCAACACACAAAACAACATCTTGTGAGAAACTGGTTGGTAATAAACAATTTTTGGACAGAACAGGATTTGTTTCTTAGGGGATTTTGGGGTTTAATTAAGTGAACTAAAAAACAACATAGAACTACCTTTTTACCAAGTCACTTAAAATTCTAACTGGTTTTAATATTGTTAAATATTATTTTAATATTGATCAAATCGTCTTTAACATTCTTATGTTTGGATTAAATTGAAGTCAGTCCGTACGGCTGTAGCGTACCTTGCATCTGTACAAAAGTCAGAGAATAAATAAGACAACTATTAATAAAACAAAGAGAAGATTATGGTGCTGGAAGTATTTTGCAAACTGCTCATCATGCTAATAGACTACATAATTTAGATCTTTTCCCTGGAAACATTCATGCATCAGAGCAGTCCCAAAAGAACAAGGTCAGTAAGAATAATCACTTTATGGGCAGAAGGTCCTCTCCTGTAGACACTTTCTGCAGCAGGTGCACAGAGGAAGCCAGTATAACTCCATTCAAAAGCAGGGGACTACAGCATCATGGTGCCCCTATGTTCAAGGTTCACTTTGTGTTGGATTACCCAACAAACAGGCCTCTTCCTCCCTAGGGGCTGCATCTCCTGGTGCTCCAAAGAGTAGGAATTTGGGTCCATAGCCCTCTAAAAGTGGCAGCACTGAGTGCTGTGGACACAGCCAGCCATACGTCTGGCCCGGGGGTATGTGATCGTGATCCAATAAGCAACCCAGGACACCCCACCCCATTTAGATAGCCCTTGCATTCCAATGAGCAACAGACCTAAATTAATCCACAAACTCAGCTAAGCAGCTGTGAGCATCTGGGGTCTCCCAGGCCTCTGTGGGAGGCAGTGGTTTCATGAAAACTAGACAGAAAGAAACTAGACAGAAAGAAAGTCCAACTGGAAAACTCTGGAAACAAGATGTGAGGCTGCCCTGTACTTACAGACTATGCCAAGCAAGCTGTGTGACTTGGCTGCCCACTGGCATTGCTTGGATGGCTTGCGTGGGACGCGCACAGCATGGAGCGCCTGCAAGGTGAAGACTCCCAACTTTTCCCTAAGTGATCACCCAAACTTCTTAGCTTCCACAAGTACTTTCTTAGATTGACTTGTTTTGAAGTATGTGTTTACCTTCATAAATGTTCATATGAAGAAAGAAAAATATCAAATAATAAATTACAGAACTGAGGGTTTTGCTGTCCCACAGTGGAGCTGCTTTCAGTTCTGCTGTGCAAGCAGTAATGAAAACAACTGCACTTCTTAAAGATAATTTCTGTGCATCTTTATTGAAAAAAGTCAACCCTACAATCCAAATGATGATGAATTGACATCTGAGCATTCCACAAAATGACAGCACAAGCCATCTATTAGAGAAAATAATATTGTGAGCACTAGCCAGCACTCACAACAGTTCCATGCTTTGCTTTTGGGTCCACTCCAATTGGATGAATAGACAGCACAATTCCCAAAATGCAGGAATTTTGCTGCTATGAAGCACTTTGAGAACAACAATCAAGCCTCAGCTTTGTAATGATAGGATTGCAAAAAATGGCCATTTAATTTAAAATAGTCACTGTGGTTTGTAAAGCTGTTTCTGCATTGCACACAGAGGATAAAATACACATGCTTTCACAGGCTTTCAGCTGCTGGCCCAAGTGCAGAAAAGGATTAAGGCAAGACAGTTTGAATTTACATGATGCAAATTAGAAGAATCAGGAAGAAAAGATGGCTTTGAAAGCTATGCTTTGTTTTGTCCTAGAAGAGGTGTAATGCGAATTATTTTTTTCATAGCTAGCAGGACCCAGCCAGAATTGCAAAGGTATGGGCATGGGAGCAGCCAAACAATAGCTCTATTCTCCCACACCAAACTCTCCAAATCTGGAGTCTCACTTTCTGGGTTCCCAAACTGAGCGCAGGCCTTAAGTTTGATTAGGATACCTAAAAAATGAGCGCAATCTGAATTATTGGTTAGTTTTGGTAATGCAGGCCTTGGCAAGGGAAAGCACAGGGACTGAGTCCAGCCTAGCAGAGAGTGTGGTACATTAACCCAAAGATATTCCCATAGGCACACAGTGAAGATGAAGAAAGACGTGGAAGACTGTAAGGAGACACAAAAAACTCTTATACCAGTTTATGAGTATTTTCTAAGCACTGCCTGATGCTATAGTTTACAAAGGCTGGAAAGGGTATAAAGAGGAGCCAGAATACACCTCTGACATGAGCCAGGCAAAGGCATGGAGATAGAGGAATCTGTGATGAGTCTTAAGGGATGCTGGCACAGCCTCCGCTGGAGTTGTATGCTGGAGCAGGAAATTTATCCCTGAGAAGTAAAGCTGAACATCCCTATTTCTGCTCTGTTCAGAAGGACAAAGGAGCCTGTGCATGTGTGGGAAGGAGGAAGGGCTAGTGCATGGCTCTGGAGCTGCCCAAGCACACTGTCAGAGCCTTGGCTACCTCAGTTTTGGTTTGTCCTTGCTGAGAATAAAACCCACAATCTTTTCACCACAGAAGCCACATGACTAACAGTCTAGCCTTGAGCAACGATGAAGTAGGCACAAAAAATTAGGAAAGAGAAGGGTGCTCCTTTCACTTATACCCTCTGGCTGGATTTTTTTCTGAACAAGAATGTCCTTTGGCCACTTTGGTGAGCAAGTTTACCATTATGGAAACTGCTCCACCACACCTGCAGGATGGTGAATCAGTGAGAGTTATACAACTTTGCTGTTTACTGGCGGTTTGATCTGCTGGTCTCTGCTGTGCTGCTCCCTCTGCTTACAGTAGTGCACAACCAGCTTTGAAGGACAGGTAGTTATCAATAGGAGTAAAAGTGATATGGAAAAGGAATAATTTGTCTTTAAACTTGGTGAATAAAAACTTGCAGTAGTGAGGACAATGACCAGAGAGAAAGAGACAAACTAATTTCAAATTAGAAGTCAATCTGGAAGTGATTTGGTAAAAAACCCCTATACAAAAAGTCACAGTGCACATGGGTTTCTGCAAATGTTATCACAAAGCCTCTAGCAATCCAGATAAACAAGTATACAGGTAAATGCCTGAACTCACTTCCTAGCTCAGCCCCCAAGGTTTGGACATGCCTGCTGGCTTGAGACCTAAGAAGCCTAATTCAGCTAAACACTTCAGGGTTCAGATTTGCATACTGGGTATCTCTAAATGACAGAGAAGTGGAAGAGCATTTGTAGAAATTGTTTTTCTAGCCAGTGCAATAATCCTGAACAAGTAGGACCAAGCTGTATTTTTGTGCCTATTAGTTTTTGTGCAATCAAATTGTCAAGCTAAAGGTAGGAAGCTCACCAGGCTTAGCAATCTCTCAGCATACTGTAAACCAAAAGTCTGCAGCTAGGCTTGAAAAGGTTGATCTTGATCAGAAGTAAGAAAGGTTAAATGCACAAACTCTCTTAGTCATTGGGATTTATTTGCTCAGTTCTAATTTTAACTTTGGTGAGCCCAGTAAAAGGTATCACATCACCGCCTGGGTAGCTGTCATACAAAAAACAATGCAGCTACCAACTTTCCTCTGTTGGATGACATATTTGGGCAGTAGCCCTTCAAAGTAAAGCTTCTTTAGTGCACATGGTTTTCCATTCATTATTTTCCTGATGCTGAAAGCAATGTTATTCATCCCAGAGAAGAATAGATACATTGTATTTCAAAAGTTTAACCAAAACACTGATTTTGCTGCAAGTTTTCCTTCTTTCAGGGCTTTTAAAACTTACACCTACAAAGTGGCTGCTGGGCAAAATCGTCAATGGGATTTGGTAGGAAAAAAAGCAAAAGGAAAACAGGATTGCAAGAGTGACTGCTACCTACAAAAATGTGGATGACGAGAAGAACAATTAAAAGAGTCCTCTCCTCATGAGATGAGCTAATGAATGCTAAACATGGAATGACTTTATTATAAAAGAAGAGACAAAAAGAGAAAAAAAATCAATTCTTAACACACTAAATGTGTACCATCCACATCTATAACTACCTACACATTCCCAACTCTCTTTCATGTTTTTGCCAACCTCACCTATCACACTTGTCCAGAAGAGTACCCAGTACCTTCTCCAGTCCTGCTCGTCTGCAGCCAGGAAGTATCATCCACTTCTCGGACCTTGCTAGATAGGTGTAACAGCAATGATAAACCATTAGCTATTCTGAAAGGCCACTCATATTGTCCATATTCTTTTCTAGTTGTTTGGCCACAGAAACATTCGTTTCCAGTCTTCTTTTACTGATGTCAAGCTGGTTGTTATCACTGCATCCAGCCCTGCTATCTGACCACCAAACACCCAAACGTACTAATCCTGGGGACACAGTCTTACCAAGGTGAGGCAAGATTCCTCTTCTCAAGAAGAAGATTCTTCTTCTCTGTGGCAGCTGGCGTGGGAGCATTTGGACACAATTCTGCTGGGAATTCAGCTCATTTGGTCTCCTCTTCCTCCTCCCAGGCCTTCTAAGTAACTGCCAGAAGGGACAAACCCTTATATTTGAAATACTGTTGCCCAGAGCAATAGGGGAAATGCTCCCCTCCCAAGTCACACACCTCCTGACTGCTTTTGGGACTTGCACCCTGAACTATGCAAAAGAAGCTGTCCAGTGTCATGGTGAAAGAATTGTGTCATAGCACTACAAAATATTTAGTTAATGCTGGAACATGGCATTCAAATACACTGCCAAGAGAAACTCTCTTTGTTTCTACTGGATCAAAAGCAATCACACCATGTTAACCAACCTGTGTTCTTACCAGTTCCTAGTTAGAGTCACTGCTCAAGGAAGACACTACACATCCAGGCAGATGGAAAAAGCAGTATCTGTTATATATGCAGCAACTTGACTGTTCTCCAATATTTATGGATCCCAACCATCTTGACTTCATTATGCCATGAGGGGGAAAAAAAAGTACAATAATCCTCTTTATGTCTCTTGTAATTGAATCCAATCATGATTATAATATATTGTAGGCATTTGAAGTAACTATTAATTACTGAATGCTTGCTTCATAATGAATTGGAATATTATCTGTTATAGATCAACTTTTTAATATATTCTCTAATGCTTCCAAGATGCTGTGGAACTGATCTATCCTTTAAAATGAATAAAGTATTAAAATCAACAGAATAAAAACTCTTTTCTTTCCCAAACACACTGTAGACTTCACAATATCATCTCATCAGATTTAGCAAAGTAAGGAGGACTGATCCAAGTCATCATTGGATCAAAACCCTTGCTCATTCGTAAGGTTGTCTAAGAATAGCACCTATGCTACATTCATTAACAATTATAAAATGTCTCAGTATAATTAGAGGACACTGGAGCTGCCAATTTTTGAATAGTACGTGACATTCAGGAAATAGTATTCATAATAACAACATCAGTTTAGAGAAACCATGGCAACTTTTTAAAAGACAGAGGGCCAAGCTTTCTGTTGATCAAATGTCAAATTAATTAAGTGCATTCTTCTTAATAGAATGTGTCCTGGAAATACATCCTTCCTATATTGTCTTGGTTGAGGAGCAGAAGGAGAGCACGCTGTTCATTGCTTGATTTCCTAAACTATGTAATAGTATTGCTATAACTGTTGAAAAGCTGCTATACATCATCCTGAGAGTGACTTTGTCTCATAGGTGGCTGAAGTAACATGTATAGAATACTCTAGGGTATTGTTTTGCAAAGACCTATTTTACAAGCAGCATCACTCTCTACAGAGAAGCAATCACTTCTAGGGTGTAAATTGGCAGTTATTTAATGAATACTGGCTAGCTAAGCCTCGTGAACATTGTATTTTGGGAATAGCACCTTTTGGAGTGACCCTCATAATTTATTACATCATCTAGCTAGGAGTTCATGCTTACTTGTCATCTTATTTTGACATTCAGTCCCCAGTAGAAGAGTATGAATGCTCTCCTGTCAAAATCAATGGCAAAATACTGAGTTAAATTCATCGAAAATAGATTTGGGCCTCTAATCAGATTACAGTAATGACTCAGGATGACTGACCTCCCTTCACGGTTTCAGATCAGGCAACAGTTTACATAATCAGAACAGCTTTTATCTTGTCTCTGCAGCTGAATACACTGTCAGTCTGCACGCAGCTGGAGCTGTGGTGGAGAGCAAGCTATGATCAGCATTGATCATTCCCATTTAGGAAGCACTCCCAGATCTCTACTCTGCTCATAAAGATGAAAGAAAATATATTATCAAACACTGTTATTACTTTACTCTAGAGCATTAACTGGTTTTGCAAAATATAATTTCCAAAAGAAATATTTTTTATTATGAGAGTGTAGTGTTAAACTGGTGCTAGCAAACAAATGAACAATACAATATGCTGATGCTATACTGAATGAAAAATGCTCCCATTAAAGTTAAAATCAATTTACATGGTATAGCCTGAGGGTGTGGATCTCTTCCGGGGCTTCTGGTTACTTTAGCAATTTTTTTCCTGCTACATAAGCAAGATTTTGCTTAATCCTTTCATTTAAAGCATGAGGATGGATACTGAAATCTTCAATACAGTAGGTTCATCCATAGGCACGAATGCCTCATACACACATAGTAAATCAAAGCACATAGCACTGTATGCAAAGGAAACATCAACCTACAATGAGTGTGTATGAAAATAAATTGGTATTTTACTCTGTTTCCTGATTTCGACAACATGAAACTCTTGAAAAATACCATAGTGTTTTAAAATAATAGCTATACTTATTTAAATGTATGTTCATGTTGCATTTGTTTGAACTTCCTGATATGGCAGATGTAAAGATATAGCAATCAGGATGCATTGTCAGAGAAGATGAGGTACATTCAATTAGCTGGGTTATGCTTCCATCCCACGATAATTAAATCACTTGCCATACATTTAATGCTAACAGAAGTGATAGGCATCTCTGCTGTGATCTGATGGTTTCCTGGCAAAAGCATATTCTCCCATATTAGCAGCTTCTATACAGCAAACAACCAGCTATCTTGCAAAGGACAGAAATAATAATTCCTGATACTATTGTCAATTATAAGAATTTACAAGACGGGACAAACAAGTACAGAGGAGGTTCTAAACAAAGCAATGTTTTTCAGTCTTTATATACGTAACAAACTTGTGTTGAACTTGGTCTACTGGAATATTAGAATAAATTCTCATTGAAACAATGCATTCAAAACCACTTCTTGCTTGGGACAATTTTGTTAATTATAAGCCTGGCCCTGTGGGCATTCTGTCCCCTCGATAGGATCAAGGCTCATGAACCAGCATAATGCTTTGCAAACTTTACCTCTGAGCTGCAAAGGAACTATGTCACCTGCAAACAGCATATGAAGATACCATATAAATAGTGCGACAAATAAATAAATGAACAAAGCAGCAAGATGTGAAGAGGTGACAGCAAACAAAGCTATGGGAAACTCAAGGTTAATTTCCAATGAAGAAGCGATACAGAAGCTTGGTTTCAGGAGTATGTCATATATTTTACGGCACTTTTGCAGTGTTTTTCTTTTAATAGATTTTTTTATAAACAGGATATTCTGATAAGAAGGAAATATACTTATTTAATATGACACATACTCTGTAATTACTATTTTTTTTTATGCTGGAAGGACTTCACGTAGCAATACAATCTCTGCTCAGCAAGTTTCAGTTTATGGCAGTAAATTAATCTTTACAAGCAACACAATAATAGTGAAACTGATCTCTAATTCTCGCTGTACAGTAAATGTTGAAGAAGAGAAAACAACAAGACATTATAAAGCAAAACCCAACCCCTTGAAAGTAGAGAAATGTTGTTTTTCTGTGTCATAGTTGAATAATAGTTGGACAGAAGAATCACTCTGGAGCTGGAAACCATAGTCTTAGTTTGAACTCGGAATTGTGTACAAAGCCCAAAAGATCAGCAGAGTCCAGACCTCCAGATTTTGGTCATCAGAGTAGTAATTGTTTTAATCTGTTTCTCTAAAATGCAACAGCAGAAAAACAAAATTAAAGAAAAGCCCTTGGACAATAACATTCCAAAAATAAATTCTACCAAGAAAATAATCTTTAGAAGTATTTACCTGTTTAACAGAAAAATATATACTTTGTATTAGGACTTATTTTATAAAATGTATTTCTAAGTTCTATATAATAAAGATGCCATGACTCACAGCATGATTTTCAAAATGTCACAAAATCCCTTTTAGGTATAACAAATTATTTTCAAAAAATTATAATTTAAAATTAATTTTTGTCCGTGAGCCACCTAATCATATAAAATTCTACTAGAATAGCTAAATGTGCAGATACACTGCATATTTAAGCTGACTGGAACAGGCGTTACTCTAAAATCCTGTTCAGAATAGTTTGACTGGGTAGCAATGTCTCTTTCAGCCTCAGAAACATCACTGATGAGAACCAAACATTTGTTCCCCCGAACAATGTTTCCTTACATTTTCAGTTGGCCAACTCTCTAGCTTCCAAACTTCCTGTAATTGGCCTGATTTTTTTCCAGCCAAAAAGAACTTTCTTAAAAATTCAAACTACACTTGAGAACTGCTAAGAATTACTTTACAATATTTCCTCTTAGCTTGCTGCGTAAATGACTACATTTCAATTACTTCCTTCCTCTGAATTAGATGGACTATTTGGCATTGGGGGAAACTAAGTAATTTTCACTCAGTGAAACTTTTAAATCCTGATGATACTATCAAACACTGCAATTTAGCACAATATACAAAGAGGTCATACATTACTACTACAGACAGTTCTATCTTTTTCTTTCCCCCCTTCTTTATTACCAGTATGTTTTCCCCTTTTTGTAAAACTGTTCTCATGAGACCTTATTTTACAAAGCATGGAGCGGAAAAGGCAAATAAGAGCGCTTCTGAGCCTTACATCCTAAAATGACAGAAAATAACTTAAATAAGAGTGGATGATATAATTGATTTGAGTGCCTACTCGTCATTTACCCTAAAAACCCAATGAAGCCTGGCAGCTCTGAGCACTGGGATCACATTCAATAACGGGAATTATGACAGAGTAATATGTTTCAAAGAAGTCTTATAGCAGTGTACTTTCCAGCTATATTATATGCTTATAGCTTAGGATTCTTTGGTCCAGGATTCCACACAATTATGGTATGGGCTTTTGGTAGTAACTGTGCTTGATTTTTCTAGATAACCTAGTAGCCACTGACAAGAGGACAAAAGAAGATTTGAGATCTTTAGTTAACGTTTAAGCCTAATAGCTACAGTAATTGATTAGTTCTCCATGGATTTTCTTTGGTCACTGAGGTGTGTACAGAGACTACAGAAGATTATTTTATTGTGTAATTTTCACAGCGCAGCAGGGTATCTTGACAAAGGGTTGGATACCACCCTCCTGACTAAAACCATGGGGGAGGGATCAGAGTGAAGAAAACTCAGAGAGCAGAATCACTCCATAACAAGCAGGGGGTAGGATTTTTCCTTCCTGAGAAAGAAGCAAGATTTCTGGCCCCACAACTTGTAGATATCTGAGATCTCCTGGGGGACAGAGTCATTTTTATGGAGAGTTATGGCTCACTTCAGCCCTAGAAGTATCACAGAGGCCTTACCCAGTTCCCTGGCTACTGAGCTCTATTTAATAGCTAACATATTAAAAAAAATCCTTGAAACAGTTATATAATGTTTACTGAACTAGAGTAGGACCAGAGGGTTAAGCAGCAAATACACAAGCAGTGCAAAGCTGGTTTTGTTTCAGGAGTGGATGCAAAGAATTTGAAAGTAGATATGGAGAGGATGAAGGTTGATGGCTTAAGACATCCTGGAAAAACAGTGTCTCCTTATTGTCCACAAATCAAGCTAGCATCGACCACAGCAACTGTCACAATCTCTTCTCACAATCTCTCCTATTCTACAGCTAGAACAGGAGTTGGTGAACCCCTGTTGAGGAGACCAACAGGAGCATGGACTGTGGAGATGGCTCAGGCAATTGCATCTACCAGAAACTAAACTGAGACTATCAGTGCATTTTCTATCTGCCATCCAAGAGACTGCAACTTGTATTTTGGTATGAACCAGCAACAGTCAGAAGAGGGCTCATTCAAATGCTGTTTATACATTTGACCTAGGTCTCAGTTATTTTCGTTTCCAAGTACATTTTAGTAATATCTTAACTCAGTCTCAGAAATCCAGACACGAGCTTGACTCTTCCAAACTCTAGGCCAAAGTCCTCTCAAAGTTCGCCTCAGTTGCAAGTACCTTGCGTGGACCTGACCTTCAGAAGGCGGATACTCACCACTTTCTAAATACACAACACTCAAAGCATCCTCCAACCAGATTAATAAAAATTAAGGCACTCAAAAATTGTTAGTTACTTTTGAAAATCTTGCCCATAACTAGAACAGACTGATTGACAAGAAAAACACAGGTAACCATAAAAAGATCCATGTGTTGCTGTGCTCAACGTACTTACAGTGTAAATTTTATTCCCATTCATAGTGACATAGTTAATGGTAAAAGGGTTTGCCCTTTATGTCCAGTAACCATATTTTACTCTATATCTCTAGAGAGCAGGAGTCTGTATAAGCAATGAGAGAGTAGAAAAAGAGTTGATGGATTACCAGTTTTTCTTCTGGTAGTGAATTCAGCTGTCTGGAATTGTGAACGTTAGTACAAGAGGAAACGAGATAGTTATCTTTTGTCAAAACTGTGATATAACAAATGTTAATATAATCTCAAAGGGAGGTGCAGTTCAGAATATTTTTTTTTAAAAGATAAAACATATCCTGAAACAAAGGCTGCTTTTAACTATGTGTAAACAGTCTTTGATCAATCAACTGAATCCTTAGAAAGGGATGATATATTGTAAAATACAACACAACACCCCTACAACAGTTGGGTAAGTGCTTAAACTTTGCTCACAGAAAGGATGCTAGTAGTTGTTAAGGGGACCCAACCAAAATTATTACAATGTAACTTGTTCTGGTTTTTTTTTTAATAAATTAGCACAGTCCTCTCCTTCTGGAAACTGCAATCAGTACAGATTAAAATGGATCAGTACTACTGCATTATAAATGCATCAGACATCAGATAGAAATTCCTCCTGAGGATTGTCTTCAGGTTTCATGGCTTTTCACTTCCTCTGCTGCATTCTCAGACAAACCTGTAAAGCAGAAAGAAGATGCTTAAAAATTCAGTGTACTTGGCAATTACATGCACTATATTGTTGATTCCATCAGTTTGTGAAAGCCTTGGTTATAGCTAGAGAAAAAAATTTATTACACGCAAAACAGGATAAAAACGTATAAATTGCAAATTCAAGCACTCACAAGTTCAGAAAATATAAAAATTTAAGACAAAAAAGGTGATTTCACATCAGCTCTTTTATACATATCATAGATGATAACAGTCCAAGTTATAAAATCATAAATTACTTTTGCATCAGAAAAAAATGACAGAACAACTGGGGATATGATCTGAGACACAGTTACTCCAACCTCCTTGCATTTTTCCTGTCTCTTTTTCTGGGTAGAACTCATAATACAAATTGCAAAACAATAGAAAATTGACTCCATAAACTCATTAGTAAGGATATACTTTGTGTATATATATGTATATGTATATATATATACATATATATATATATATGATACATGAGTATCAGCTTGGGGAAGGGGAAAAAAGCCAAACTCTTGTATTGAAGATAACTTTTGCCTTAAGCCAAGAGAATGAGTTTCCTATTTTTAAATATTAGTTCAAGAGATTAATCAGTCTTGAATAGGATAATAATATTTGCAATAATTAACCTGACAGAATTTGAAAGGGGTATAGAAACTCATAAAAATGGCTTGGAATATCTAGGGAGAAAAAGAACAGTGGATAGTCACACAAATTTGTATACATACATATTTGCATGACCTAAATTAAAAGTGATTATTTCACCCATCGGACTTTTACATATCCACACCTAGTTTAGGTTGAAAACAACTCAACTTAGATCCTTTTCTAATTAATATAAAGCAATCTAAAATAATTTGGAATCATCTCCAAATGATATATGAATAATAATAAAAATTACACACAGATTTTATGAGGTTTGTTTTGATATCTTTTTTTTTTCTTTATGAGCCTTCTTCCCTGAAGAAGGCTGAAATCCCCACACACCTAGCAAAATGATCCAGCAGGTCAGTAGAATAAAATTTGAGCATCCAGGTGTTCTAATCCAAGCCATCAGTCACCTGTCAGCCTAACCGCTTTCACAATAATGTTCACACAGAATTAGCACAAACAACCTGCATAATTCTAAAAAATTATGCTTTCATTTACATCTGTTCTATTCCATATGATCAAAACCATCTAGATTTCTTTTCCAGTTTTTATTTTACACTTCCAATGTTTTTGGTGCTTGGGAATTTTAGTATTTACAATTGTTTTCATGGGTGATGGTACTAAACTGAACAAATGTTATTTCAAGCCTTGAGATACAAAAGACTAAAGCAGTAAAATTTCAGCAACAGCTGAAAGCCCAAGGCCCCAAAGGGCTAAGACGTTCCCTTTACTGAAGTTTCTATTATTTATTTTTTTTAAGGACAATTAAAAATACCATGGTAAGAGCTGACTTGGGTTTCCAAAGGTCAGCTCTCAAATGGCAGTTCTTTTGTTCAAAACTCTTATCACGCTGGGATACCAAAGGGACCGGTAGCAGGTCCCACCCTGTTTCATTAATGTTCATGGGGAAGGAGGTAGGTAGCATGATAATGAAATTTGTGGATTATAAGAAACCAAGATGAGCTTCAAACGCTGGGGAGGAGAAAGAAATATTGCTCTAGGACTAAGAAATTAACAGATCTGAGACAAGATAAAAGGAGATACCACTTGAAATACATCGTGGAAATAACAAAATTAAACACAGATATTTGCTGAGAAAAGCCCTCCAGAAGTAGCACAGTGGAAAAAGTTGTTTAAGACATGTATTTGCAGTAAAATACCCCATGTAGTTCAATGCAGTGTAGAAAGCACTGCTAAACTCACAGTTAATACTGTTCCTGATTACATAGCTTTGTTGAGATCACATCTGCAGCTGTTTACAGCTCTGCATTAAAAAACTACCAGAGAATATCTTACTTTCCCACCATAATCAAGGAAAAGAGTAAAAGAATTATGAAACTGGCTGCTGCACACTCTTATAAAAGCTGGACTCGGACATAGTGCAGATGAGAAACAGAAAAACGGAGCTATGATTATGGTCAGCTCTTTGTACCTGAAGAGAATGACTGCAGATTTACCAGAGACTAAGAGTCTACTAATCTGTGCATTAGCATTGCACACTTAAGACATGATACTGCCATTGCACAGTGCTCTCAGCCTCCCTGCCTTTGAGGACTGGCTGGCTAGAGGACCTCTAAGAAGCATAACAGAACAGAAAATAAGAAAGGGAGGTTTAAAAAAATATCATGGAGAAAAAAGCTTCATGAAAAGCTTTTAATATCCTAATGCATCTTTTCCTTTATTGGGCTGAAAACATGGCATATTAAAAATTAAAATGTAATTATAAATTTACGATGTAAAAAAAAATGTATTTGAGCCAAAAAATTAGTGCCCAAGATCCTGCTTTCAAAATCAGTTACTTCCCTGACATCAATTTCTTACAAATTACTCTTGTGTCTATTTCTACAAACTGCCATATCAAAATGAACCATGCAAATGGTTACTTTCAAGCTCATGAAACATGGTGGATCCACTAAACCTAATGCATTAACTGTAATTATGGACTGGCAGAAGTGAAGTTATATAGTGGGATTTACCTCAGGTTTACAAAAGTTTGCCCAACAGCACAATATATGGCTATAGAGAACCTGGAATACTTCGGCATGGATCAAAGAACTACTACATGTGTAAACTGTGGGAGAGGTGAGCTGACAGGTGAGGGCACAGAATGCAGCTATTTTTATTGTGCAACTCCAAAATGGGAGGCAGCATAGAATCATGAAAACATGGCTTGCAATAACCAGCCTTCCCACCTCTACTCTGTACTTTTTCAACATGAAATATTTATTAGTCATCTAGGAGAAAAACATAAATGTCACATTGATCAAACTGGCACATGCTACATTATAGCAGATGAGATAATTAACATCAGAGAGGTTTCCCATCAGCATATTCTGACAAGCTTAGGCAGATCCTAAAAAATACAGGGTATAAATAACAAATTCTGCAGATTAAGTCTCCTTTACATCATTTCATCAGGGAAAAAAAGAGCTTCCTTTCATCTTCATATCCCCCGTTATAAAGTTCTCAATGTTTCATTTTATAGTTCATCCAAAAATACTATCAGAATAACACTGGTCTGAGCACACACACTTAAAAAAATATATATTTAAAGGTTTATATCTCTATTTATCAGCACAGCTACAAACTAGGAAGCTGCTTTTGGAAATAATCATGATAAATTTTAACTCTGCACTAGGCAACTCCATGCAACTCCAAGAAAGTTTGGAGGTCATTTTTCAAAACAGAGTCAAAATACATGCTTAAATTATTAACCCAATTAGTAACACAGTATTAAGTATATCAAAACAGTCACTTAAATCCCTCAAATTTTGTTTATTTGTTAATCAGAGGACATCAGCACCCTCAGAAATCAGATCCTATAAACAAAGACACAGAATACCTCAGTAATGTTAATTTGCCTCTTGAAAAGCATGATTAATACACACATATCATTGAGTCACATGAAGTTCATTTGTAGATCAGAATGTACTTTTGAGCCTTGAAAACCAAAAGTTCAAAGAAAATCAGTTACCGTGACAGAAGCACCAAAGACAGCTGAAAATCCCCAACTTTCCTGGAATTATTATTCATGTAGTTAGAGGGGGAAAAAAAACAAACAATGACACATTTAAAGGGAGAGATGGTATTTGATCATGGTGGCAGAAGGGAGGAGAAAGGATCATTTTCTGTAGTCATAAATTGTTCACACTAATCATGATGGTGTAAGGTTTAAAAATGCTCAGGTTAAACAATTAGGCAATGGAAGAAACTACCCAGGGAAGTGGCTGAGTCAAGGATATGAGAAGATTGCAGAAATAGGGTAGATGAAATCTAGTGGGGATTACTGAAAAGGAAGATACACAGGTTTTGAATTGGATGACCTAAAGGATCTTCTCCAATCCTATCATTTATGCTGCTATGATTCATCCTAAGGAGAACATTTTGGACTCATATGAATTACTGGCTGAGTTTCCTGGATGCTATTGTACATTAGTCTACTCTAAAGCATGCATAAAACTAAGTCAAAGTTGGCTTTGAAGTGTTTGATCTGCAATATCCAATACTTCCAGTCTCTTTTTCATACAGTGACTCAGAAAAAGGGCTGTTATAACAAGACAAAAGTTATTTTGAATTCAGATTAAGTTAGAGAAGGGAGGCACCCTGTTCTGCAGCTATTCCCACCTAAAAGAGGAAAAAAACCACCCCATCTCATGGCCTGATGGTTAGTATTGCTATGTCTAGATCTGACATAAAACAGCTTTAGAACAAACTACTGCTTAATAGTAACTGTTTTTCATAAAATTTTGGATCCAGAACTAAATGTTCCAAATGACCAAAGTTAATAGCTTTTTGATTTTTTGTTAACAAAAGATGACAGATCTTTCCCAGCACCTTCAAGATATATTTCTGAAAATCATAATTCTCTTTTTAAGAATGCTCATTTATTCACTGCTAATAATTTTCTTTATCATTACAAATTGGTTGAGGAAATGTATACAGCTTCCTTTTTCTTAGTATTTAATCTTCATTCCATGAACACAATCCAAAGGGGTTTTCAGAAGTCTAAGAAAGTAACAGTGTATTGCTTATCCCAAACAAACTAACCCAGTTTAGTTAGAGTGCAGAATGGATTAGTGTAAAATCATTAACTTCAGTGCAGTGCAGAAGATTGATCACCACGATGGACAAGTTACAAACTTTCCTACACTGCCTAAATGAGAGAAACTGGACTTGACTAGTATTCTGTACCACTTTTTATAGGCTAATAAACTGAGAGTGAGCCTCACCATTGCCTCCCCAAGTCACCAATGAGTCACTGATCCCTGCAAACATAATTTTAAAATGCTCAGATTTTTGTATCTGAAAGTGGAGTGATGGTAGCTGAATGAGCGGGAAGCATGGACTGACTCATTCACTAAAGAATTGTGTAAAACAAATAAATTTGTTTTTCATTTAGGAAGTAATGTGACTGAGAGAAAGGACTTCATTCAGTAAACTTTGCTTTGTCCTAAGGGACCATATACATCACAGGATGGATAATGTGAAACAACCGTTTCCATCACTCTAAACATGCCCCCTGCTAACTGCAACTAACAAGACAAATCCAACCTATATGAAGCTACCAACTGCTAAATTTCTAACTGCCACAAAATAACAGGGTAGAAGGGGCAGCTCTAACCTTGGGGAAAGAGGAGGGTCTATTCCCACAAAACTTACAAAAACCTTGCTAAAATCTTCCTTTTGTCATTCTGACTTACTCGTGACTGTAGAAGCCCTGTAACACAATGGAGTTAATAAGAAGATAACAATGACAAAGGCAACATTTACCAAGTGTCTACACAGGGGTTTTTTAATTACCTTTTAAACAACTTTTTAAACAAGTTCTTGTGCATTCATGCCTCTAGGCATTAGCCCTCACTAGCAATCTATACTTCCTTTAGGTCTTTCTTCTGATTCCTATTTGGAAAATGCACAAGACATACAAAATGTTTCTAATATAAAGTCATTAAATTTGAACATCAGGAAAAATGTCCAGTCAGATGACCAAAATTTCCCAAAGCACACAGCTGCTTCTTCTGCTGACCTCAGTCACACACACACATACTATAAATACAATTTGCACACACACACACACTCCCCGTACACAAACAGCTGGAACAAACACATTGCCTAAGAAACAAGGAACTGCCAAGAGACCAAATCTAGCTTACATATAGAGATATTAAGGAGAAAAAGAGGAATGGGATGCTGGTTAGTTTGAAGCAATGTAGAGCTCTGTAAGCAGCACTCTAATAACAGTGTTTTAAGTTCCGTTTAGGAACCAAAAAAAAGAAATAAAAAAATTATTACAGAGAAAATTGAATACGGTTGGAGGATGACTGGCTGTTTAAAAAGCAGTTACCTACCTAAAATGATGTCATTGATCATTACTGTAGGAAGTGTAATTTCAATGAAGCCAAAATTTTGGAGGAAAAAATGCTTATTTTCTCCAAATATCTGGTTTATCACAATCACCTATCAAATCCTAGACATTTTTCTAGGAAAGCTTGCAAAGTTTTTGAGAAATGGTTGTTTTCATTTAGAGATGATCACAAGAAGTCACAAATTACCCATTTGAGCTGGAACAGATATTTCTTGCCAGGAAGTAAATCCCTAAAAATTAGTTTGCTTTTCAGTGACCAAACCTCCCTTCTGTCTAATTAGCTATCAGCCTATGTTAGGGTGGTAAATTAATTCAGTGGCTTCTAAGGCAAATATGCAGAATACAAATCTAAAACTTAATTAATTATGGCCACACAAATGCCAGTGCTTCAATTTATTCTTCGTCATGCCTATATCATCCCATTCACTGCAACCCACGATCCTATTAAGCCTTTCAGAAATGTTGGGTCTTCAATAATTTGCTGCCAGAAAAAAAATTTTGGACCACGTATATTGAGATTAGACAGATTATATTGTATTAGAGACAGGGTCTTTTTTTGTGTAGAGGTAACTCTTCTCTTTTTCCTGGGGAGAAGTAATGCCATAGTAGTCAGTCTTTTGCCTGCTTGATTCGTTGTGCTGTTTTGTTGACATCCCAGACAGATGACCAGCCAGCTGACTATTAACAAAGCCTTTGTCTTCAATCACCATGCCAGATAGGCAAAACTCCAGGGGTAGGTTAGCTTTAGGGCAAGATTTTCCACCATTTTCATATGAATGGCAGTGAATCCCACTCTGGGGAAACAACCACCCAGTGTCTGCCTGCAGGAAGATCTAAGATCCTTCACGGATACTATATATATATATATATATATTACAGTCAACTTCTACTCCTGGAGGTTGGCTGCGGCTCATAATTGACATCTGAAGACCTACAACCTCCCTGTTAGTATAAGTTCAAGCATTCCTCATCTATGTAACGTAATTTTAGCTAATACCGAGCAAATTTTTCAGATTAGATTATTTTCATTAGAAATATGTAAATACAGGTCAAATAAAGCAGTCAAATTCAGAGGTCAAATTTCTGCTCAATATGGCAGATCAATTTGACTAAAAAAAAAAGTAAATAATTACAGCTTTTTGATAATCTCAAAATCCTTTGAAGTTTCATTTCCCACTGAATTATTGCAAATAAACTTCCTTGAATATAATGTTGGGGTTTTGTTAAAAAATAAGTTAGCACATATGAAGTCTAAGTGAAATACTTCATTTGAGGAGAAAAATAAAGAAACTCGAATAAATCATTGAAGATTGTCCCAAAATAACAAATTTTCCAACTTTTTTGCTTCAAGTCAGAACTTAAAAAAAAACCCCAAACAACTGGTTATTCACACACCTCTACTCTTGATACTGTGTACCTGTAACTGAAGTCAAAATAATGAAGTTATTCCTTTAATATGCATGATATAATTGTTAGAATGAAGCTTTCAACAAATTTATCTACAATACACCCATGCAAAATATAGGCAGCTTTATCCAACACCATCTTCAGTAAAACATAGAACAAAAAGTATAATAAGTTTATAGGGGGAAAAAACCCCAGCTTTTTACGGATAAAGAATCTGATACAGACTTGTATTTAGGGCCTGTGCTGTGCTTCTTGTGCAAGTTTATCTCGTATGGCCACATAACAATTCAATACATTCATACACAAACATCAGCTTCTCCAGTAGAGATTTCCAAAGTGTTCAGTACACATAAGCCCATGGCTCCTCAGTACCAGTAAGATGTAACAAAATAGAAGAAATTCCGAAAAGAACAGCATAAATAATTATGTGATTTTGTGGAAAACAGAAAAGAGGATAGGGAGAGAAACAAAATAGCTAACGGCAAGCAACATCAGGAATTTTTCAGTACAATGAAGAGATATGAAAGAGGATCAAGAAGATGAAGTCAAGGAAAGGAATATTCAAGGCTGCTTTAATTCCATGTATTCTCCCAAGGGGAGTGGTGGAAGCCACATGGCTTATGACATTTGCAAATTAGTACCACAATGAAGACAACAATCTGGTGGTATCAGGGAGATGTCAAGCTGATATAACAAGAGTTTTCCGTTTCTAACGTCTATTATCGTACAACAAATCTGAGGTGCTACAAATTCCTAAGCGTTTTGTAATATTCACAGAAACATCAGCTTTTGCTTACTGTCAAGTATTCAGCAACTGAATACTCTTCGGTATGTTGCTCCTAGTTAAAATGGAACATTACAGTGCAAATGATAAAATCATATTCAAGATTTCCATGGATCTTCTGGAAATAACATACAACAGGATTTTACCATTTGATGTCATTTTTCCTTTAGAGTCTTGTGGGAAAAAAGACTTTGGTAGAGAAGCAGGTTTGGGGGGAAAATGTATTTAAAAAAAAACAAAGGAAAAAAATACTTTTGTATAATACTTTCCAATCTTGAATTTCACACATTCTTTTTAAGCTACAGTATATGAGAAAAATGCTTTAAGAAGTTTTTCCCTAGTGCAATCTTTTGATAAGTCTCAACGTTGGCTTAAAAGCAAAAGAACAATATAAAAAGAGCCTGTACTAAAGTAGCAGATGAAGTGTTTTCTAAATGGACACTTAACTCCTTTCAATTGCTTACAAAAATCTGTATCTGGTTTTTCTTGTTGTTGTCTTGAGGTTTTTTTGGTCCCATTTCCTGCTTTCCCCAAAATTTTGTCTTTGGAAATGCAAAGGTTGACTTTTCAGGGGGGTAGTGTATCATATAATCATAGAATAACTTGAGTTGGAAGGGACCCACAAGGATCATGGTCCAACTACTGTGTAAAAGCAGTTTGTATTTTTTATCTGGTATGTATTCTAAACTGTTTTAATATCTTAACATACTAAGGACTTGTAATGTAATTTTCCTTATTTCCACTACTTTTCCACTGCTAACAGTCTTGTCCCGTACAGATGGGAGTAGAGTTACCCCTTGTTACACCCCTGAATATTTCCAGGCATATCTTGGCCATAGTAAGTATAATGGCAATTTCAGTACTCACAACAAAAATTGTAAAGCTACTCAGATTTGATGATCCAATTAAGGATCCTCATGGCCCAAAGCTGAACAACAACTAGAAATCTCTAGGCCCTCCAAGCTCACACCAAGATCAGCAGAACCAGAAGAAGGGCAGCAGTTTGTGGAATTGAGCCTTTTAGCACCTCCAGAAAGAGAGTAAAAGCCAACACATTCGCATCTAAGGCTGGAATGATGAAAGTAACAGTTTTAAATGTCTTATGGATTTTCTCATAGGCTCAGGAAGCAATAAAAACTAAGTACAGTCAGACTGCAGGAAACCAATATAGCTTTCATAATTTTTTGTTACTTTAGGGAAAACATGCTCAACTTTTATAGACAGCCTATTCAGTATTACAAATTTTCAGGAAATGTCACTGCTAAGGGATTCCCACAACAAACAGAAATGCAGGTTACTGTTGAAATTACTATTTTCTTCAAGGACACTGCTCAAAATAAATTCATGTCAGCTAAACAACATGAATTTATAGTGCAACACGGCAAACACCTTGATCACAGGCTTCTCACAGATTTTGACACTAACAATGTTAGGAAGAGCAAATGATTTCATTCTGGTAGTTATTTAATGTTGACTCTTTCTTCATTTACTAATAAGATAAGTGCCTGCACAAAGCTAAGTAAGCAAAGACAAACATGCTAAATCAGAAAACAATCTCCAAAAGATCCAATACGACAAATGATTTCCAGAAAATACACTGAAATATAGGGAGAAGGAGGTCTTTTGTTGTGCAATGTTTCAATTTATCAATCACTGCAGCTCTTTCCAGCTCTGGATGAAGTTTAAACAACATCAATGGTTTGAAACATTTTAAAACAACATGCCAAATCCCAGCATATTTCAAGGGTATACCACAGATAGTTAAAAAAAAAAAATAAAATCCTTCATTTAAGGTCAGGTACTGTAAACACTTACTGTGGTTTATGGATAAGTAATTCAACGGAACTTAAGGAGTCCTATAGGAATTCTCAAACATGTAAATGTTTGCAGTAGAGCCTAATTTTCATACTGTATGGTTTTTTAGGCTGCCAACAAATTTTCTCTTTTTATTCTGATGAGTAGTATAATATTATCAATTAAATATTATGAGTTAATGCAAACAAATGATCTTTCTTGAAGTATGAAATTCAGATTTTCTTGATAACAATGTTCATTTAGAAACAATTTTTTTTTTAATATTTTGCATTTTACTGTGCATGTAACTTGCAAGTTATGTTGATATGGTTTTTTTGTAGAAGGTTATAAGTCTAAAAAGAATCTGGTGACATCATTCAAGGAAATACCTAAATCCTATATTACATTTAACTTAATACAATTTTGTTTAAAACTTTGAAGACAGAAAAGCATCTGTTTCCTAAGAAAGTGTTCTCAAAGGAGTCTCTGCTTATACACATGGCATTTCTGATCTCTCACTGCAGGAGAGCTTTACATCAAAGTTCACATAGAGCTCCAAAAGCCCCATTGGAACCTCTCAAGGTGATAGTTTCAGCAAAATTATAGCGAGAGAAATGTTACTGAGAGACATTCTGTTACAACAAAAGCGAAATATAAATACAGCAGAAGAAGATTTATCAAAATGTAGACACGGTCCCACTGTGCCTGCCAATTATCTGCTTCTGCTAGGATCTTGCAACAAGCTGGATGGCATTGCTTTTCTCCCAATGCATTTGCAGTTTATACATCTTGTTGCTGTAATCACGTATTTTTTTGGAAGAAAGGCAATATACTTAACATGTAAGATGTTTTGAAAGGAGATGTGAGTTAAGGTATAGATGAGTTTTGTTTTAACCCTTACTTGGAATCGAAGAGTGTTTTATAATGTCTCATCCATGAAGCCATGGTTTGCAGCCCATGAAATCACACTAAACATGAAAATAAACATAATTCTTACAGTATTTTCAGTTAAAGGTGCAAAGATATGATCATCTGAAGGAAATGGGCCAGCAGAAATGCATGATTCTGAAAGTGTGAAAGCCAGTCCTTCAATAGTACATGAAGATGAGAAGTTTAATTTAGAGATGATGAACAAGAAAGCAGTAAAACATATAAACAACATGTAACAAAGTTACAAAATACACTGTTTAAAGTAGCACCTTCCCTTCTCTCATGCCTTTCATAAGGCAATAAAACTGAAGCACTGTTGAAATAGGTCCACGTATTAGCATCTCAATTTAATGGGTTGCTGTAAGGACTACCAAGCAGCTCAAGACAGACAGTTCCATTGGGTATGGTGGAATAGCTTATACTTGACATACCCAGACCTTTGGCACCCACACGGGAGAATTCAAATTGTGCCATCAGAAATAGTATTTGCCCAAAGTATTCCGTACCTTTTGCCAGCCTGAGTTCCTGTGCAGTAGCTTGGAAAAGGATTTTAACAAGTTACAGATTTAAAGAAGAAAGAGTTGTTCTCCTATCTATCACTATCATGCATGGGATGACAAGTTATATGACTTCATGTTTGTAAAACTAAACTGGATCATACTGAGATACTTATCTTCATAGATGCTGCAACACTGCTTCCCTTTCAAGCCAAGACTGTTTTGAATGACATCAGAGAAATGCTTCTAATACTTCTTTACCTTCCAAATTCCAGGATCAAAATACTCTCTTCCTTTATTCTTTCTCTTAAATATGATTTAAAAATCCCTTTATATGGCATATGATGCCACCTTCACATGACAATGCCCAGATCTGGCATTGCCAGATTTAAAGCTTCATCTGTTTTTCCAGGTTCTTCCAGAAAAGATAGAAATATATGAGGGATATCATAAAGTATGAATACAGTTTGAAATAAATCACTTTCTTTGTGAGATCTTTCTGTGCCATTTTGACACACTGAGCTCTGTACTGGACTCGATGACACACTGAACTCTATGGTTGGACTTGAGGATCTTAAAAGTCTTTTCCAACTTCTACAGTTCTATGATTAGTGCAATCTATCTAAAACCTTGGGTGTATACTACCAAAAACATGAATAAATAAGTTTAATTAACTTACTTAACTGATGGAAATAATACAAGGCTCTACCATAATCTTCCTTAAAGGCCCTTGCTCATTTGTCCACAAAGCACATCATCTAGTTTCTTAATCAAATCATGACAGGAACTGGCATTGGGCTTCAGAGTGGGAACAAAAGTGACCCTTAAAGCTCAATGGGATCATGAGTCAACTGAAGTCATGAGTCAACAGCAGCCTGTTCCTGATTGACTTTGCCTCACCAGTAGGTGTTACTTCAGCCATTAATGCAGATTGCTGTATGGCTGCAGGGATGTGCATGCCTGCCAAGATACATTAAAAATATCCAAACCAAACTAAAATCTGCCAGATCCTGAAAATATCATGTAACACCCTGCTCTGTATCAGCAACAGCATCCAAAGTAATGTTTGGGAGAGCTGACCATGACCACACCCATCCCCATGTCTGCAATAACAGCCTGAAGGGTTTTCATTGACGGTGGTTCCACTTAATCATTCAAAGCAATGCTTGGCTATTTGATTGCTGTGATTTAACACAGTAATAACAATAATCCAGACTATGCTTAAACCACTCATAGTACTTCCAAAACTGTTTATTAGCATTGGCTTCTGCTTTACCAGCTATTTTCAACACCCTTAATACTGAAGTTCCTCCTCTGGCACCTCCAAGAAGGGCAAGACTATATGAAAAAGGCTGCCTTATTTTTTGTTGGATTGAGCAGTTGATAACTGCACTTAACTTCACAGTTTATTTATTTAACCTTAGCTTAGGCTCAAGCCATCTAAAATGCCCCGTGCATTGTAACTTTAGGTCCAAGACAGAACTGCATAGAGAACAAAGTCTCTTTCATTTTTCTCTTGAAATGAAATCCAATAGCTCCTCTTCAACCCATGAGTCAACTGCAAGGCCATCATTTAATAATCCCATCCTTTTCTTGAAATCATAGTCTGAAAATTGAGCTCACTATGCTCAATACCTCTGAGCAAAGCATCAGACACACCAGACTGAGGACTTCTGTCATGCTTTGACTAAATCCTATCTTTGAGCCAATACTTTCCAACTGGCAAACGAGACTCTTTCTGAAGACCTCCAGAAAGGGAAGCTCACTACTGGCAGTCCGTTCTGTCATATTCTTTCAACACAAGTAACACTTTTCATGGACTGGAATGAATTCTTTCTTAATGCTTGAATTTCACCCCTCTTAAATTTAGAATTCAGAGGAACTGAATGTAAAATTTAAGACTGGTACCTCAACAGAAAGTAACATTTTACTAAGCAGTTATTAGGTTTGGACTAAGAAAAGGGCATTTTCCCTTAAAAGTAGGTTTTGTTCAATAGGCAAGGCACAAGAGCAATACACAACATAATAAAATTATTTGTCTATTGAATATAAAATATCTCACATTTGTTTTCTGGAAAATGTCATCTGTTTAATGTATGCACTAATATTTTTATCAATGTTTCTATAAAACACAACTTTTCTTATCTACACAAATACAGTACGTGAAAGGCATCCTTTCATCTATTCACAATGAGAAAGAACAGCATTTCTCTAGGAGACTTTTTAACTGCAAACCCAATGCTTATAAAAGCAGTGCAATTGAAAGCAGGTGGGATGCAGCACAACGGTTTCTCATCGTTCTAAGCATACAGTTCAGCTCACTCAAATAATAAAACCTCTATGCTTATTCAGTCTTGTACTTCTCTTAAAGCTAGGCCACTTAATGGTGCCAAATAATGTGTTGTCCAACTTGGACTAAACTGAGAACACTAAGCTCATTTTCCTAGCAGAACTGTTCTGTACTTGTACAATTTCTACACTGCAAACAGACACTATCTATAAGAAAACAGAAAATTTTCTAAAGTCAGCTCTGTTTCGAATTCCTTAGGCTACTGATGAAAACCTAAAGGATAATATACTTAAGATTAAAACTTAAAAAGAAGATTATTACCATGATGTAAATATAGCTATATGATCATATATAATTAGGTAATCATGTACACACATATATTCACTCTGCCAAATTCTGAACCTTCACTGTTATTTATATGTGATCTGATAGCTGGAAGACACTCCTTAGACCACTTTCTTTAAAACTGTAAATAGTAGATAGGATCATCCTTTACAATCATTAACAAGTTACTAACAAAACTTTTACCACATTCATTTTTTGCTAACTTAAAAGTAAGAAGAAGATAAAAGGGCAGTTTGCATCTCATTATGTTGAATTTTAACAGTGAGAAAGAAAAACAAAGAAGATAAAACAGAGGTTTACATGGTAAATCTGCTCATTGCAGAACATGTTGAAATAAAATAAAGGCCATAAATCAACTCGAAACAGCTGGAAGTATTAAAAAGACCAGGTAACTTTCTGCTGTCTTTCATTCTTCCCGCTTCACATTATCTATTTTCCTAATAATCTTCTAAATTTGACTGGTGGCTGGTATCAAACACTAAAATTAGGACTGTAAGAACAGCTGTTTTCTTCAAAATCTGACTTGCCAAAGAGTGGAACTGACACCTAAACTTACAAAGGCAGTTCTTCTGAAATCTGCATACAAAACTGAAGTACCAAGAGGCTAGAATAAAGAAATCAGAATTTTTTAAGTCTGATTTTCAGTACTTGTACTAGACAAATACATATACATACATATACTCTGTAACCGTAACTCATGTCTGGAAGTGGAATGCTTGCTTTATGGAAAATGTTGGTATTTGATATATCAAAACATGGAAATATAGCAAATAAAGGAACTTTTCACTAAGTTTCAGATTGGCAATGTTACCATAAAACAAGTTGGAGTTATGAAGAACAACAGAAATGACAAAGTCTCATTTCCTATGCTGATTCCTATTCCTGATTTCTGTCAGATTTATATACTTCCTCTCCCATGGTTTGCCCAGCTAAGGCCACTCATGTCTCCTATCATCTCACCTCACAGTACGTGTAGCTACCCTTCACATCTACTAATTTCTTCCCAAGCAAGAACCACAAATTAGAGTGGTTTTGAGGTAAGTCCGTATTTACACAAACTCACATCAAACAGAACAGGTAACTTCAATAGATGCATTTTCAGCTTGGTTTCCTACAGTCCATCTGTCTTTCAGAGATATTCACTGAAACTGTGAGAAAAAGTTTATGTAAACTAATCCACCACAGTGGAAAAAAATTATATTGATGATTTTCCCTTGATAAAAGTAGCTTTAGATGAGAAATTTTTGAGAACCAAAAACACACTCAAAATCAAAAGCCCACACCATGACATTTAATTAATACTCTACTAGGAAAAGAGTCCATAAGGAAGCACTTCTAAATTAGAGGCTGATATTAAACTTAAAAAACAAGCTTGGAATTTATGCCACCAGCTTTATAAAATGCCACATGTTAAAAGAGCAATCGTAATTTTAAAAGCAGGGTGAATTCAATACCTCATAAATTCCATCCTAAGAGTAAATGTTCTGTAGAAAGATGGTACTGAGAACTGCATCATTTGAAATGAGGAAGAAAATTGCATTTGAAGTGCCCAATGTTACCCTCAGGTTTCTGTAGAACAGAGCATGTGGGTCATAAGCTCTGCTCTACGTGGATATGATCAACAGACTGGACCCCTACAGCTACCTCCATGCACATGTACAAACCAAGTGCCAGTGCTGGAATCTCCACCACGTGTCCTGAGCACAGACAGCTCTGCCAGCCCACTGAGAGGTGACCAGGAGAGCTGTAACCTCCCTGCTCACCCTTCTGGCCCTGGGCCTCTCTTCAGGCATAGAGAATATTTCTATAAAACTGATGGAAACCAATTTCAGCAGACTGCTGCACACAGAATAAAGGAGAGAACAGGAATCTATGGAGCAAAAATTTCTCAGTAGGGGTTTGCAAAACAGGTGCTTGTTTTCTAAAGGAAATAATGAAGTTTTGGGTTTGGGTTTTTTTTACATATAGTTCTGGATGAAGCCCCGAGTTGACAGTCATCCTCTTCAAAAGCATAAGCACAATGTGGGATTCTTTCAACTGCTACCATACAACACTAAAGTGTATCACCAAAGTGACTCTTTAATGGCTCAGCGGGGAAAGGAAGATGTGGTTATGCATCTGGCACATGCACACCAAACACAGAATACCTCTGTGCTGGTGAAACTCTCTGTTTAGAGACCTACAAAAAACCTGATGGAGATAAACTGGGCAGAATTTGTGTATTTTAAAGGAATACTAGGTATTATTGAGCAACCTTTAGAATGCTGCTGTTCACTAGGGCACATCACTTAACAAAACATAGCATGGTAACCTGAAAACATGTGCCAGCAACCTTCACTGTTCATAGATTTTAAAGAACAGAAGGGCTTCAACTATGATGATCTCAATACAACCATCTAGTCAGGTGCCTGGAATAAGAGAATATAGACTTTCACTCAATAATTTACTCAACAAGCCCTTAACTTCAAGTTGAGCTTTTTGATGTAAAAGCTTCAAGTGAAGAATGAATCACATCTGTAAGGAAGTTAATCTTCTCTGTCCAAAATTTTCCTTTATTTCTAGGTCCAAATTTTTCTTGCTTCTGCTTCCAGCCATGTACATGTGCAATACATCGGTGCTGAAATCATTATCTGCTTTTGTTCATCTCTACTTTACATCAAACAAAATACAAGAGGAAGTAAAAAAGTAGCTGTAATATGCACATTACAGAGCACTTAATCCCATGTCTAGCGACATACAAACTATGAGATAGCAATCTTGAATATAACACACATTGTCTACTGGAATTGTCATTGCTTGGATAGCGAGTTCAATTTGCCAGTACTAGAAGGATTAAGTCTAGGTAAAGCACATATTTGAGCAAACTACGCCCAACATGGACAGTTTCCCCATTTGTCAGGGAGCACTTACGGAATGAAGGAGACAGAAATGACACTCACTACACTGTGCTTTTGCAGTTTCAGCAGAGTTTTCTCCACAGGACATGTAATAGTCTGGTGGACTTCTCTTATTTTCAATGTTTGAAAGCCAGATGACTTGACTTATACGAAAAGCTTTGCTTCAGTAAGTCATTCTACTGCAAGATAATTTTCTTTATAAAATAATAATACTTCCGTTAAACTAAATTTGCTACTCCATACATTGAAACTTCATACCAGAAAGGTCTCTGCTGATTAGGAAGGACACTAATGTTTTCTTCAGCAGAAGGCACTGGCAGACATACTTCCCCAGAAGCCCTCAACTTCAATGTCATAAGACAGTAACAATGGCAGAATAAGTTTTTTGTTAAGAAAGATTCATACTTTATCAAAAAAGAAGAAATTACAAAGTGCTCAGGAGCAACGTGTAGAGAGATGAAGACGAACTGTACATTTGTTCAGTGTCCTAAAAATATCTTTTAAGTACATTATATAGGAAAACAAGTAGTACGGGAATACAGTTGCACCAAGTTGCATCAGGAGCATAAGAGGGAAAGGGAAGACCACAATTTTATGCTGTTACTGAACCAAGGGTGGTTTGCCGTCACTTCTGACAGATGACACTGACCAAAGGCTGCGGCTGGTGGTAAAACCTTCAGCCAGACTTGCAAGATTAAATGGCAGACAGGAACAGAGCAATGCAAGCTCTCTGTGGGACACTGGCTGAGCTGAGGTAATAGAATTTGTAGTATAAACATAACCTTTCAGTAGAATATCATTTTACCATGTTCATCAACAAATGAAGAACAATACCGGGAACATAGTTACATCCACATCTTCATCATCTTTTACTATAGCCTCAAGTCCTACAGCCATTCCTGGCAGCTGCTCTGCAGAAGGCAATATTGTAGACTAAAGACAGCAGCCTAGCAATCTAGATATACATAGATACTGGAACCAGGTCCCCCAGTCAGGTCATCTGGCTGAGAATCAACAGGCTACTGTTGCTTTGTTTCTAACCACTTCCTGACTACAGTTTGGCTATTTAGTCTTTCGCCACCTGGTTTATATTTGATTTGCAAAAATAAAAATAAACAATCTCCTCCAAGGAACAACAAGAATATTGCAGAGTTTGCAGTTTGTGACCAGAGAGGCAAGGACATGAGGCAATACATTCTCTATTACCTAAGCCACAGGTCAGATTGGTTGCCAGCTAAGCCAATATTTCCGGTTTGAAGCATCTGCTGAACTCTTTCAGACAATTAGAAAGATTTGTTCCATCACTGAAATAGAAAGCCAAATTTAAGAACGGCTGTGTAAATAAATTGGAAGTTCATCCAAAACCAGGGACACAGAGGCCAGCTATTTCTGGAATATAAAGAAATTAGGCTGGAAAAAATTCATAAAGTTTGTAGCTATAATTCTGATTATTTACTTCAATATGAATGTATACACAGGAATACAAATGGCTTCAAAATAAAACATTTAAAGAAAAAGATTAATATATTTTTTAATGTTTCTCTGTGGATATAACTAGTTTTTTAATTTTATTGTTAATCTTAAAAGACACCTGCTGAATTAAAAAGCTGTGATTCCTATTTCTTTCTAGTAAATGCATGTTTTAGTACATATAAATGCATTTAAAACTGTAATATCATAAAGAATTTCTAAATAAGCCAATCCATTGTAACATTTTATAGATATCTAGTATCTTGTAATTTTAATTTATCCACTTTTAATTAACTTTGGGATTAGTTCTTCCTACACAATTACCTTTCAGGCTTAAAGTAAAATCTAGATTACAAACGCCTGCTTAAAGTTGCTCACATAGCATATTTGTTTAAAAATACAACTTGTCCATCAAGCAAAATGAATTAACATAATTTCAAAACTGTATAGAACTTAAATTCTCAAATGAGTTCAGGGTTACACAAATCTCACTGGAATGTGATTATCATAATATTCCTTCACAGTCTTTTAGCATGGTGATGGGAACCTGAAATGAATCAAATAGGCACTTACAATTTATCTCCAGAAAGCATAAAGCAAGCACATTTCATTGCCCTTGCAAGCTGGACAGATAATGTTCAGTGCTGGCAGTAGGGCAGGGTGGGGAGAGAAAGAAACGCTTTTGTTGACCACCCCTTTATTTTCTTATGCCCCAAACTAGCTGCACATCTTATTCCTTATTTATTGATTCCAATTCCCAATTAAGCAATAGGAAAAAAAATCTATTCTCTGGCAATGACTGCACTTATTCTCACTTTGAATAGTTAGGGAAACAAAAAATCTGTTGACTTGCAATTGCACACATTCATATGGTGCCACATGCCGCCACACACCATGGCACTAAACCAGGGAAGAACTTAATCTATGCTTACATTTTAGCACACACATATTTCCATTTACTTCTGTGTCAGTACTCACAAGTTTAAAGTTAAGCATGATCCAATCTGTTAGAAAAAAATTAGTAACTCCTGATTACCATTTCCTTCTATGTCTTTTGTTTCTGCCTAAAACTAAACCTTTCTTTAAGAAAAAAAATAAAACTTTCAAAGAGTACTTAAACAAAATCACAGGAATGCTGGTAGTTCTCAACTAACATTTTTTTCATAAAGTCATCTAATCCATTTGCACTTTGGGTTTCCACAACATCCTGCAGGAATTTGTACTGCAATTTATATGCCATGTAGAAGGGCACCACTTGTATTTTATTTGCAACCCACTGGCTGATACACCAGTTAGTGGCCCTAAGTTTAGTATTTTGAGAAGCAATGAACAATTTAGAGGTGGTGGATGCCCCATACCTGGAAACATTCAAGGTCAGGTTGGACAGGGCTCTGAGTAAAATGATCCAGTTGAAGACGTTCCTACTTATTGCAAGGGGTTGGACTAGATGATCTTTAAAGGCTCCTTCCAACCCAAACCATCCCATGATTCTATCTCTCCTGATTCCAGACCATTCAAGCTTTTCTATGTCTCTGTCATATCCTCTCATGCCTCATTCACCTCTCTTCTGTTCTAGAAAATGCTATCATGAAGTACCTTGTCTTTAGCTTTAATTTTGCCCTTTGAACCTGTCTCCTCACCCTCCTTTGTCTTTGTTGTCCCTGTGGATTATGACCAGCCATCTCCCCTCTCCATTTTCTAATAGTTCTTCTAAGTGTCTTGATAAGCTTTATCACCTCTGAATATCAATTTCCTACCTCAAGTAGGTATTTGTCCCTTTTTGGTTAAGTGGTCACAGCTGGATAAACTATGATTTTTTCCTCCCCAGTCAGACTCTTCCAAAAATTCTACCAGTCATGTACTCTTCCCTCCCGGAGCAGGCCCAGGAGGAGATAGCACAGGTACAGACAACACTTCTGTTTGTAAAAGGCTCTATTGTTCTAGCAGGTGAGGGACAGGCAATATCAAAATGGCTAGATTGCCTTCTTGCAGCCTTCCAGATACCATGCTTCCACCTCTGCTCCTCAAGTGCCAAGTTCCTGCCAGCAGAACATCCTCATTCATGACTGTCGCAAGTACAAACAGGGCTTACAAAATAAATGGATTCATAACTGAACCTAATCCCCAAACTGTGACAGAAGCCATTTGAGTAATCCTTTATCTGTCAGGGCTATGCTCCACTTCCTCTCCACACTCCCCACCAAAAAGGGCAGAGATGAGTACTGCAGTCAGTTGTGGGAAGCTGCTGGCATGGAAGGAAGCTCCAGCTGAGCTTATAATGGAAACCACCTGCCCCTTCATTATGACAGAACAGAATTTCTCATTATATTCCCTCTATACTACTTACTTAGAAGACAGAAGATTTTCAGTATCATGTTAAAAAAGAGAGGGCAATTTCAAAGGATAAATGCATATGAAGGAGGTTAAAAACAAAAGACCCCTTTGGGGTTGTTGGCTGGGGTTTTTTTAGTGAGTACATCCAGCTTCTTGGTGGGTTAGTAAAACAAAAACATATATAAACAAGATACAAAATATGATGGACAGGACAGAAACAGAAAGTAAGAGTTATTACAGCAACTCCTTTTTATCTCAAGATAATGTCATCATTGCAGACAGTAGGGAAAAAAGTTCATCTGCTTTCAATAACCAATGTATTGTTGGCCTACCAATGGGTTTCCAAAGGAAGAACTAAGCACCACTGGCACGAGTCCCTTACCCCCTTCTCTATCCCAGCTATGTTTTCTAGTTTGTTTAAAAGTCATACAGAGCCCATTGAAAGTTAAAATTCCATGGAAAAAATGCATTGTTAGTTAGAGTTTGGTTAGAGTTGATTCAATGCATTTTCTCAGTTTTAAATATAAAAGTTAAATCGACTACCAGAAAGAACAGTCCACCTGTTTTGACACCATAACGTGATTTGAGAGGGTAACTTTACCTCCACGATCTTACAAATACAACTGGGATGGACTGGTATGGTACTTGGCATGGTAAGCTTCCAGAGAAAAAGGTGCTGCCATTCCATAACTGATGACAGGGAAGATTATATCCTTCCCTCCTTAAATCAGTATCAAACTATCAAGGCATGCAAGTAAGAGAAACTGTGTTTATTAGAGGACTCACCTCACTGAACCTCATTGAGCATTACAGCACTATGAGCTAAGTCACATTTAGGGGTACCCAGAAGCAAGTTCACCAGCCCCTCAAAGTCATCAAAAAGATGTTGAAATGTAACCTACAACTAAGTAGGAAAAGTAACAGGGCAGGAGATATTCTGTCTAACAAGATTCACTCCACAGTCTCAGTGGGATACAGTATTTTCTCCACGCTGTCTCTTGAACTGTTGTGTAGTGTTGCTGTGTACTACTGAATACTCACCACATTCCACCCCAGAGGTGGCTCTGTTTCAGTGCTGGGTGAAGTGATCTTATTTAAACATTATTTAGCTCACAGGAGTGCTATGAAACTTAATTAAATTAATGCCCGCAAAGTGCTTTGAGGTTCTCAGATGAAAGGTGCTACAGAAAAACAAAGTACTATCAGTGTTTCTAAGGACAGATGAAGGAGTTTGCATAAACTATAAACCTACATAAATCTTCCCACAGAATAACAGATTTTTTGCAATTTCAGTTAACCTATTTTTTAATTTTGTTTTCATTTTTAAGACCTTTACTTTCAATATAAATAATCACTTCAGAACCACAAAAGACAAAGCATACTAATACCTCATTCATTTTCAGTCTCAACTTTCCCTCTGCTTAAAAAGGTGCACTCAATATTTCAAACTGCATCACTGCTGAAGATCATAGCCATCTTTTACCTGTGATCCATTATGCCAGTCTTCCCGAACGAAGATTTGGGGAAAGGTCTTTTTACCTTTCCAGCCTGCGCAATGGATTTTTTAGGTGAGACACAGCCTGCGCTGAACTGAGCCCACCCTTTAATCCTAAGGTTCATCTGCCGGGGCCAAGCAAGCTTGGACAATGGCAGTGAGGTCCTCAGGACGTAGGTTTGTTTAGAGTGACCTTCTCATAGATGGATGGCCTCACAGGGCTAACGAGCTACCATCTGCCCGGGGGACTTGGGATTCGAACCTGGGTCGCAGCAGTGAGAGTCCTGCATGCTAACCACTAGGCCACCAGGGGTCCCCGATCCATTATGCAAGGAACATAAAAAATAACCAGGTTTTGGATCTTCCATGAATCTACAGTTATGGAATTAGCAGTCAACTGTTATTGGAGAGTTAGCTCCAGTCCCTAACTGTATCAAGTAACAATAACATGCTGAAATGAAAATGCAAGCCATAACTACTAACATCATCTTGATTCTACAGACAGGAGAAACAATAGCTTTCAGAAAAGAAAACAATAGCTTGGAGAGATGGGGTTTTCTCTTCAGTCTCTGTGACTGCCTTTGGAATAATACGCTTTTTTGTATGTCCAAACTAGGACACTTAAGAGGATCTTCTTTCTTAAAAAACAAAAAGAAGTTCAAAAGTTTATAACCAAAGTACTCTGTTACTGTGCAAACATAGGGCAGCCATTTACATGACACATAGTTGAAGACTACATAAGAAATGCATTTCTGAAAAGCATAAACACAGAGCATTATTAAAATCATGTCATGACACGTAAAACTTATATTCAAACAGAAAGTAATTAAATCCCAGAAAACTCATGAAAATCCTTGTTCTCATGAAATTCCCATATTAGTTTCCAAGTCAAAACAATATGAATAAATATCCTAAACAGAAAAGTGCAGAAACTGAGCTTTTAATTCTTTTGAGATTTGCCCATCACCATTTATTTCCTCTGCAGTCTGGAAATGAGGGGAAGAATGCTGAAATTCTGCCACCTGCAAGAGTGTAAGTGGGTATGTGGGTATGTAAAATGGTGTGGCTACTCCACTTTGGTATCACTTTATTCAGTGCAGACCAAGAGGAATTTTTATTGATTCAGTGCACTTTAGGGGTTTGGCATCTAGTTACAGGTTGTATAACACTACTGTGAGAAACCATTTTTAACCTTGAGTATGCATGCCTGCTTATGACTACTTTCATGTTATGAGGTAACTGTACAGGAACAGAGAAGGCTGTAGTCAAAAGGAAGGAAGTCCCAATCTCTGTCCTACATATATTCCCAATAATTGCCATCTGTGTATGAAAATATATGCTCGGTTTGACTAAAACCACATAGAACATGCATTCTTTCAAAAGGGCACAAAAATATCAACACAAAGCAAGAGAGCATAATGAACAGGATGTTGCCCAAATATGACAGTGCAATTTAGCAAGCAAATAAACACCCACCAGCCTAGAGACTGATCAAACTACAGTGTGTTCTACTTAAACACAATCATAAAAGTCAGATCTGGTAACTGTACTAGAGTATACACTTCAAAACACATGTCACAGCTTCCATGGTGAACTGGCCCTACCAGAGCCTGGCACATATTTTTGTTTCCTGTTGCCTACCACCATGGACCAGGAACCATTCATAGACAGATTTCCATTCATTTAGAGAAGCCAAGAATCCACCTAGGACATCTTCCTCACTTCAGTCTGCGTATGTTCACTACATATTTTCTTTCAAATACTTAGCCATCTCTTTTCTGAAAACTGTATTAGTTGCTTCTCTGTTGCCTTCTCTCTGGAAGCTCTACATTATTAATAACCATCTCTGTAAAACAGAAATTCCTCCTCAATTCCTTTCATACATGGCACTTCAAGACTTGTCCATATCTCCTTATTTTCTGCCCCAGACTCCAGTTCAAAAAAACTTAAAAAACCCACTCTTTCAATTCCCTTAAAAGTTACACACATTTTAAGTGTGTATCTTACTTCAGTAAGATCCCCTTCTTTCCTAGAGAACTCAGATCTAGTTATTTGGCATGCCTGAAACGCCTGTATTACTGCATTATTCTAGCTGTCCTTTGCTCTGCTTTAACTTTTCTCTTTCGATGTTTTTCCCTCTTTTAAAATAACATGCATTCCTTACACAGACCTAAAATTATTTCCCGCAGCTATTTCAGAAATTTTAAATAGTTATTTTTGCAGTATAATACAAACAGTATTCATACAATGCCTTCTATCCAAAAACCTTGAAGAACTTAACACTTCATGTTAAGTTTTACCATTTCTCTGTGAACTGCCTCTTTATTTACAACTCTCTTCCCTCTGGGCAAGTAAGACTATATCCACATTACAGAACCAGAATCTAATGCAGTGGGGACCAGAAAAGCCTATGGGCATGGCTTCACCCTTGGCTGAAGCTCATCTAAGTATGGGCTGCAGCCCAGAATGGAGGTCCACCCTTCCTCCTCCTCCCTCCTCTCAGGTCCCTGTGAACAGGGCTCACACAGACAAATCAGGCAACAGACACAGCTGAAAATAGACCTCTTTTCTTTTGTTAGGTTGCTGTCTCACCTCAGCTGATCATCCCACCATGCATTGTGGTGTCACCACAAGGCAGGGAAAGCACATGGCTGAGAAGCAACCCATAGCTCCCACTCCTTTCAGCCTGAGCTTGAACTTAAATGATTCAAGTAATTGTAAAACTGCAGCCACAGTGTAGAGACAGGCAGATGGCTGCTCAAAGGAGTCATTAATACAAAATGGAGTCTTATCTTCTGTCTCTTACTCCAGCTGCTTGTTCCCATTTCTTCCTTGTGCTGGTGCTAAGGCCCACCCATCAGACTTCACAACTGAATCATCATCTAACAGCAAGGAAAGTTAAAGTGACAAAACTCACACAAACATTTATTTTCTGTTTAGTGAACAAAGTGCTAGCACATTGGCAAGGCAGGGTGTGGGCTCCAGAGCTAAGGGGCAGGAGCAGGAGAAAGAAAGGAGAATAATATCTTCTTTCCAGCAAGGAGTGATCCTAGACCAGCTCAGTCATCTCATGTGACTCCACAATAAAGGACTTCTGCAAAGGGCCATAAGCTAGTGCACTGAGAGAATTAACAAGAAATACGCACTGCCTGTCTAGTGCTGTACTTGCAAACACTTTAGGCTTTTATCTCAAATAGCCTTACAGACCTTTTGTCCACCCATTGTTTGCCAGTATTTGTTGACTTCCCACTTTCTTTGTCAACCTCTTAGTTTTTAATATCTTACAATTCACCAATTAAGCTCTGCTGAGTGTTTGCTGACTCCAACATTTAATCCCCTTCATTTTCCTTAACTGTTTTACCTTTCACTCATTTTCTTCGAAATATTTCTCATACTACAAATCCTATCCTTCTTTTAACTTTTTCTCCACTGAAGTGGAATTTACCCAGATTTACTTTCTACTTGCAATCATGTCTTTCCTTAACACATCTCTGAACTTCCAGTCTTCCCCTTGGATCTAGCTCTTAGCAGACTCAGTTTGTTTTCTCTGCTAGGGAAGAACGGCCACCTGTTTCCAAACACAAGAATGGGCAGTAGTAGTGTTGTACACATCACAAGAGAATCCTATCCCAAGCATAACACACACACACAAGTCAACAGAGATAAAACAGCTACCAAATGATATATTTATTGTAACAAGAAGCTGTCACAGTCTACTGGTTACCTCCATTATCAAATACAAGTATCACACCATAACTAAGTCTTAAATTAAATTTCACCTTCTGCCTATCGGCTCTTAATCTTAAATTCAGATCTAATTAGACTGTGTTAATAGACAGTGCTGAATGAAAAACCATATAAAAAGGGACAGAATAAGAGCTGAGCAATATCCTCAGTAGAAGGACCTGATCCCATGAGGTTCTGAGTACCCAGAAGCCCAATACTATTAACGTGAGGGCACCAACTGAGCAGTAAATAAATGTACTGCCTCAATATGTCACTACTGATCTGAACAAGTGTGCAAGGCTATATAGCTCTGCTCCCACAAATCTCTAGAGACCTAATTTACAGGAATGCTTTTCCAGGAAACAGTAGATAGTCTCTTGCCTACATGGCACAATCACTCATACAAAAGCAGTTGTGAAAAGTCCTCAGCATTGCTCCAGCCATGAGAACTTGTGGTTGCCCTTGGCTGTAAACTCTTGACCAGTCCTAAAGCATTAAATTGCATGAAGATAGAGATATAGGCTTTTGCAGGCTTCTTCAGAGGATGAGATATATGTTTCTTTAAAGTAAGGTAAGAAAGTCTTTTTTATTTTTAATGCAGGGATGCAATGTATTTTATAATTTTAGTACTTCTCTTAATATCAGGGCACATTTAGGTGACTGTGCTTTCTTACACAAATGGTCATGCAAAGAACAAAACTCCCAAGGAGAACATAACCCCTTACCTTCAGCTTAAGAAGCCTCCAAAACCCAATTTTAATGCATTACTACTAAGAGGATAAATTGGCTATTCTGTCAACAAAGAACACCAAGAAGTCGACTAGTCTTCTTACAAGATGGGCAAAGATGAAATGTGATGAATATGCTGCTGATGAAGGAAATGTATAGTGAAAACTCTTCAGGATAGTACTCAGTCTGCTAGCAGAGGGCTCTGCCTTGCCAGCTGCCAGAGCTCAAACAAAGCCTTTGATGAAATCACAACTACCCTTGTCTCAGTTTCACAAAAAAAAAAAGAGACTGTGGACAGTTTAATTATCACAGAACCATTACCATCAGCAGCAGTTTCATAATCTTGAAATCCTGCCATTCTCAAAAGCCATTTCCCTGAAAAAAATCCTTAAAACACAAGAGGCTGTCATACTGTCCAAACAATAGAGCAATTCTTATACAATCAGACGCCACAACTAATTATTCAAAACAAAAACATCCCCCCCCCGTTTTTAAACAAGGGAACAAAGGATGTAAATTTTATCCAGAAACATTAGATTTTAAAAGGAATAAAAATATCCAAAAATCAAAACAGATGAACACTGTAGACTTGCCTTTCTTTCATGCTTGTATGTGCACAACACTGATTCTGTATTGAAGAAATGAGTACATATACTGTTCATGTTCCTAATAAATGGAATAAAAACTAATAAGTAATAAAAGCGAACTGTGTAGGAGCTTTTTTGGTCACTTTCACTTACATTTCAAAGGAACTGCCTGCTTCATTCACTCTATCTTATTTAAGTTAATCAAACTGTATTTTGTTTTTTTTCTTTGGCACCTATAAAGATTGTACCGATAAAGTGCCTATTAAGATAAGTGTTTCAATGTTCTTTCTTTTTACCATTAGTCACAATTTCCTAATGCTGATATTTTGCTAGGAAGACGGAGGAAGCAGTTACAAATGCAAGTAATTAGTATGTGTGTGAGTGCCTTGACACACAGTTTTGGTCACTTACTAACACAAATACTGAGGTGGCCTAAGGGCATCTTTGTGTCATTTTCCATTAATAGAAAAATATGAACTCTTCGTAGCAAGTTGCTACTAAGCATTATGTCCTTGACTTCTATTCAGTTAACTTTTCAAACATCTGATGTTTGTTATTCATTTTGTACAGCATTTGGACGTTCTAAAAACCTCAGTAATCAAAGCAATATGCGCATTGGAGAATGTTCTTTTTGTTAGTCTATACTGGTCATATATCAATCATCTGACTCTACAGAGACTGGAGTAAGTTTAGCTTATTTTTCTTTTATGAGACAGATCCATATGTAACAATTATATATGCCAATAGTGCCCAAACACATGAGAAAAAACAGCACAAAGAGATAGATGGCAAAATCCAAACTCAGTTGACTTGAGTAGGGCCAGAACTACATTCCTAAAATTTTGGCTTAAGAAATCCTGTTTGAGAAGGTAGGAGTCCAAAATCATGGAGTTTATGAAGAGGAGACTCAGAGACTGGAATAAAAACCCACTGCCAAGATAGGAAGACAAGCTAGGAACAGCTAAGGAGGAACTGCCACAGAACAAGCACAAGTACAGCTGAAAGTCTGAAAGGGTTGTTTGAAAGCAATGAAATGAGATGAATGAACATAGGTGATTCAGGCAGGAGAAAGCAATTAATGAAGGCAAATAAAACCAGTGGCTGTCAGCAAAGGAAGCAATAGAAGGGATGTATCTACTTTGCAGTACAGTTCATTTGACATAACTGAATGGAAGGAATATGGTTATTAATTGCCAGGAGGGGTCCTGGACTAGCAGGGGGTTTTTAGGAGAAGTGCTATAAGCAGTGTGTTTGATCCAAGTCTGAAGTGCGCATACATGCCAGAATTCTCACTTCTGATAGCCCAGTACTTGGAGGTGAGGGTCATAGCCTGGGGATTTCAGAGGTCTGCATGGTACATATGGAGAATGGATGCAGCTAAGGTAAGCAGAACAACTCCAAGGTTTGAAAAAAATCAAGTGAATCAAGTGGCAGGAGCAGACTACTGAAGAAAGAAAGCTTCTACCTGGAGGCTGTGAACACCTGTTTCTAAGGTGGTTGACCTGCATTAAGACTCAAAGAAAACCTTTGGAAGAAATCCAAAAGGATTTCTGTTGCTACAGGAGAGCCCTGGTATTTGTGGTCACCTATTGTCCAAGAGAATGTTTCTCTGGCTGACCTGAAAAGAGAATAAGGCAGAAAAATTTTCTTTCCTTCATTCTTCTGAGCTGGCTGCTTTTCCTGCAGTCTCTTAAACCAGTAGCAAAAATGTGTAAGACAGCTTCTACAAAAACACATCAGTGGGGATCCATGGAAACGGGTTACTGTAACTAAGACATGCCTTCCTTGATTTTAGCTAGATATTTGCTAGCTGCATTAGAAGAGGAGAAATGCTGCTTCTTCTTTCTTCAGTGCCTGCTTTTTTTTTTTTTCCCCTAAGAAACAGAAAATTAACATATAAAGTCATCTGGAAAAGGTGTGCTGCACTGTGTACATTATAGGACACATAACAGCCCGTGGGGAATAACTTTGAAGATCGCTTTAGCTTACTTACACATCCAAGTAAGTTCTGCACAGCCAGCAATATGGGGAACTGAAAGGGCACTTCAGTGACATCTTCTTTCACTACCAGTGCAACTCTCAGCTCTGCCCCTAGCAAAATAACTATGTCTAGAGCAAAATGTTTTAAACTATGTGTAGATGTAAGGGCAGGGAAAAAAAACTTTCTGTTCACTTCTACGAAATCAGTTAGGGAAGGGATAAATTACAAAACAAATTCTAGATGTAACTAGAGTGGAAGCGAGGGGAACGAGTAAACCAGCAAGGTACCACTGGCATCCTGAAAGACATTTCCATGAAGTTTTTCTTTTTCTCCTCAGAAGACACACAAAAAGGCTGTTTAAGCAGCATGCAGAGCCCCAACTAACTGTGTTCTGAACACAGACAAACACTTGGGAGTATCAGTGGCTGACACTACACAAGCAAGGAAAGCAGACTGGTATGGCAAGAGATTATCTACACATGTGACACAGCACTTGGATCTAGCAGCCATTACATCAATGTCACCTGCAGGAGGCTTTTGGGATATTCTGCTTGGCAGTTTGATTTGCCTAACATTGAATCAGAAGGTACAACGTCTGCATGCCTGGGTGTATAACTTTCTAAAGGAGGTAAAACATGAATCAGAGAATATTTCAACAATCCTGATAACAGTGAATTTATTGAATGTAAAATAATACAAAATAAAAGAGGTGAAATATAATGCAGACTATCAGTCTTCTACAGAATTCATTTATATATTCACTAAACTTATAGACAGGAGAAAGAAAGATTATTTGGAAGGATACTATATTAAACAACAGAACAAATGCATAAGAAAATATGCATCCTTTATTTGGGACTTGGCATAAAATTGAAGGGAGGGAGAAACACCGCCATACATTGTCGACAGAACAGAAATGTATTTAACACTTATTCGATCTTATATAAATAGTAAGCTTACTCTATGAAGATTTATGATACTAATTCCACTAGATTATTTATTTTAAATGAGGTATTTAAATCAATTCACAAATGGATTGTTCCACGCCAACTTGGATAGCTCACAGGCACTGTACAAGGATTTTAACATAGTAGCCCTTTTGGCAAGGGAGGGGAAATAGTCATGTTTTTCCTTCCCCACCGAAAAAGGCTTTTCTATTAGAAATATAAACTCAAATCCAGGGTGACGGCTCATCTCTCCCTAAATCTAGGCATGTTTTTTTAAAAAGCCTACGAAATTATAAAGAGTTAGGAATTATATAAAAAATAAAAATATGACAGAAAGGGAAGCTTTCATCTCTCATGGAAGCAAAGACTGTTTTTGTTGATACATATGGAAAAAATTAGGCCCAATTATATGTTGTGCTTTGGCACTGGGGTTCCAACTTCACCACAGGCTTATTTTTTTCACAGATATACCATTACAGCCAATTCTACCCCTGAACATTTGAACTCAAATCTTGTAACACAGGCATTTTTGTTGCTATATTACTAGTACCCTGGATGAAATGCTCTGTGTTACTGTTGTACTATACTTAGAGGTTAAAAAAGGGTTATCTGTATAGACTTCAGAGAACACATATTCATAAAAATATAATAAACTTTAAACATCTTGTGAATAAAACACACTTTACCGCAGGATAATATCTTGTTTTATAAATCAGATTGTAGAGAGACTGAATGGGAAGTGGTAAGAGAAAGAATAATAGAGATAGTCAGAGAGACAGGAAAAAATTGTCTTAGAAAAAGAAACTTTTATAGTTTTTAATGAGGAGAGATGATGCAGAGGAAGCCTTAACATAAGAGCCTACCATAACAGTCAAGGTAATGACAGAAAGGACATAAAGGGGAAAATGGACAGTAAGATTGAGGTTTACAGATGAAGATTGTTATGAGAATTGTGTTAATTGTCACTTAGGATTGACAATTAATAAAACTCAAAAATAGGCGTCTTTAATTTGTAATCAGTGGTCTACTTAAGGCCTTGAAAAAACAAATTTTCATCACAGTTCTGCAGCTCTTCTGGAAACAGTGTCGTAGTTTACAAATCAAAACAGTTTGAGAAAGCACTAGTCCTAATTAATCCATAAGCATCTCTGTGGCTAAGTCCTTATATAAGTTTAATTATATTTTATTATTTGAACAGGGAACATAGACACAGCTGTCTTAAAATGCAGCATTAAACAGATCTGTCTGCAATGTCTATGAAGATCATTAGTCATACCTGGGTAAAAGATACAAGCTTCCCAGAGATCACAGACATAAGCAAACATTGCCTCGCTGCCTATAATTTGGAAGAATGATATGTCAGAGCAGGCAAGCCATCAACTGTCTATCTGTGGTATTTCCTAAATGCCTAATATACCTAGATATACAATGTCACCTAACTGAAATACTATAACAATAATTGGTTCTTCCTGTACTTAGACAAGAATGAACATTACACACAGAAAATGGAGAGGGATGTAAAAGACAAGGGAGAAATACTAAGTGGAAACATAATGCATATAAGTGAATACTAATAACTTGAGCTTCTGCGGCTTATGGGGAGGGGTACTGAAGTTTTCCGCTTGTGTAGCAAAGGCTGCTGCAAAACGAGAAAAGAATTCTTTTCAAATGAATTCATTTTGATAACAACTACATGAACACAACAGGAAAAACTTCTGCAGCTTCAGATATTTTAATTAAACTTCAAAATGACTAGAACTTCAAGAATCAGCAAATTATGTATCCTAAATGAAGTTTACAATAGCTCCTCACTTTAGAAACAATGGGAGAAAAACTGAAAGCCACTAAATGTATCCAACATTTGGTGACAAAGACATCAGAAACGTGTTTTTCTGATGCCTCTTTAGGACAGGTAATTTATTTTCTTAAAAAATTAATATTGTCCAAGAACGTCAATGAAAGAAATCATCAATATTATTAAATAGAAAGTGAACTTAAATGGTTTGTTTGAAAAGAACTCCAGCCATCCTGAAAATACCAAAGATGCTTTTGTGAATTCAGTCCCCCTTCCAGTCTTTCACAGGAAAATACAGCTACTGTTGATATCTGCAATCTTGACAGTATGGATAATCACATTCGGATAAGATCACGTTGTCTGGGCACTGCAAAATTACATAGTTCTGTAGTCCGCCACAGGTTTTTCATTACATGCAGAAAGACAGAGTAAGCTCCAAATTCTGAAACAATTCACCTATCAGTCTGATGTCACTTTTTATCTGGATTACTCAAATCAAATTTGTGACTAAAATCCAGAGTTTCATAAATAGACTTGAACATAAACTTCATGATAAAATTTTAGAATTGGTGTTTAAAACCCAGCAGAATAAGTAGGACATGAACTGAAAAAACCACCCCAAATACATGGTCTTTTAATATATATCTATTGTTTATTTCCAGTTCTTCTATATTTCAATTTTCCCACTTTCCAAAAACCATATTAAGGAGTTATGCTTTCATGGAATTTTCACTACTCTAAATTAGGAATATAAAAGTTATAATGAATGAAGGAAGAACTCCATCAAGGTAAAGTTACTTAATCAAATTGGTATTATATATTTGGCCTGGTACATCAATTTAAAAAACATCAACTATCATTTTTATGTTTTATCTCCAGCCTTACTGATTCTGCTCCAAAACATAGAGCAGAAAATCATACATATTTTTGTAGAACTATTTTTTCATTAACTAAGAATGGGATAGCACTGCAAACAGTTATTAAAAAATCAGTAATGCATCCTTTAAAGCTATATACTCACATTAGAGCAGCCACATTCTTCTACAGCACTGATTATTGATTCAGTGGTATTTGAAAAAAATTACGCCATTTTAGATTTTATGTTTCCTGGAAAGTTTCCTAGGATAGCTTCTCACAAATGATGCTTCATTTAGTAAGAAACCAAACTTTCTCACAGTAGTTTCACAATGCACAATAAGAATGACGCTGGGATTGAAGAAGCCTAAATTAGTCAATCTACATAGTACTACGGAGTACCAGCTATATTTAACAGAGTGGTACATGTAACACAATGGCTACGGAAGTAGCGTAACTGTTTTCACATGCCACTTTCACTTTTGGAGTAAAAGTTGGGTTTTTTTCCAACAAAATCTTCCTATTCTGATCATATTCTAATACTGTCACAGAAGTGAGACAATGACACACTGACTGGATTAGCCAGAGGCATCTGGGTTCATTCAGGGAAGTTAAAGTGATTAAGCAAAAAGGTTTGAAGACAAATGCATTAAGTAACATTTGCTACACCTTGTGAGGGGAGTATTTTTAGCACCCTGATGGCACTATCTACCATCATCTGAATTCCAGAATGAGACCATTGACAAGCACATCCAATTTTGGTTTATGTGTTTTATTGCTCAATCTTAACTAAATTCACTCTCACTTCCTTAAGTGTCCCTCTACACACAAGCACTCTGGAAACTATTCCCTCCAATCTTTTTCCTTTCCTCTGTCTCCACAGAGAACTATCCAGGCCACAGTTTTAAAGAAAACACAGTTTATGAGTCAAAAAAGACTGTTTGGGGAAATAAAAAGTAGATGACAGATGCGTAATACAATATGGAACTTGAATATGTGTATGTAGGGGCATACAGGTTAAATTATTGCCTGATGGATTTCCCATGGCAGTGAAATACAGGCAGTCATTCTGACCTTTTTAAACTTGTTCATTGGTGCTCTGGTGCTGAAAAACAATCATTAAAAATATTTTCTGCAGTAAACAGATGGCTCACCTTTGCAGTGGAGCTCTCAGGTGTTCAATGGGTAATGACTCCTATATTTCTTAAGTCCCACCTGCTGATCACGAGGTAAGGAAAAAGGAGAAATAACTGTTGTAGCCCTAATTCTGAGTGGACTCTTGCTGTCAGCCTTTTGGGTTCAGTACAGGTACATGTAATTTATGACAGTTATTAGAACAATGATTTTGAACACTACGGAGAAGCAAAGAGATCTGTACTGCTCACGTATGTTACATCATCTAAATCTCTGTTAAATCAGTGAAAGGCAATCCAAGAAAGTAATACATTTTTATTGGACACATCCTTTGTGAGTGTTGTCTGAGTAACACTTCTACTTTTTGGCCTGAGCAGAAAGCCAAAATTTAGCCTCTGGAGGGTATTTCTACTACAAAGAGAAAATGATGAGAAAGCTGCATGTTTCTTTGAATTGACTTTCACTCCAGATTTGGCTTGATCATAGCTCACTCTTTGCTTTCTTCTGAGGCTCAGTTTTCACAATTGTGTGTCTCACAATTCTCTGCTGGCTTGGTTTGTTTGTCTTCCATATATAACCACAGAGAGAGGGAAGGCTTATCAGGAGTTATGATGGGCACCTCTGTGAAGATGTGGCCCCAAGGACAAGCTACAAGCCTGCTAAAGGTTCTCAGTGCTCTTCGGGACTGCTGGCTTGTACCACCACATTGCCACTGGTGCTGCCACCAACACTGAAGTAAAGCTTTCTGTGCTAGTCACATTCATTTACTTGCTTAAGACATGTAAGCATGTAAACAATATTCAAGAAGACTCCTGTGTCAACACACATTTTGCTAAGAGTTAATGCTAAGTGGCAAAATATAATGTATTTTGGCTAGAAACAGCTTTCCCCTCCCCCAACCTCCCAGCTGATTTCACAGAATTTTTACTGCTTCTTACACTGATTTAAGCAGTATCATTAAAACAAACAAACAAACAAACAACAGCAAAAACAACAACAAAGAGCATAGGATTTAAGTTTTTTATTGGATTCAGAAAAAAACACTGTTGAGGAATTGTTCTAAGATGTAAGATTTTGGGACAAAACCAAGAGTAAAAACCAAGAGTTCAGACTGAAATCAACCACAAACAACTTCACAGCCCAGCTCTGGAAGACACTTTCCATCTTCAGAGATGCTCGCTGAAGCTCAGACACTCTCATAATAAAAATTTGTAAATATTGCAGCAGTTTTTACCTACTAACCAAGTACTCTCATTTCACTGAAATATACTGAAATCCAGACCTATCAAGGAGAACGTTTTGGGAATTTATGGGGGAGGGGGGTGTGTGACAGATTACATGCACCTTATTTTGAAATGAATGCTAGTTTACTTTTGATGTCTAGTATCAGTAATATATTTTTTCCAGATTCTCTGTAATTAATGTACTTGCATCTATACACATACACAAAAGCATTATTTTGATCAGGGATTTGCCAATTCTTTGAAGTAGAAAAACTCCCTTTTTTAAGCTAATGCTACCCCTTTGGTATGGCTCTGGCACAAGGCTACTTAACTAATCATTTCATTTTAATGATGCAATGAAAATACCACAAGGCTGTCCTTACAGTCCTAATTACTACTAAAGGGATCCAAGAGGATACTTTAAAACGTATTCATTCTGTACTCCATTTACCATAAATTCAATTAGCAAGCTATATATTCATACTTCGATTAATACACTTTAAAGAAATTAATTCTTCATTAGTGACAGGTACACTAAATACTTCATTCCTGTTTGTACCAGTTGCTACCCTAATTATGATTTATTCCAGGGATTAATTTTAAGATTTTGATGTAACGTAAGATTACTGTTGAGTAGAAAATAGAAGTAAGATTTAACAGTACCTATATTTATCACTCCCAAGAAGTTAATAGCAACAAGTCTATCTATCTAAAATAAAAAAATAGTCCACTTTTCCAGTCAGCAAACATCCAAGCTAGATGTAACAGCAGAATTTTAATTATGATACTTTTCGGATTTCTTGCTTTACTGTCCCAGTTTCAGTATTTTCCTATGTGCTACATACCCCATGCTTCCCATGTTTTCTTAGATTTAAGTTGTATTTAATTTTAAAAGGCTCCACACAAAAGGACAAATTTAAACATTCTAAATGATGAAATTAGATCCATAGGAATTTCTGAGGCAATTAAAAAAAAAAACCTGCCCCAAATATGAAGTTTTATAGACTTAGTCTAAATTCTTCTCTAAAGAATTGTTAAAGCAATTGTCTTCCTCCCAGATTTTCTCTTTCCAGAAGGAGTCTGAATATGCTGTTAAAAACCAGCAGGCTGATTAATAACTATAATATTCAAGATCAACATTAACAACTACGTTTTTCGAGTCTGACATTCTTAAAGTAGATTTGTCTTTTCTGAGTCTTTTTTCAACCTGGCAAAAAAAGAAACCATAGGTTCTTGTTCATTTTACTGCAAGTGTATAGAAGCTGCATTATTTCACTGTCCACCAGCACAGATTTCCTTTTCTCTTACATTCTATTTATAAATGAAAACAGATGAACTCAATAAAACGTAAGTCCACAGAATTATGGCTTCCTTTATTGTAGTGCTAGAGAAGTTTATACATAATTGGCACATAATTTTATCCAGTGGTTTGAACTTTTTCTTAAATTCAAAAAAGGAACCACTCTTTTTAAGAAACTGATGGTTTCATTTCAGTGCAATCCATCGTATTTTCTGATGCTAGTAAATGTGGATTGGCTAAGCTGCACTGACCTACTACGCTGCTTGATACTCAGGAAAGTTTCTCTACTTCAATCTCAAGCCCGAAGTCCACACCATTACAGTGGATCAAGAAAACCAGTAGCTTATCAATAATAAAGACAGAGCAGCTTAAGAAGATGGAGGCCAAATTCTTCTTTCACATTAATGACGTCAGGAAATTGAATTCCATTTAACAGAAAGCAGAACTTTGTCCTCTGTTATGCCAATTCACTATTAATGAAACAATCCACTCTATACATTTCATAGTTATATGTAAAGTTTTATTTCAGGTATATACTAGAGCTTAACGTTTTGTTTTCCTGCCAGCACTCAGATGGCAAAACCTGCTTTGTATTTTTATTTGGTTATTTCCGGGTAAAACAATCAATTACTAAATCTTTATGGGCTTCATGAGCAATTGATAAATGCCAATTCTAAAAAGTGACTGACATAAATGTATGGCAGTGCAGTGTGTTTTGGAGACACTAATGAAGTAAAAAGTAAATGTGAAACATCATCCACACTAGCTCCAGAAGGCAGGCCAGATATTTTGCTCACACAAAATCAGCCAAGTCATTGACTTCAGAAGAATGGCACTCATTTTCACATGCAGTGAGTTTCTGGGTTTTTATTAAAGGCACTATTTCTTTCAAAGGATGAGAACACTATAATACAAATACAATAATAATGTTAATGTTTCATTTGTTACGAGCTTTAGTTTGATGTAGCAACTGACTTCATTATATGGGGAATGGAGAGGGGGAAGGTAGGAGAGTAGGATTCAGCTCACCTAATGGTAATTAGGCAAAAATTAGGCATTCACTTCAACATAATAAAATAGTCTCCTTTGGCAGATAATGGAGAAAGGAATTCAGAACCACAGAGTAATCCATTTCCTTACGTAAGACATCCATCTTAGAGCAGGATGATGTTTCATCCTATCCTACTTTTCTGCATACTCTAAAGCCCAAGTAGCTAGCTCTGATCACACATTAGACTTTGACACTGTAATTGTGAAAAGTTGCTGATTTAGCTATTTAATTTTTCTTTTTCTGCAGCTTACCTGGAGCCGAAAGATGAATTAATCACAGTGCAGAATGTATGTATTAGCTGATTCTTTGCTACTATGAATTAACACTGATCAGAAGTCTGCTTTTTTAAAAAACTATGTAGAACTGTAGGAGTTTAAAATAAGACAGGATGTGTAGCACTAACATTTTTCAACACATCAGTGAAGATAAGTCCCTTTAAGATCACAAAGCAGTATTGTTTCCATCTTAAACTACAGTATACTCACAACATACAGCCACCTTGAAAAGATAAAATGGGTAGAGAAGTTCTTTCCATAATGAGATCATCTAGAATCATTTTTCCCTTTTTAATCTCCCTCACCATTCAAAAGAAATTAGTTTCGGAAAATTTCAATGGTATGAATACATTTGTGTGGATAAACACAGAAATTCCATTTTCAAGTCACTTAAGCCACTCAGCCAAAAACACACTGTTTTATAATGCACACCTTGTTGTGTGCTGTAACTTGCACAAAAATATTATTCATACAAAGTTTGTAATAACATACTTTTAACATTATGATAATAAACATTGTTAACAAATGTTCTATAGTTGGCAAGAACAGTGCCCCAGCTTACACAAGCTACCAGTCTTGCAGAATAAAGTTTCATTTCTATTAATTTTAAATCCAGAAGATTTTAGAGATTTCTGTGTAAGTACTTGGAAATGAAAATTACCACAAAAGCAGAAAAAAGACACAAAATGAAGAAAATTAGTATTTAAAAACTCAAATATTATGTTACAGATCACATTAAGGTGAGAACTCATCAAGAAGTTTTCAATAGACTTTCTAAACTGGAAAATGCAAATTTTCCAGATTCAAAAAGGGGAACAGAAGACTACAAAAATGTCTCCAGGTAAAATATACACTTAAAAAAAGAGAGATTTCATTTCAAGTGCTGAATTCCACTATTTCCCCAGCTACCTGAGCATTCCCTACCTATTAGAAAACTGGCTCCTCGGAGGTTGTTGACTCACTCTCTGCAACCATTTAGTTTTTGATAATTAAAATTCACTGAAGCAAATATGTGAAGTCAAAAATCTCCATTTCCTAAGCGAATTCAACAGCACAGCCCTTCACTGTGGTCTTACCCTCTCATCAATACTTTATTTAAAATGAAGCAATTACAACAGAAGAGACTGAAAAAAAAAAATCAATCCAGAATTATAAGCATACCTGGTGGTACAAACACAGCCGTCTGTGTCTTAAGAGAGCCATGATCATGCCTCTGCTTAGGTCAGTGAATAAATTCTATTACTAAAAACACATCCACAGGCACAATTTAAATTTATTTTTCCCATTAAAGTTACTTTGAAACTAAAATCATCTAAAAGTGAACTGGAAAGAAACAATAACTAGCATTACAGAATCTACTGAAGGCATTTAATTAAGCAGGCATACCTTGATTTTGCATGGGTACCAATGGAACCAATCCTGTCCCTCAGCTTCTGCCCTCGGTGTAGAAGCTCCAGCCCTGGCCACCTGAACTGGCTCCAGTTCATTGGCATCCTTCCCTTATAAGAGGTCCCAGACTAGATGCAGTATCTACACGTGGCCTAACAGCTGCCAAGTAGAAGGGGAAAAAAATCTGTTCTCTCAACCTAGAGGCCATGTTCCTGCCCAGAGGGGCTCAACGCTGGTCTCCATCTCTGCCAGGGCGTGCTGGGGACTCACACTCAGCAACCCGTCCAGACTCTGCAGGCCCTTCTCATAGCACTGCTCCCAGCCAGTCCCCCCTCAGTGTCACTGTAAGGGGCTAATTGGTCCAGCTGCAGCACTTCACACTGTCCTTGAATTTAATAGAGTTCCTACTGGCCCTTTCCTCCAGCCTGCCTGGACTGTGCTGAATGGCACCCCTGACCTTGAGGATCTCAGCTGGTCACCCCAATTTCATTTGGTGCACACCTGATGAGAGTACACTCCTATCACCTCCTCTTGCTGGATGATACATGTTCAGTTGCATTTAGTCACAGACAGATCTCATTTGTGACCAGCCTCCAGGCAGAGCATGACTCACTACTAACCTTTAAGCATATTTTTGCTCACCTACTTATCTCCTCCTTCAGACCATTAGGCCCCCACTCAGATACCCTTCCTTCTGGGTTGCTACAGAGAACACAGAGATATGTTCTCATGTCAAATTTTCTATTTAATTCTTCATAACTCCCAAATTGCAAAAGGTATAAAGGAGACTGAAGACATGGAAGACAAAACTTCTGTAAGGAATTTATCTTGCTAGGGAGTTATACATCATAATTTATATTCCAAAATATGACACCTCTTTTGGACAATTAATGTTTTCAGAGTATTCCTTTAATTTTGCTAATTGTTTTTATAGTTTAGGTTGGATTATCTTAATAATATTGCACCATGCCATATTTAAAATTATGATCATTGCCATAGCAACTAAGTACATGTAGTTCATAGTTTCTTCCCAGCTCAGTCTGGTTACTAAGTCTGCCATACTAGCAGCAGCACAACTTGGTCCAGCAAGTATAGGCTATGTACCTCTAACACTTAGACAAGGGTCTGTCATGCAGATTGCATTACAACAAGTTGTGCATCTGTTTTACCAGAGATTTTGTCCAAAAATGTTTAATATTTAGACCATTATTTCCTTTCAGTTTGAATGACTTGCAAATTTGCTTCTTTTTCAGCAAGACTATGGTATCAGCATCATGCAGACAAAGCAGCTAAACAGAATTGTAGCAAATGCCCTATTTAAGGGTAAACTTTCAGTTTGTTAAGAACCCCAAAGTGCAACATAGCATATAGTATATATTTTTCAACAAGAGCCTTCTATTCTCCACCCCACCTTCCCCATTTCTTTGAGCCTTTGGAAGGCTATCTGATTTAATGGTTACATCAGGAATCTTAATCCCTCCTAACTATCTTAAGCACTCTTCTGATTAGATAATCCAGACTACATGGAAGCTCTATTTGTTTTCTTTGTTTACAAGAAATATCTTCACAACAGTAGAAAGCCTGTTCTCATTAACCAGAGAAAAATGGAGTCTGTGAAATAAACTAGGAGATGCACTGAAAGAAAATTCTTGTTTTTCAGTTATATACAAGAAAAAACTTAAACTGGGATTTATGAGGTATCTTGGAAAAGTTAACGTTATCAATTCCATTCCTGTTGCAAACTTCATCAGACATAGCCCAGTACTACAACTGCTAGTTGATCCACTTCTTGTTGGAAGCGTAGCTTCAACCTTTTTGGTCAGCCATATTAAAATTTTATCATAAAGAAAATATGACCTTTATTTTTGCACTTGAGTCCGTCACTATGCACTTCAGAACGGTGTAAGCCCCCAAATAAAAAACCCAAATGGATTTCTTGGGTAATTTGAAACATTACACTGCCCTCTTGGTTTTAGAGTCACTGTCTTATTTCTAGCATAACCTGTAGTAAGGCCAAACAATGAAATAGACCTCTGATCTCCTTATTCCATTGAAAATAATTGCTTTTTCTTTGTTATTACAAGTATTTGGGTGGTTCTCTTGATCAGATAGTAACAAAAAATAACCTAAAGAAAAAAAAAGGAAAAAAAAGAGAGAATTATGTTGAGAGGGCCTTTGATTCCATTGGTGACTCAAAACAAGGTCAGAAGCATGATCCAGAAAGTTATGAGCTGTCTGGTCATTTTTGCAATTAGAGCATCTTCAAAGGAGGAGGGAGGAGAAGAGTCAGTCAGGAAGCTACAGAAGTCATTCTCAGATGAATGTGAGCTGGCTGAAATTAGAAATAGGACCATAAGGGAACAAATTCCTCGGGAGAGAAAAATCGTCCCTACATGTTCCATGGGAGAGAGAAAGGCCACCTAAGACAATTAGTTCAGCTACAAAAAGTCTGTAAAATGGGTAAGACTCAGCAGTTCCTGCAGACACAAAAATTCCTCTTCAGAGGAGAAAACCCCAGCTCTTCCATATGATCTCTTTTTCAGTATAGAAAGAAACTACAGATGCTTAAAGAACAGACTTTCAATACAGCTTTGGCTGTTAGTAACAAGCTGAAATCCCAGAAAAAATAAAGTACCACTTAAAACCTTCCAAACCATCAGCTAAGATGGAAACATAAGATTCAATTGCTACTACTACTCTTTGTATTGTAGCCATATCCTTAATAAAAATCTGCCTAAGCCTCTGCAGCACTTGGACAGTATTTACTCGACAAGTAGAAATTACTATGAACCCTGAGCTCACTTCATCTTATGTCATTAATATAACTGGCCTATGGAATTCACTGCCACAAGAGGAAGAATTTAACAGAATTTCCAGATACATTATTCTGTCTATAATCTAAATATTGAAAACTATGTGAAGATTAAGATTCATCAACAGGATTACTCTTCTTTGGAAAGCTACTGAAAGGTTAAATGTTCTTTCAATCAAACACCAGGTCAAGTTCTTTGTATTCTGTTGCTAGCATGAATCCTCCGTGACTGCTTCAGCCTTCCCTTCTGTCATACAACCTCTACTTGCTTTCACAATTCATGTATTATTTGGTTGCACTTTACAGTAGATGATGAACCATATCTGCTTCTCTCTTGCCACATTATATCCAGGTTACAGGGAAAAAAATATTAGTCAGGAGTGCAGACCACAGTATTAAAAGAATAAGTGACTTGAATTTTTTTGTCAGAAACATTACAGGAAAGCCAGAGCCAGGCAGGTCACGTTAAGAAAGTAAACTCATTTGAGAAAAATAGATACACCAGTTCTAACACAGAGGGCTTTGAATGTTGCATAAAAATCACTGCAAGTCTCAGATGGCACCCTATACGCAAGTGATTCTGAGTCATCATCCTTTCAAATTGAAATATGTGAAAATCTTGCATAGACACACTCACATACACTAATGTCACAACAGCATAAGACTAGCAATATCATCAGTAAAACAAGATGAGAGCCTCTAAGCTTGTCTTCACATGACCAGATTGAAAATAATGCAGTTATAATTTGAACTCTGCATCAGAGATGAGTAAGTCATTTTCCCCTGCCTGTGCCTTCACAAAGAGCTGATAATTCTAGCACTCAACAGTGCTCCACAAAGGAAGTTCCAAAAATACCACCATGGACTCATACATCACTGTCTAACACAGGATGTCCTTAATGCTCATCAATGTACATACCTTCCATTAACACCTTCCTTTAGCTGCTCAATTTACTGGCATATGATTCATTACTGTCAGAAAAATACCTTGAAGTGTTCTAAGCTGATTCAAGTTATTAGTGTAATTGGCACCAGCCTAAACTACGTTTACTTTTCTTGCAGCTAACTGAGAGCATCAGATGTGATTTAAAAGTCCTACATTTCTGGATAGAGGTATGAAAAACATAACACTTCTCTGTGACTTTAATTGACTTCCTGGTTTGGTTCCAAAAAAAGTTTGTGCTCTGGCTAGGACGAGTCACAGCACTTTCCCGTATCAAGATCCTATGACACACTCAGCACCTTCAATTCCTACCAAGTTGACAGCACTTTGATCTTCAACTTTATGTCACCCCTCACAAAACATTTAATAGGTTTGGGAGTAGCCACTGTTTATTTCCTCTCTTTCTCATGAAAATGATAATGCCAAGTCATCATGTCTGGTTTGCAGCCCTGGGTGCTATCAAGAATGTAGTGAAATTTTTCCACTGTGTTGTTTTGCCTTATTTGAAGAATACAGTCAGAAAATCTGTCTTGAAGGTGAACAGTTCTGCTGTGAAATATCTTCCAGCAATCTCTGTAAAAACTTAAACATTTGCTTTTCTAAATCACTCACTAGCTTTTCCATAAAGAAAGATAAATCACCTTCACTAATGACCACTAATCATCATATTGGGTTAAAAAAATTTCTCAAGTCCATTTTTCCTTTGATTTCATCTTCAGGGAATTGGTTCCAGTTAATACATAGCACACCCCTTGCTTGGCTAACCAGCATTGGCTGGAGGTGATTTATCCAACTGCCATTACCTAGGTAATTTGCCATGTATCATTACACTGTTGACCAGTGATTTGGGAGTCCCAGCAGTATCCCTGGGATGTAAAACTAGTGAGAACCTACTATATGAAAGCTGGAGTTATTATAGTGCTCCTTTCTGAGCTATTTATGCTACTTTTAGGAGACCCTGGAGCTTGCTCCTTAAAGTGCAGTATTTATTTTCCATGACAGTTACAGACTTAAAACCTCAGGGCCTGATCCAAAGACTCTTGTACTCAATAGCAAACTTTCTACTGATTTCCTTCGCATCAAGGCTTCGCACACCATTTGCAGAAGTTACAGCCACAATAGGACACTGTTTTAAAGACAGAATGATAGTTCATAAGGGGTAAGCCTTTACACTTTAACCCTGCTGCTGCTAACAGCTGGGGAGATGAGGAATATGCCACAGAGACATTATATTTCCAACTCACAAACAAGTACACAGGAAGCAAGAAGACCCTTGACTTCAAATACCCAATTTTACTATGTGGAAACAATTCACTCTCTTGTTTTTTCTCACTGTCACACAGAAGACTCATTTGGGGAGTATTTTTTTTTGGTTTAAATTATATTCTATACATTTTCCCTGTGAACAGAAATACTTGAGTTTCAATGGAAGATTAAAATATCCTTTTTCTTCTAACTCTTCAGGATTTTGTGGATGGAATAATTTCTACACAAAGGTTGAAAGTATCAGGTCTGACTTCATACTTTTAAGAATTTTTACTAAGTTAAAAAATAATAAATAAAAAAGGGAGGATCCAGACCATTCAGAAAAACAGTGTGTGGCTTCTGCAAATTACTCTAATCCACACATTAAGGATTTTAAATCAGATACAACCTACATTCAAATACTTTACTCCCTGATACAGGAATATTTAAAGCAACTCTAGATGTGTTTTATCCTACAGTGATTGTGAATATTATCTTTCTGTAGTACAGAGACAGTTTACAGAGCACTGAATCTATCATTTACCCCTTGGATTTGCTTCATACTTAAAAATATCATGTTGCACATTTAAAACATCTGTTGTTCTCAAAGTTCCTAGCAACAAGGAGGGAACTAAATCCAAAACCAAGATCATAATATGGCTAAATCACTGCTCTGCTTTATTTCTATATTAAAGCTGCTTTGGGGTTTATGAGCCAGAAAAAGTTTGTCTCATTACCAAAAGGAAATAAACATACACCTTGAAGTGACTACTAAGAGCACAGAATGTCATCAGACCAAATGCTGGTGCTTTAAGATGCTAGAATAGAGCAATGACATATACTGAAGGCTATAAAATAATATAGCATGACTAATATTCTCAAACATTTTTGCCCATTAACTATAATAGAAATTAATCTGGTTTCATAATACAAAGTAGGAATTCTCTGTCTCAGAAATGGTATAAACAATTCCTTTTAAAATGAAGCATGCAAAGTTGGGGTTTTTTTCAATATAGATATATTAAAAAACTGAAAGTACTTTTGCAGCTAAAGAAAAACAAAAACAACAAAAAAGTCATTAATAGGTAATTTGCTTTTTGTCCCCCAGAGACCAGAATGTTTAAAAAAAGGAAAAAAAATTAAAAAGAAAAAATAAAAGGATAGAATTAGATTATGACACTTACATATGTAGATGTATATTTTTCATATAACGGAATTAAAGCAACCTCCTAAAATATTTATATTGTCGATTTCCAGACCACGCATCTTCCTGCCCTTTCTCTTAACTAAAGCTAACTGTAGGATCTTTCAGCTTGAATATCCTTGTTTCACACCTGCCTTACAACAGTGACACATGTTTAAGTTATTACATTATGCACGTGTTCATATGACATGCCAGGAGTCAATGTTTCTGATCTGTGAAGGAAACAATGGCTTCCTATTACCAGTTAACCAAGGTATTGTGCTTATGAGTGCACTGCAGCACAACTGCTGGGAAATTATATGTACCCATACACTTCCTTGACCAGCGCCAATATTTTCCTCTGTGTAGCTTTTACATTCTTCTTGTAAAAACTCTTCTGAGGATTGCTCTACCTTTTTCATTCCACACACCCAATCTAAGCACACCTTGGGCACAGCAGCTGCAGACAATCCTTTTTTTAAGAATTCCACTAAGAGGTCGGCTATGCTTGTTAAGATATTTAAGGTGTCTGTTCTATTTAAATCAAGTCTAAAAAATTTTTTTTGAATGGAGTCTGGTAAGAGAGAACAATTCCACATAAATGAAAAACATGTGGAAATGTTCAATAGGTCAACTATGTAAAAACGTGTTATATACTGTGTTTATAGGTATTTTATTCAGAGACAAGGCTGGCATTAGGGTTTTATTGATATCCTGGTGAAAAGCACATTAATCTAAGGGTTGCAACCCCCTTTTCTCTGCATTTTAATGCAGACCACGCATTAGCAACATACAATTATTTTTGAAATGTATTAAGTTGTTCTTAATTTATATTATATTTTGATTGTAAATCACTTCTGGCTTTGTATCCAGATATTTACAAGTGACCTGTACATATATGCCATTCCCATTCATACATCATATGAACATTTCTATACTTCACAGCTGAGATTATAGAATCCCATATTATACTGCAGGGTCATCTTCACTGAAAAATGCCTGGATATTTTACCACAACTAATTAGACAATCTAATCGAAATAATAAATACAGTGTCAGATTTTGTTGCACTTGAAAACATTCAAAATTCAGCCAAAAGCAATGAGCCTAAGTCCAAAGAAAAAAAAAACCCTATTATATAGCATTTTCAAGACAGTGAAACTAATTATATGATTGTGAATAAAATATGATTTGGGCATGGTGGTGTATTAAGGCCTCTGTTTCTTGCTTCATTAAGTGGTGGTTTTAACCACCCTGCACTCAACGGGCTTGTTAATGAGCTTCAGTCAACTCCTGAAGTCCTATGTGATCTGGTTTTAGATCTGATTTTAAGCATGTATCTGAAAACAATCCACAATTACACAATTCTGTAACTGTATCAATGCAGCACATTACATTTATATTTGCCCCTAGAAATCATGCCCATTTGGCACAGAGCATAGTAATCAGTCAGGAACTACCAGGTACCAGCTTGGTACTACCAGGTACCAGTTAGGAATCTCAATACATACAATTCACTTTAAATATCACCTTGGTAACTGTCCTTATCCAGCTGTACCTCTAATGCATATAAGGAACTACAAGTCCTATAGGGAATCCATGAGCAACTGCAGCAGGAAGTTGTTAGCTGCTGGGCTCATGACTCAGAAATCTGCTTTCCATTTACACCTGTTCCAGCCAGAGTCTGCAGAACAGAAACAAACCTTTGATTAAGGTTGGGAGATGTAATAGTAAGTGCAATTGTAGAATACAGAAAAGCATGTATGGGTTATATCCTTTCTCAAACATTATTTAGGAAGCAACTATGGATACTGGATTTTTTTTTTTTTACTATTTAACTGTTTTACATCAACAGGCAATTATAAGATGACTAAATGCCTACACTTAAGCTATCAGAGCTGCTTACTTTCATTCTACACATACATCTGAAATCCTTTGACACTGTCTCTCACAGCATACCCTGGAAAAGCTGGCAGCCCACAGCTTGGACAGGGGCACTCTGTGCTGGGTCAGGAACTGGCTCGAGGGCCGGGCCCACAGAGTGCTGGTGAACGGAGCTGCATCCAGTTGGCGGCCGGTCACCAGTGGTGTTCCCCAGGGGTCAGTGCTGGGCCCAGTCCTTTTTAACATCTTTATCGATGATTTAGATGAGGGGATTGAGTCCATCATCAGCAAATTTGCAGATGACACCAAGTTGGGAGGGAGTGTCGACCTGCCGGAAGGCAGGAGGGCTCTGCAGAGGGAACTGGATAGACTGGAGAGATGGGCTAACTCCAATGGAATGAAGTTCAACAAGGCCAAGTGCCGGGTCCTGCACTTTGGCCACAACAACCCCCTGTAGTGCTACAGGCTGGGGACAGAGTGGCTGGAGAGCAGCCAGGCGGAAAGGGACTTGGGGGTGCTGATCGACAGGAGGCTGAACATGAGCCAGCAGTGTGCCCAGGTGGCCAAGAAGGCCAATGGCATCCTGGCCTGCATCAGGAACAGTGTGGCCAGCAGGAGCAGGGAAGTGATCCTTCCCCTGTACTCTGCATTGGTGAGGCCACACCTTGAGTATTGTGTTCAGCTCTGGGCCCCTCAGTTCAGGAAGGACATTGAGGTGCTGGAGCGGGTCCAGAGAAGAGCAACGAGGCTGGTGAAGGGACTTGAGCACAAGTCCTCTGAGGAGAGGCTGAGGGAGCTGGGGTTGTTTAGTCTGGAGAAGAGAAGGCTTAGAGGCGACCTCATCACTCTCTTCAACTACCTGAAGGGAGGTTATAGCCAGGTGGGGGTTGGTCTCTTCTCCCGGGCAACCAACAATAGGACAAGGGGACATGGGCTCAAGCTCTGCCAGGGGAGGTTTAGGTTAGATGTTAGGAAGAAATTCTTTACAGAGAGGGTTATCAGGCATTGGAACGGCCTACCCAGAGAGGTGGTGGATTCACCATCCCTGGAGGTTTTCAAAAAGAGATTGGACGTGGCCCTTAGTGCCATGATATAGTAATTGGAGTTGGATCAGGGGTTGGACTTGATGATCTTGGAGGTCTTTTCCAACCCAACCTATTCTATGATTCTATGATTCTATATGAAAACCTTTTAGTATTTCAAAACTCCTTCTAGTGGAATACAGTTTGGGACAATACAATGCCCAAGACGAATGATCAACCTTATTGTGATACACAAACAATTAAATGAATACACCAGTGTAAGCTTCTACATTAAAAATAATTTCAATGAGGGTTGCTATTCAATGTACATGAATACAAAATTTAAAATGTAAGAGAGATTTCAACAGAGGAGCAAAAACCAAGACATTAAACACTGCCAGTGAGGAGAGGTTGATATATATGAAAGGAAACAAAAACAAAACTGAAGTTAGTGGAATTTTTCAGAGATAGAATGAAAACAATGTAAAACTGGGACAGAGAATGAGAGGAGTCATGTAGTTCAATCACATGGAGTAGGATTTGGTACAGGACATATTTGCAACAGTGTTCTGAAGATTGAAACTTCACAAGCTTACTTCCTGTGATTTGATCTGCACAAGATTTTCAAAAGCACTTAAAAGCAACTCTGTTTTTTCTGAATAAAATCTCAAAACTCACATTACTCTTGAAAAAACACTACTTCTTGAAGCAAGCATTTGAACCACACACATTTTATTCCTCACAATTTTTATTCAACTCATTTACGTGGGGAATGGGTGATCTGTAAGAATTTTTGGAAGCCTTATCAGAAGATATAAAAAATACAGATACTGGGAATAGGAAATCTTATAATGAAAAGCATGATACACAGCTCAAAACCCTGAAATCAAACTGATTTCCCAAAACATCTGGCTTTCTTTTGTGGGATTTTATGTCTATAATAATAAGTAAGTCAGATTTAGGAGTGCCAGTTTATCGAGTATTTAAGAATGTCTTAGGCACAGCAGCTGCCTGGATCTCACAGCATGTCCAAATAGACCGAATGTTCCCTGTTGGTAACAGTATATTCAAATACAAGTATTACTATTGTGGATTGATACTAATAAACACAGGTTTAATTTTAAATGGGGTTTAAAATCCATTTCCTTCCCTTACCATTTGTTATTTATTTTTTAGCTACTGAATATTCCTGGACAGTTAACAAAAATCTTAAACATTTCATCACTTTGCAGTACTGTTGAAGGCTTCGGATGTAACAGTACAATATTTCTGAATTAAAGTTACTTTTCTGGAATCAAGTAACTAAATACATACCATGTCTGCATATTTTTCTTTTGAATCTTTCATTTTAGTTCATGCCTTACAGTTTCAACTCACCAGTTCCTATCATCTGCACTGAGACTGAGGGACAGTGAAAGAACAGGCTTTTAATGTCACCACTCCTTCTTCTTACTCTCTTCAATACACTTTTCTCTCTATAATCCTATGAGGACGATTAAATAGACAATATTTTTCAGCTGGATTTAGTTTAGAAAATGTGTAAACTCCATTTCTGAAACTAGGTTTTCTTCATAACCAACTAATCAGGATTTTTGATCCTTTGGATAGTCATTGAGATTAGACCACTAGGAATTTTATTGCTTTGAAGGAAATCTCTGGGTAGCAGAAGGAGAACTGAATTACTAATAAAACTTGCTTTAGAGAATCATTGCACATCAGGTGCAGCATGGAGAAGGAAAAGAAGTTAACTACAGAGCTGTAGAGCTATAAGTGCTCTTTGCTAAGAGCCAACAGCTGTAGACAGTTCCCACAGTCTATTTATCCGGTTGGTTTAAGTCTTGTAATTTAGAGTCCATTACGGTGATTGTATTCTAACAGTTTTTAGAAAGGAAAAGCAAGGAAGTAATGGAAGAGAAAACCCTTCAAGAATAGCTGCATATGACCACTGTAATGACTGAAAGAGGATGAAATCTGTTCTCTGCACATGACACATCAAAAGACATATAAATACACAAGTATCTCTACATTCGCAAAATATGCAAATATCATAAAATATTCCAGTGTCATTGACTAACCCTTCTCAAAATTAAAACCAAGAATGGGCAAAGGTGGGGCTCATTTTGGAGACCCAAACAACCTATTGAAAAGATGATATCTGCCTTCTGCTCATGGCAAGACTGAATCCAACCCAATGCAATGACTTGGAGCAGTATGCTGCAGCATGCATTTTAGGATTTGGCATATGAATGGAATTATTTTATCTAACACTTTTGCTATGATATAAGCATGACAATGAAAACAATTCAAGCCAAAAAGAAAGAAGTTCTGTTATACAATATATTTTCATCATCTGGAATTTTTTGAAAATAATTTTATAATCCAAAACACAGCCTGCATCAAAACTAAGTTAATGAAATGGAACTTTTTTTCTCCTCCAAGAATCATAGAATAATTTAGGTTGGGAATAGCTTTTAAAATCATCAAATCCAACTGTTAAGCCAACACAGCCAATTCCATCACTAAACCAGGTCCCCAACTGCCACATCTACTTGTCTTTTAAACAACTCCAGGGACAGTGACTCAACCACTTCCCTAGGCAGCGTGTTCCAGTGCTGGACAACCCTTTCACTGAAGAATTTTTTCCTAATATCCAATCTAAACCTCCCCCGGACACAACTTAAGGCCATTTCCTCTTGTCCTATCACTTGTTACTTGTGAGAAGAGACCGACCCCTATCTTGTTGCAACCTCCTTTCAGGTAGCTGTAGAGAGAGATAAGATCCCTCATGAGCCTCCTTTTCTCCAGGCCTTAGGCCAGCTCCCTCAGCTCCTCCTCATCAGACTTGTGCTCCAGACCCTTCACCAGCTTCGTTGCCCTTCTCTGGAAACGCTCCAGCTCCTCAATGTCTTCTCTGTATTGAGAGGCCCAGAACTGTTCACAGTACTCAAGATGTAGCCTCACTAGTGCCGAGTACATGGGGACAATCACTTCCCTGCTCCTGCTGGCCACACCATTGCTGATACAGGCCAGGATGCCATTGGCCTTCTTGGCCACCTGGGCACACTGCTGGCTCTACTGACCAACACCCCCAGGTCCTTGTCCATCAGGCAGCTTTTCAGACACTTCCCCAAGCCTGTGGCAGTACATGGGGTTGTTGCGACTCACGTGCAAGTGAGTCTTGCAAATGGTCTTATTGACCCTCACACAATTGGCCTTGGCCCATGGATCCAGCCTGTCCATACCAAGTTCTGTGAAGTTTATTTGATATATGCTCAGCAAGCCACTTTTTCAGTAAAGGAAGGTTTGCAGCTACTCACCTCAACCCTCCTCACCAAAAATACACACCTTCTCCAGACCAGCCTAGGATCTGCTTCCTGATTTCAGACAAAATAAGTGAGGTTGATGTAAGAATTTAAATGGTAGGTTTTTGCTAAGCAAGGTCATTTTGTCTGAAGCATTTTAGACAGAATTCAGCAATTAGCTCCACTCACAAGCCTAAATTGTTACTAATCTCTGACAGGGAAAAAAAGAGGGGGAAGGGGAAGAGAAAAATACCATTTATCTGTGAAAAGGTTATGGATCATTTATTTCACTGACAAGCAGAATACAAAAGACTGTTTGTGACCTAAAGCATTAGACAATTGCACTTGTGAATTCTTATAATGCATATTTCAGGTAATAGAAATCTTTGGGAATGAAAGCCTGTCTGGGATGCAAAGTGCTAAAATTGCCAGTCTTGTTTCTCTGTTTAATCTCTTGTTGAGGAAGTCCCCAAGGCACTCTTTAATTGTGTTTACACAGCAAAGCAATGATATATCACATGTGGCAGTACAAAAATATTTTCATGCTGATTATATAGATTTGCATAACTCTGATTAAGGTACTTTTCCTGTTTAAACTTTACAGCCTGACTTTCAAATTTAAATATGAATTTATAACTGAACGCTTGCAAAATTTGCACTTTAACAACTAATAAGTATTAGCAAAAAATTACACCCAATTCAGTTTCAGTTTATTTGCATTTCTTTTACATGATATAAGATGTTATACAAATGTTTACTGTGCATTTCTTGCACATACCTTCACAAACAAAAGCAAGTCTGTTCCCCTGGTGATGACCCATTCATGCAGCAGGGTACACAAGATTAACTGAATGCCTATGCAGAGACTTAATTCCAAGTATCTCTTAAGAAATACAGATTGCGATAGTTTTCTATTTTATTCACTTGTTGTCACAATGCTGCACAGTTTCTAAGCACAAATGGTGTGAATGGTATCAGTTGTAGCCTTTAATCATAGATTCAATTTACAGAGTAGTTACAGCTCCACATGTAAACTACCATATGAAGAAAACCCTCTTTTTTAAAAAAAAAAAAAAAAGCCTGACAGATGTCTAAGATCTGGGGTGTTTGTTTTGGATTCCTAATAATTGTATAATTCAGCATGGTTCAGAAGAGTCCTGGGTGTGGCCAAGAAAAACCCTCTAATGGTCTTCATTGCAAATGGAAAGGCGAATATTTCAGATTGCAATCTAAAAAAATTCACATTATTTCACAAATGTTTTTGGAAGGAACATCGATTAAAATTTGTTTTGTATTGCTGGAGTAGGATGAGCTACATTAAAAGCTGCAAACCCAGACCAAAAAAAAAAATCAGTTCCCCATAAATACTTGAGTTACTGTTTATGTTGCAGCACTGTCACCTGAAAAATGTGAGGATAAACAAATTGCAGCCTCTCCCAGCAGAACTAGTCTGGAGAAAGACAATTTGTTGGGTTTGACTCTCATAAATGGACTCCATACACTGATTTTTACAAACAAGGAAAAGGCATCTCGAGCCTCAAAAGTAGAAACAATCATACATTCCTAAAAAAAAAAAAATAACAGGTTTTGTTTGTGAAATTGCAGCTAATGGAGCCCTGTAAAATATTGTCTATCTCTATTTTACTCACAAATATATCCACTCCTATATGAGCTGTATGTATAAATGTTTACAGATACCCTAATACTACATACTACACAAGTGGCCTGACTCTTCTACAGTGTTAAGGGGATTTGTTTAATCTATTCTCGGGTAATAATGAGAATCACACTAGATTTTCTAATATTTAGCATGTATAATAGCTATATATATAAGATACAGTTGTATAGCACACAAGGTACATAAGCAAGTGAAAGTTACACAGGCATGTTCCTATGTATTTTGCTGACTTTGGGATTGCATACAAGGCAGGAATCAGACTTCCAATAAACTACAGGGGTTTTTTCACTTCTAAAATACATTACTTTCTGTCAAATTTAGGGAGACCAAACAACCAGCCAACACAAAACATTTCTGTTCAAATGATCCCATGCAGCTTGTGCAGAGACCTCCAAAAACTGCCATCGGTATTACGCATCACATGATAGACACAACAGTCTATCGAAGGCCATCAATAGTTAATCCCAATTGGTTTGCATTGCTTTCTGCCGCTGCCAACACGCCTTGAAGTCAGATGTCCTTGTTTGCATGTACATCCTGTGCCTCTGCTACTTTCAAACTGTGACAGAACATATCAAAGTCTTTGCACAATTTTTCAAAAGCAGTTTCATAAAAGCAAATGAGCCAGTGACATTTTTTAAAAAGAAACAGCACTCGGCGCCCAAATTCCGTTACATTTCAAAGGAATTTAAGAGCTCAACTCCCTTAAGGTCTTTAATGTAGGTTAGCTACACTCCATTTATCAAAACAGTAACTATTTGATCCCCACTTGTGTAAAAAAAAGATGGGCACCAAGAGACAGCTTCAGCATCTTAAAGTCAGTGATTTACATATATCAATTTAAGCTTATATGTGGTGCCTTCACAGTCATTACCTAATAACTACTTTATTGCTTCCTGACAGGGGCCTCCTCCACTGTATCACAGCCATTAAATAATACACTCAGGCTCCCTCACCTCATCCACATCACAGGTCTATCACTGGATCACTAACCAAGCAGTTGTCACCCTAAGCTGGTAACAGTTCAGAAAAAAAGCTGACTAGACCAGGTATGATTTATCTTTTCAAAAGAACTCGGTAGAATTTTCATAGAGTGCTATCAGATCAACTGGGTGCACCTAAACCAATTTTTTTTGTATACCAACTTCCTAACTGTAAAAATACTCCTAACATCATACACTGCCTTTGAGGGAAGGAAGTATTAGAAAAGTGGATGCTCCCATGTTTTTCAGGATTTCTTTGTACTGACTCCAGGCATGGATGGCTCTTCACTGCCATCTAAGCAATTTTTCATTCTTCAATTTAGCAATTCTTCTTACACTCTGTAGGAAAAGCAACTCCCATTCTTATTGCCTAAACAGTAAAAGCACATAACGTTTAACACAAAAGCAAAGAACGCGAGCTAACTACTCCCTCAGTATAGATCAGCAAGAAAGAAACTAACAGCAGAACCTAGGGGTTGACCTCATGTTGTTTTGTAACATAAGCACTTTCCACCCAAAGGGCAAGAGTCAAGGAGGGTTTGATTGTGGAGTCAAAATAGTCCTACCGCTCTGTTATTTTAGCCTCCCTTTCTTCCTCCAGATTATTTCACTCAACATAACCTACAGCATTTAGTGATAAACCTGCTGGCACACAATTTATAGAGAAACAACACTTGACTCTCTCTCAGCTACTTATCTTTTTAAGCAGTGGAAAGAAAAAAACCCTTCTATATATAGTGACTCCTTGGTGTCTAGCCTTCTCCCCCCCACCTCCTGGTTTTTTGTATGTACACAGGACATGATGGTTTTAAGCAGAGCAACAGAGAACAGTTCACTTTCCCAAAAGGACATAATAGATGTTTTTTCACAACTGAAGGCATCTTGTAATGCATGGTTGACTGTGAAAGGTAATTGTGAAGGGATGATAAGATCAAGTATCTTTGACTGTACTGAAGAACGCAAAGTCATTAAGTTTATGCCACTAATTGAGAATTAGTATATACTTGCATGATGTTCAAACAAAACAAAGATTATTCCATTATAAAAATAATTCAGGGCAATAACAAGAGCTTCTTTTTATAATTAGACAAGTATAAGAACAGCAAAGGGGTAGCAAAAAAATTACTAAGTAAACTACTTTCCTATTCTCATGAATCTGGAAAACTCCAGTGGCTGATGCATGGAAAAAATCACAGAAAATGTGAAAGGTATTTCAAAATTACTTTGACAATCAGTAGTAAAGTTTATAAAGGAACACCTCTAATATTGTTATATACCTTACACATTGCAAAATTAAATGGCATCCCTTTTTGGATTTTATAATTGGACAAAAATGTACAGAAAACCAAACACTTAAAAAATTGTAAACAGTACCCCAGCACTAATTCAACTAATCAGAAATTTACAACTCAAATTTTTAAAATATCAAACTGTTATTTCACCTCTGATATAACCAGCGATCAAAAAAAAAGACTCTTTTCCCTCAAAATTTAATTTGAGGTCAGCCAATGCTGACCACGTCCTCAGACTGGAGGCACAGCTTTTTATGGAGTCATGCAAATGTCATATTCAGTGTTGTATTTGAGCTTTTTTTCCTGAGCCCAGTAACATGAACAAGAAAGAGCTGAAGGACCTCCAAGAATGTGGATGGCCATTTGAAGGATTGAAAAAAATGGGAAAAAAAATTATTACCTACTGCAGCCTGAATTCTGGAAAGACCAGTTTCTCTGCCCGCTATTTTATACATCTCAGACAAAAGCAAGTATGTTCAAATGACAACTGATGTGCACAGAAAAACAACACTTAATAATGCAGAGAGAATTCTGATTTAAAACAGACAAAGCAGGAAAATGGTGACTTTGCATAAAGAAACAAAAGAGTAATCTGAAATTTCATAAAAATTTTAGAAGTTTCAGGAAGTTCTCTGTATTTTTTAATTTGTTGTAGCTTGGTAAAGAAAAGAAGGAAAACGGAGTTGTTCCTTTACTACAACCCTGCTCCTGCCATAGTTACCCTTGCTTCTTTCTTAGCCTGTATATGCTTATTTTCTGGACAAAAATAATATTTTTTTTTTAATCACTTACCACAAAATAATAAAAAGACGTTACAGGAAAAAACATGGACTTAAAGATCTTCAAAATATCTAAGATAGAAAAATATCAATAAGAAAGAATAATATTAGCTAATCCAATTGTGGCTTCTGCATGCCTATATGTGGATGACACACGAGCCCATAAGAACCTAACCCAATCACTGTGTAACAGAGTTTTGAGAACTGAAATTTACAAAATGAGTGGTTTATTTTTTTCTTTATAAAAAGAAAATGGATGACGTTTAATTTAGAAACTTAATTAGATACCCCTAGAAGCTACAAGTAACATTCTGTTTTATTCTACAGTGCAAAATTCTGTTTTTAAGAAACAATTTTTATTTTTTAAAATTTAAACTAGTTTTTAAACAGTAACTCCCAAGTGGTTTCAAAACTTCTTCACAGTCTATGGTCAATATATGGTGACTATTGAAGTTGACCATAAAAAAATTAATCAAATTAAGTGTACTTGAGAAAGAAGTAGGCTTTCTGAGCTAATTTAACTTAGCATTTTCTGCAAATGTTTTTGCAACACAGACCTCCAATCTGCTTTTCATAGCTTTCTAACATGGATTAAAGGACAAAATGAAGTAAGGATAACGCTATCCTAAAAACAACTGTACAGAAAGTGCACCTACAGACAGTGGCAATAACTTGACTTGGCTCTTACATCAATAGGAGAAAGTACTCTTGTGTGCTGCCCATATGCAGGCTGTGTAACTATGAAGAAATAGCCAAGGGACTCATTTATATCTGTTTTTGAAGATGAGACAATTTAATATGAGGATCCATGGGCTGCATAACTGTAAATCTTTGACTGAAAATTACACATGGAGACAGAAAGCAATGAAAATATTGCAATAGTTTGAGCCTAACAATGAACATCTCAGAGCTCCTACAGCATCAGTTTAGGGTGCCAAAACCATTAATCACTACTCTGAATGAAAATGAAAATGTTTTATTTGTGTAAAAACATGAGAAAGGATGACTTAATTAGAGAATAAAACCCTCACTATATTGAGTTGATTTATATGTTTTTATCATCTATTAGACAACAGTATTTTGCATTACATTTCTCTGCAATAAAGGGCATGAATTATCCTTCACTACCACAGTGAGCACAATAATACATCAAAGGGTTTAGGAAAGGTACATTTAATGATATCCCTTAGATAGTCCATAAAGTAAACCAACATGTATTGCCATTTCATTAATTCCAACCATCCTGACTCCATAAGTGTCTCAAAAGGCAGGCAAACTTACCAGCACCTTAGCACAGCTTTACCAGAAAGAGACTGCCCTGAGTTTAAGTAATAAGCTAGAAATTAATACATTTATACAGGATGACCGTACCTTTACAGAACAGAAACCTAAGTGTCTCTGTTCCATTCAGTCCCACCTACAAAGCTTTTCAGTGATCTGGACAAGTCTTTAAAATTCTCCCTGCCTGTCGTCTATGTTCTGCTGAGGCTGGAGATTAATGCAAGTACTCTGGTACTCTGAAGCACAGGATGGTCTTCAAGACCCAGAACTTAATATTCCTATTTCTCTGACTTCAGGCTATCTGTACACCTTGCCTGCCCAGCAGGAATGAGGTAAAATTCTTCCAGCCCTCCTTTCTTATCAGCGTCAGCCTCATGACAACATTTTAAAGGCAGGTGAGATCAATAAGCCCCACTGGCCAGGCAGCACGCCTACCTTTCCATGTTGCAGGTGAGTGAGTCTAGGATATCCTCAAAGTTTTCTCTGGAGGGCTGTGACTGCGTTACACTGGAATTGACATTAAAGATTATCAACACCTAAGCTCAACAGATGGCAAATCTGGCCTTCCTGTGCATAGCAGGTGCAGAGAGATTCTGTATTGCCATTCTCCAGTGAGGAAAAGAAAATTCTCAGGTCCCTAATGTCTGAGGCCTAAAGGCAAGGGTCAAACACCTATCTTAGGCATTATACCACTATACGTTACACCAGAGGGAGTCAGTTCCACCTAGCCTCCTGCACCACAATCCGTGGCATAAACCTGCAGAAACATCTAAACATAAAAACACAGGTGGAATTCAGATTACCTATATTTGGTCTTGGTCCTTCAAAAGAGAGGTAAGTAATGAAGCCTCTGTAGAGGTGATGGAGTCAAGTTTCTGCACATTGCAATTAAGAAAAGCTTATAGAATAAACAGAAGTTTGTAGTAACAGCTATTATTATTACCTACTAGGATTTAGGCAGTGCATATAACAGAGGAAGGCATGTATGCATTTACCTTCTCCAATGCCAGCCTAGAGGACACATTGTTTTTGAACAAGCAGGAGACAGGAATCAGTCCCTTTTTGTTAAACTGAATAAAAATCACACTGTGTTCCTCCTAGAACACTAAAATGCTAGGTTGCTGGTGATTTTTATCTTTTACCCTCCCACTCTGGAACATGTTAGGCATCTTGTGGATTCTACAGCAAAATTTTCCCAGAAGTATTACTGGAACACAGCTTTTACCACCTCCCCCAAATGAAGTAGTGATTCAGCTGCAGAATAGTAAGGCTTAAAGCATGCTGAAATCACTGTTTTGCACGCATACTAACACTGTCCTCTTGTACTCCATTGTCTTCTCTATTTCCATTTCCTCCCTCCTGTTTTGTTCTCCAACTGAAAGCGCGGGCACAGGCTGCCAGGCTGCTCTCCGTTTATACAGCACATACTATAACAGGGTCACAGCCTGGGAAACAAATTCCAGTGCACTAAAACGCTATAAACAACCACCGCCAACAGGCCTGTCAGAGCAAATTAACTAAGTATATTTTGGTGATGCATGATTCCCAATGGCTTCTTAAGCAGTTTCTCTTCCTGATTTATGAAATCATCCAGTTTTCCACAATGAACTAGATGGCTGTTAGTGCAAGTTACTGAAATTCTGCTCAACCTATGCAAGTCACTTTATAGGCAGATCCTCTGCTGGTGCAAGCTAAGACCTTCAACAACACAATAAGAACAACAACTTATACCACCATCTGCCCCTTTATCCACATTGACCTCAGCCCTCCCCATAAACACTCCAGTTTCAAGGGTATGACTCAATCCACATTCATATCTGAGCATTCAGTCCTGTGGAAAAAAAGTGTCTATTAGGGTAGGATGCAGGTATGCTTTGTGAATTTTTCTATTGTACCTTGACAATGCACATACCTGTAAGTGGCCCTAGCTGGATGGGAGGGTAGAGCTGGTAGAGGGAAGGTTACAACTTTATCTGCACTCCTCTGCTTTGGCAAAACTATCCTTATGTTTCAACCATGAGACAGAAACGTAAGGAGTATACAGGACCTCACTGGCATTTAGAAGACTTTCCCCAGCAGTAGCTAGTTGCTACAGCTTGGTCTAGACACGAAGAATTTAAGAAGTTTCCTTGTAACCCCCATGGGGAATGTCCAACTAAAACTGCTGGAATTTCCTGATAACCACAGTGTCCTGCCCTGTATTTTAGAAGAAACAATGTTGACAGCAATAGTGTACTGGAAGTAGACTTATAGTTTTCTGCAGAAATAGGGAACTTCCTTGTGATGAGAACTGATATGCATTACATGAGCCATTCCAGCCACACTCACACCCATTCCCATAGTTACATGAGTACTTACAGAAGAACAGCGAATACATAGCAAAGCAGGATTATTTCAAAAGCTTATATTCATTATTCTTGTTCCTTTCATTACAATTCCTTATGAAAAATTCTATAATCAATACTATCTTCATCCTATTTTTAAAAAGTAAGATTTCATGTACTGTATAAAATCATGCATCAGAAAAAAAATATTTAAAGTATACACCTCTTACCTTTACTTCAAAATATAGGCAGTCATGAAACTGACTTTTTGACTTTTCTTTTTAAACCAGCATAGACTCTCAGTTGTACTGCCAGAAAGACCAAGAGATATGATAACCTCAAATACACAGAATTCATTCTCAGTACACTTTTTCAATAATAATAATAACAATAATTCACAGATTCAAAAAAAAATTAGAACTCGGATTTGTATGCTGCATTATTTTAGTTGTATCCCCACCTCTATGGAAAACTTTAAGTATATGTTAAAAATCATTTTTACACCAGGAACAAGGTGACATGCCATGAATGCAAAAATTTCATGTCACCTACTCAAGAATATACTTGCACTTCTTAATAACTAAAACCCACAGAATTTCAGAAAAGTCTGGTTTCCCCCATGTGACCCTAGAGATAAGTGATCAGTTCAAGTAGCTGCATATTTAGCCATCATCCGACTGAATATGGTAACATAAGCATTAGCCATGGTGACACACCATTATGCATTGTCTGTTATTCCTATCTGATGTATTCAAAATATGACAAAACCATACTTTACGACTCCAGGAAACTCCTGCATATACATCCAACAAGCCTGATTAGCCTGCAAAAACAAATGGTGGAATGGCAGTTATGAAAGAAAAAGTTCAAAGGCAGGTCAGAAAGTAACAAAGCTCCACATGATCAGTTGGGTTAAGCTGCTTTCTGTATGATCAAGGAACATGAGCCAAATACAAGTATCAAGCAGCAGATCCGCAGCAAGTGAAGAGTCACAGTAGCATCAAACAGACACAAATGGACACGAACCTCACCAACTGCTTATGGAGGAGGAGGGTTACACCTGGTCATGCTGGCCAAAGGCAAAGAGATGAACCGAGTCAAAAGATGCCCATAAAGTATGTTGATATGGCTGTCTTGGGGAAGGTATAATAGAAGATGGAACCCTAATGGCTAACAGGCCAAGAAGAAGAGAGAACAGATATCTTCAAACCAGAATCACATTTCTGAATTAGTTGGATTAAGCCTGGCAGCTCATCTCACATTATGTTACACTACCATGGTGCTTCTGTGAAATACAAATACAGTCCCTGGTGTCTAAGTAATAGTGCCAGACACACGAAGTTGCTCGTGCCTTCTGTCAGGTCATTAAATGCGCTACAGGTCTCAGACCTGGTCCAGGAGAAGAAGTTTTATTTGACCACCCGAGCCAGTGAAGGTGGCAGGCAGTGAGTGTGCACTGATGTGCCTGCCACTGGGAGAAGTTGAGTCACTGTTCACTCTGCCAGCTGGATTCAAACATGAGTTTATTAAACTGGCTCACTGCAGTGATCATGCCTAGTTGCTGGCACCAAATACTTTCATCTCTAAATGTCACAGGCAGGTTAGTGTGGCTTTTCTTTTTCTTTTTTTCTTTTTTTTTTTTCAGTAGGTGAATAGAAATGTGGAAATTCCAGCTAAAAAACCCCAGCAAGAAAGAACAGAAAAAAAATAAAAATCTACTTTTGATGTTGTTTGTTGCTGACAAACTGGCTCCACAATTCTAGCTCCACATTAAAATAGGACAAAAATAAGCCTGTCCTCTGTGGTCAGTTATAATTGCTGAAATCTTGGAATTATTTTCATGCAATCATTCTGCAAAGATTTTCTTGGAATAGATTAGGGAAACATCAGGCAAGGAAGTAACTTCTTGTCAGAGAACCTGAAGAAACATGTCCAGACAAGTGAGAGGTAACCAACTCATTGCTTGCCAGGAAAGTTGCATGTAAATGCCACTGAAACCCCTCAAGAAATGCATAATCTGTACTGCCTCACTGTTTGCTAAATTCCTTCTCTGATTTTGGTTGGTCAATTTTGTCCTATATTGCACTTCAGGAAAAGAACTGATTTTTACATGGGTATAAATGCTATTTAGACCTTGTTCAGATCTCAATGTGAAACTGATAATTATCTTCTCTTACCAAATATAGGAAGAGCAAGGTCAGCAGCAAGATTTTCGGGAATAATCTTTGAATCTTCATGCCCTAGTCAGCTATAAAATATGCTTAGCCCTCACTATTCCCAAAGCTTCCAAAAACAAGTTAAAGTCAGACCAAAATGTTTTATCACCCCCAAATGTTGGCACCCAGTAGCAGAGGGACTTTTATAAAATTTTGGTTTATTTGTTTTGCTGTGTCACACACAGAAAAAAGGCCAATGATAAAATGAAGGTGAAGGACTATTTTTCATTCTTCATCCATCAAGTTGCACGTCTGCTGACCATTGAACTTGTTTTATTTGCAAGGGCAGCAGGGAACAATAACGGTTCTCCAACAGAAAAGGAAACAGAAGAGTTACAGAGTCACACATAATCCTCCCCAACATCCTTTTAACAATCAAAGGAAAAAAAGATAACCATATTTCCATTGTGGATAATGAAATTTGAGATTCAGGTCATCTTCTTGCCTCCCTGTTGGCAGAATTAAATTAAGGAGCAAGTCCCAATTTCCCACTTCAAACATTTGTGCCATATTCAAAGATATTTCACCCTTCACTTATCCTCTTCCATCAAAGAAACAGTACAGATACAAACCAGGATTTTAGAAATGAGAAGATCATAAATTTGATCATATTTAAAAGGAAAAAAATTTGTGTATTTTTATAACTTTTCCAGCATCTAAATAGGAAAAATTACTTGCTTTGCTCCTATTCATTCCGGATACAGGTCAGATGTGTCTTTCAACTAACTTGCATCACCCACGGCCTGACTAAGAATTGCCAAGTCTTTACAAGGCTGTTTCTAAGCTTTGAATACTGCCAAGAGAACAAAACTGCTTCAGTATAATTCAGGGAGATGTGAGGAACTCGTGTACTATATTTGAGTTCTATCTGGAGCTGAGATTTAATAAGATCTTGTTGCTTTGTGATAAAGGCTATTTCTTTAGAAAAGAACACAAATATAACTTTACATGGACAACCAACAAGTGTAACAAGACAAACAGGGCCATTCATAGTGTCATTGCCAGGCTAGACAAGCATGCAAAATCCTATGCACCATCTCACAAGGCTCATTATATAAAACCACACAGAAAATAAAACAGGACCGAGTCAGCATTTTCTGCCAGAAAAAATATTATATGGCTTAACAGGTACTGAGGACAGGAGTCTGTGAATTCAAAGGACTAAAAATTATGTGATTCAGGATCTAAATGTCTCCTCAAGAACTGGAGTGGGATAGTCAAGTGGTTCAGCCTGCCCATGGCAGGATGTATCAGCAGGATTACTGGAGATGACTTATGCCAGTTCTGTAACTCAGAGTAGGAAACACAAGTATGTTTACATGCCTGCTTCAGTGCCTTCTTGGACAGCACACCAGACCTTTTAGTGAACTTCTAATTTCTCTTTCCTAAAACCATTTGCACATCAAAACTTTGGACTGCAATTTCTTTTGTTAATATTATGACAATCCATATTAAATCAATTATGATTTTTTATAGAAACAGTTTATTCTAAGTTGGTGGCAGTAAATGTTTACCTCACTAGACAGTGCAGGGATTTGGGTGCTACATTCTAATCAAACAGGTTGACTTTATTCACAGCTCTGAGACAGATGCACAAATTTGGGCTTGAATCAAACATCATAAAGCAGAAAGACAATGAAAAAGCCTTAAGCCCAACATTCCTTTTAATTATTTGCACAACAAAAAATGCACTAACATAATTTCTCTTGTAGAAGCAATTGATTTTTTTACCCACTGTACAGACTACATGAAGTCTGACCTTCACATTGGGTCCTAAACAGCCACCTCTCTAAACAAATTACTTCAGAGTTCCCTAATAAGCAAACAATGGTCCAATGTCATGCCTCAAGTTGTTTTGGTCAGATACTGGTAGCTTGACACTGATTTCACTTTTCTAGAATCCCTGGAAAGCAGTGTACCATGTGGCTGGAACACAGCAGCTGGTGGTGGAGCACCAGATTGCATCTTTTCAACTCTACCAAAGTTTTTAGTGATGATCCAAAGCAACATTTGGATGACATGTGTAATATATATATATATATATATAAAAAACATTATCATTGTCTATTTACCTCAGAAGAAAAGGCAGATGCTTAGGTCATCAACTGCCTTCTCTTGACACTTAAGAAAAGAATAATTGTTATATATTCCAATATAGAAGCATATTTCTCAATACAGAAGAATAATTCCCATAATAGAGCAAAGTTTTAACAAAAGCCAAGTTAGGCATTGAAGATTCACGAAGACTGCAGACTGGAATCTAAAATGTTAGAGCTAATTGCAAAGATTTTTAAAATTGGTTTTTGGCCCCTTTTTTTTTTACCACAAGGCCAGGGAAATCACATAAGGCAGTATGAAATTATTTTATTATGAAATATTACTAATCATTGAGGGTCCCTCTCTTCCTTTGAACTTAAAGTTCAAAGAAATCAGAAGCATCAGTCATCTGCAGTGTTTGGAAAAACTCAGCTTTTCAGAGTTAGGGCAGTGATTCAGGTCATACCTGAATTTTCTCCAACAGATCCCTATAACTAGTGAACTTGACTGCAAGTGAATGTAACACAGATAATAAAAATACTCCCGTCTAACAAGCTAAGTGTGAGATTCAAGTTAAGTAAATTCTATATTTTGATCCCTAATTCCTGCTCATATTTATCCAATTCATGCAATGTGTCTGCTTGAGCTTCTCTATGTGTATATACATCCAATTACTGTTACTTGCATCACAGTGGTGTTTTGCTGAAACAACGAATCTACAAAATGCTCATGCTCAGATCTGCAGAATGATCATGGAGAAGTCTCTTGCAGATAAGTGCAACTACTCTATACCCTCACAATCCTAATTCACACAGTTGTCTCTTGCAAAACACTGTCAAATTTTGTTAAAGACATTGCGTTTCAAGGAGTTAGCAACATCCCTGGGACAAGAAATAAAGCAGAGAAACAAGTAACTACCTGGCATGTCAACTACAGCTGAAAGAAAGCAGAAACTGATTCAAAGACTTCTCCAAAGAGACTAATACCAATGGGATATTATCCACTTTGGATACCTGCACAAAGCATCAGATATGTTGGAGTGGTCACCTGTAGATATACTTAAATAATGACAGTTAAACTTTCGGAAGCCGGTTTCCCCCCCACTTTTCTAAATTTCAGAGGTGGACCAAATACAACATTTGCTTAATTCTGGGGTGATCAACTTGTGCAACTGGAAGTACTTTTTATCCCAGAATTCAAAAATAAATGTCTGCATGCCCTTCCACCCTTCAGAGGGCTCTAAAGGATACAGGAAACATGACATTGCCAGTTCAATGACTTATGCAAATATCAATCTATTGAAAGCAATTTTGGGAGACTTAGCTTTAGACTTTTTTTCTCCTCCATAATCAATGACCTTTCCTTTGTTGCATCTCTCAAATCTTTTTCCTATCAGAAGGCTCAGCATTCAAGCAATATCACCTAAGTAGATGAAAGTACTAAAGAAGACAGCAGAAATGGGGAAAACATGTATGTGATTCAGATGCCTTGGGTGGTTTTGAAGATCACAGAAAGCCACAATATGAAACTCTTCCAAAGAAAACACAACTTCCACAACTTGTTTACTGCTTTTAATGTAGTATTTTCTATCTAACACAGTGACAATTTCCCACTCTGGTAAAATACCGATTTTTTAAATTGAAAATCTTTGTAGTAATTAAGGGTTTAAAGTGCTAGTAAGGACTCTTGACTGATTATATTATATCCACATAACATATTTTATAGTGTGCAAAACACAGAAGAAAATACAAAGGTAAAAAAATATTATTTTATTATTTATCTTCTGATGATTAATTCTGACAATAAGCATTTGCATCCCTGTGGGCCTATTTTCAGAGTATTAAGCTGAACAAGTTGTGTGACACTTGTCACTTTATTAGAAAAAAATTACCAATGAATTTAATTATGAAAGAGGAAGGTCATCAACAGTTATTAGGATTTGATTGAGCCTTCTTGATCAAAAGAAGTACCCCTTTGACCTTTCCTTTTCCTGTACTTGCAAGAAAGTTATTCCATACAAAACATTTCTTGCAACTGCTCAATTTTCCTAGAGGCTATTGGACTGTTTGTTTTTTCCAACTGTAAAGGTAGCAAGCAGTAGTGTTAACTATAAAAGTACTAGAAATTTGCATGCAATTATATTGCATGCAAACAGAAGAATGTTAGTAAATTTCCCTTCTAACCATCAGGAAGTTCTTTTCTGCATATCATTAGATAAACCTATTTAGACATATAATTCTGTAAATCACGTTGCAAATTACCTTACTTCCAGTATTCCCATGCTAGCAGTTGAATGAATATGCTGAGAAGATGTTGCCATTCGCTTTAGTGATATGATATTCCACAGGATTAATTTCCACTATACCTTCGTTTTTTTGTAGCAATGCTTATGCTAGCAATCACTGTTAATGTTTTATTCAATAAATTTAGCACAACTTTTTGCTAAAGCAATGAGTAAATACCAAGAAAAGAAAAGAATGAACAGTTAAAAAGTGAAAACAAACCAAATCACGGTCCAGTGAACTCTGGCTTCGCTTTAAGCACATTAGCAAATATGTACCTCAGCTCCTCATTTCTCCTACATTTCATAAAGCACTATTAACCCCTTCCCTTTGGTTGTGGGTGGGAGCTCAGTGCACCAGTAAGATATGTTCAAATACAGACAGCCTTCAATGAGTTAACTTTTCTTCCACAAAGGTGAAGAGTTTTGCTGACCCAGTGCAAGTTGGCTTGAATAAAATTCAATTCTGCTGTAGTCAACAGGAAAGTAGGAAGGAAAATAGGATTTAACAAAGAAAGCATAAGAAGTCCACAGCAGGAAATCATTATTTGGGCAATTGTTCACTTTGTTAACAGACTGGACTGTATTAATATCTATCAGTGCATACTGCTGTGTTTGTGGTTTCTCTTTAGTGGCATGTCTAGTCTAATTAGTTACAAAGTGGTCATATAGGCAAGTGAAATCTGCAATTGTGCGAGGTTCCGAAGAATACAGAATACATATGTCATTAATGCTTAATCTGGCACCAGCTTATTCTGGTTAAAGTTCGAATGGTTGACTAAAATTAAATCAATACTAAAAGAAGCTCAGAATGCCAATAGAAGTGGTTTACAGAAATAGTTTCACTGACTGTTACAGCTGCTATGGATTAGGCATGTTAAATGGTTCAGTTCAAGTTAACATTTTTAGTATAGATACACAAAAAACTGCAGCCACAGTATTCTGCCTGCATGCTTGCAGTTAAAAGCATTCTAGGAACACATATAACATTGTTTCAAGTTACCATTTTACATTTATCAATTTCAGTCATGCTTCTCACCACAAGAAGGTTAAATCAAAATATATTAAAATATATATGTGTGTGTGCACATATATATATGTATATATGATACTGCAGTTAAGAAGTAGATTTGCAGACAAAAATCCTATAAACTGCTGGGGAAAGCCTGACATTCTACAGGGTTTACATAATAATTATATTCTGAAACTTAAAAAGCTATCGATAATAACCAGTGAAAGTGGTAACACCAACAATGTTTGTACTGGAACAGTTCCTTAACGTTCATGAGAGGAGTCATAAACCAGTTTCTTTAATGTGTTCTGAAGGTTCTGGATACAAAGCAGCATCACAGACAAAGCAGCATCACAGACAGAACACTGCTCTCCCAAACGAGCTGCATTTTAGGTCCTCTTCTACCAAACTAAATACTTCCCTGACTGTCTGCCTTACTCAAGCTTCTTCGAAGCTACCTTAGAAGTTACCACCAGCCTCTGAGAAATGAACTTCTGGTTAGAAACTGTAGGTAATGAGGTATGAAAAGTCTTGCAATATAACACAACCAAATGTTTTATCAGAGTTGGACATTTTAGATCAATATGAAAGCAGTAGTGATGCCAATTTAAATTGATTGTGAATGCACTTCAATGGTTGTTCTGAAGAAAGATTTTGATTTACTTGTTTTGGGATGGGAGCATGGCCACACCAAATACTATTTCCCAATACTGTAGAGACTTAAATGAAACACATGCTGAATATATCACTCTGAGCCATTCATTTATCATCTTTTATGGAATTTGAGGGATTTATTAGGGCCACTTTCTTTTAACTATTAGCATTTTATCCAGTTCACAGGGCAGCAGCTATTCAGCAGAAAACTGGAAAAGGTCAATATGCATAGCCAGCAATTGCAAAATGTATCACACGCATTGCATTTCACTCCTGACCCAATAACTTTCCTTTCCCAACCTTGATATTTCAGAAAACATGGGTACTTTATATATCTGATACTTGGTAGGACTATCATTAGCCAGCTTTCACAGTACTATGCTTTGATCACTTTTCAAGGTGTGGGATCACATCCAGTATCTGGTAACATTTCTAATCCCCTTTAAACAAGTCGTGTGCTGAAATGTAGAAATGTAGAAAACAAGGCTCCTTGTAGCAGTTAAGCCCCACATAAAACCACTTCGGGAACAAGCTGATGAGACATCTGTGTAGTTACCTGTGTCTCCTCTGCTTCTCACCTCTCAGTTAGCTGTACATTTGAGAAGTCTCAAGCAAAGAGTTTTGGGGTTTAGATTTACAGAGAACCAGTGGCCCCATTGCCTCCATAACTAACATGGAGGAGATGCATTGGGTAGGCCTACTCACTCTCAGGCACAACTGTTCAAAAATTAAGTGCATAACATTAACTACATGTGCCTCAGCACACTGCTTGCTCCAATACCCCTGTGGTTTACTAATCTATGTATCACAATAGTGCAGGATTTCCCAAACTTTTAATTGAATACTTGATTATTCTATCAGCCACATATTTATTAAAATTCCTTTTCAAGCGATATCAATTTAACTCTAAAATAATTATTTTCAGTTTTGGTCTCCTAATTTGAAATCAATTTCAAGTATGTAGATTAACAGAGATTTTGTTGAAGTTATCCATAATCTACAGATTCATAAAATCCCTCCGAAGATTCTGGGGGATAAGACAGAATCTGGTCTGTTTATTGTGAAAGGTTATCTTGTACTTACGCTGACTGCCTTTTTATGAGATAATCCACTATACAACTAAAATTCCCATACTCGCCTTTACACAAGATTGCAACTCACTTAGGTAATCTCAGGGGTAAATTACAAAGCACTAAATACTTGTCTTTTACAAATTACTAGAAAGAACGAATGTCATGATTTATTTCAATTTCAGGTACTTGAATACCATCTCAGTGCACTGACATGTTGACAGGTGACATGATGTTATTCAGGAAAGAATTTTGTAGGACAAATTCACAAGATCACATTGCAAGATTTTTCAGTCAGGTCCAAGTATTGCACATATAAAACATTCATTCTAATTATTAAAATAATAGTACAATACCTAAGTCAAGCCTTAAAATGAGAACAATTAATCTTGCGACTTTGACACTAGAAACATGGAGCCAGTTTAACCAAAACTACACTGTGCTTTTGGGATCTCTTTTGAAACATATTTAAGATGTCCATTTGAAAAACGGGAACAGTAATAATTTTTTTTATTCAAATTAAGACTGTTTTTTCTAGTAATACCTCATTTGTGGTAGCACAATAGCAAGATAATCTTGACAAAAACCTACTCGAGAACTTAAGACCACAATGTGCACTGACCTGAATTCAGGAAAAAGAGGGGCACATATAGACATCAGTGATTCTGAAATAAATACGATTATAGAAAGACTGCAAAAGTGCCTGTGAAGTGAAATCTAGGCATATTAAATAAAAAAACTAACATAAGCATGTAAAGAGAAAGCTTTCCCAGCTATTTTATACTCCTTAAATTATGTTACAATCATTTAATGTCTTTTATGCTTCTTTTATCCAGTGACATATGAATTGTATTTCAATTACATCCCAAATCAATACTAAGATAGCGTGCAACTTTTTATTCCTTAGATTCTTACAATAACTCTGGCTAAAATAGTCTAAATCAAATTTCCTGCTCAAAGCAGGGGCAACGCTGAATTCAGACTGGGTTGCTCAGGGTTTTATCTAACCTATGTGGGCCTGAAACCTCCAAGGAAGGAAATGCCACAGTCTCACTTAGAAGCCTGTACCAGTTTTACTATCTTCACCATGAGAAGTTGGTGGTTTTTCTTCCTCTTTGTATCATTTGGGAACCTCTCCTGTTTCAATTTACAAGCATTGTAAATTGAGCTGCCTTGCAGCTCTGTGAAAAGCCAGGCTCTTTCTTCTCAAAACCTCCTCCTTAATACTGGCAAGCTACTCTCAGGCCCATACTAAGCATCCTCTTTTTCAGGCTAAACAAGTCCCACTCCCTCAGCTTCTCCTCACAGAAGTGCTCCAGCTCTCAACTTCATAGTCCTCTGCTGAACTCACACAATTTTATCAACATCTTCCTTATACTGGAGGAGACCAAAATGGAACACAATATTGCCCATGTGCATATTTCCAAATTTCTTTGGGGTTTTTTTTAGTGGTTTTGCTTGTTTGGATTTTTTAATGTAATTTTTTTCTCCAATTACTTGAGCTAATCTAAATGTAGCCATTAACCAAAAATATTAACATAAGGGACTACAAAAAGGATATAAACTTCATGGCCTGCCTCATGATACTGTTATGAACTCCTAAGATAAATAGTATTCTTTTCTGAGTATATATTTTTTTTATGCTTTCTTATTTATATCAAGATTTTTCATTATATACTGGTTTTGGAGTGTCTATTTAACTAATAATTATATTTCAATACCATTTTTTTCAGAGATCAGGTGTATTTTAGAAATAATACATCTTCTACATGTACAGAACAAGAATTTTTTTTAGCACTTTTGTTATTTAGAAAGAAACTGTCAGATATAGGTATTAAAATCCACATCAACTTTTCATATTTTAGTTATCATCTCCTCTAACTTATAATATTTGTGGACTAATTCCTGCATCAGCTATAATTACTCCGCTAAACTAAGTACTTAAATAATTCTCATAAGCCCCCACTTGGGTTCTTTCTCCCTTTGGACCACCCATCTATCAGGCTCATGCTGTACTCTGTTTCCCATATTCACAGTAGAGAAAACTCTTTGCTCTAACACTATGAAACTTAACCCTTCCCCACTGCTGTCTTTTAGGAACCAAGAACCATCATCCTTGTCTTCATATATCTCAGTCATTGTTTTCTCATGTCACATTTTTCATTGGAAGTCTTTTTCAGACCAAAACACCAAAACCCCACAAAATCCTACCAAGCCTGCAGTGAAACTTGCCTTATTTGCTGTCATCTTGATCTTTTCTGTTTATCAGTATCTTCAATTTTCTCTCTCAACCAAGATAAGGCCTTTGAACAAAAAAATTGTCGTAAATCTTTTTGTAGGCAAAAATAATTATTGCAGTGCATGAGTCCCATTATATACAAAAAGCAATGCAACAGAAACTTTGTTTGTCAGGAAGAGGTTAACATTGTTCTGTGGGCTCCTTGTAGAGTTCCAGCAGTTACAAAATGTCTTTGTGTAATGTATCAGCATTCCTGAATTTTTGTGGAACTGGGGGGAGGGGGAGAAATCAATATTAAAAATCAGGGAGCTGGAGCCTTCACATGAAAAACAGTTTTGTTCCTACCACAAAGCTAAGGTTTTGATCTTTCTGAACTTCTCAATCATGTGTGACCAAAGAATTCTTTGCAATGAATTCTGTTTGCCTTCTATGTTAATGAAAAGCCAACATGCATAATTTATAGAAGCTAGGAACCAAACATTAAAAAATAAAGTCATAAAAAAGCCATAGGAGTCTTTAATGGCAGAGTCCTCACCATCTAAATGGAACTGTTATACAATATTTTTCTGTCAGATTTATTAGGTTTTATTTGAATATGTTAGATTTTGCAATGCTGTTTGTACAAAAATTCCAAGGACCAAAAACATTATAAACCAATAAAAATCAAATGAATGGTCACAAGAAAAACAAGGAGTCTGTAGAAGACTCCATTTTCTTTTAAACCCAGTATTAGGCTTAAATCTCAACTGTAAATATCTAAAATACAATGTCCCTCTTTCATGAAGATGGATTCTAATATTTTGCTTTCTTTTCTGCTTTTATGCTGCTACTCCTCAGTACAATCACTTCCAGTAAGGAGTGGTACTCCACCAAAGTAACTGTCATCCTCTTTCTGTAGTGACAGAGAAAGGTTTTTTCCAGAGGCAGAAATTGAAAAAGCAGTGGAAAACAAGAAAAGGTCTGAATCCTGAGACACAAGCATCAACAAGGAGCACCTCCATTAATTTGCACAGCTTCAAAGTTTACGTAACTACATATGTTTTGTAGTGTTCTACTGATAATAAGTTTGAAGGTATGTTTTGGGAAAACATTACAAACTATCCATAACAATCTTATTTGGTGCTGATGCAAATTACTCACACAATTATGAGCGAGGTTAAATAAGATTAGACTGCTTACAGGCAGTAATGGATCGTTTCTGCTTTGAAAACAATTCAAGAGCTGGATCTCATTCCCAAGGAAAGCCTAATCAGGCCAAAATGTCTCACAAGTGAGCTGGTTAGACAACACAAAACACCATTTACTTACAATAAAAACTGAACCATCAGTGCAAATGGGAAAGAGTTCTTTTGAACAATATGATTCCCTCCTTCTTAAAATCAGTAACTGAGAAATTTGTCCTATCCATTTGTTACTGCAATATTCTTCATGAATCATGAAAGTAAGTATTGATTTGGAGAGGAGTTGTTATGAAATTCATTGCTAAGTCTAGTAAGTAATTGTTGGATCCCACATTGTTTATAGCAATAATTAAGGATTACAAATCCAGAAACAATCTTCTGTTAACCTGTTCTTCCAGCTAACCTGCTACCTTTTGGCATTTTCTGTTCATCTGTGGTAGGCCTGTCCAGAGGTTACAAAGAAAACAAGCCAGAAGAAGAAGTGCACTCCTCACTCTGATAGCAGGTCTTTTCCCCCCAAGCATAGCTCCTATAGTAAGTAATTTTTCTTCCTTATAAACATTTTAACATAAAAAAATCTACTTCTCAATGTTAGTCATAAAAAATTCAACATCTCAGTTCAAAGAAGACATACATGCAAAGACCTGTTCTACAGGTTGTCAAAAATAACTGACTTTCATAAACAGTTGAATGAAAGGAAGCACTGACATGACATTACTAAACAAAATTTATAATTTTTTTTTTCATTTCCACATAGAAGTTTTACAGGGAAAATTCATTGAATTAAAAAAAAAAAAAAAAAAAAAAGAATACTTTGTTAGGCATTTGCTTCCTGTGCAGCATCTAAGAGTTAAGACCATTGAATCAATTGTTTCAAAGTGTTGGTTTGGCTGTTATTATTACAGAAATGAAGTCTTCAGACATTTGAAAGCCCCACTAGCTTCACACAAAAAATATAAGCAACTCCATATATCTCTTACACTTCACAATCACATTAAGTCCATGATGATCAAACAGATCAGGAATTGGACAATAATTATAACTCAAAATCTTCATTTCATATGCGATCATATTCATTACTGCTGGTATAAGGATTCTGATGTCTTTAATCAATGTACCAGTGGGTTAGAAATCACCACCATTCTTCTATTAATGTCTTCAGACATGTTTAAAACACACAGAATTATTAGATCTTTGGAAACTTTAGGTTTTAACTATTATTAAATTTTACAGAACTTTGCATTAGAGGCTTGGACACTAGCGAACAGGTTGACAATCTCAGAGACCAAAAATGAAAATAACTATACATGCTTTGATCAAGTTTCTCAAACATATGACAGACATACCATGGTGATATGACATGAAGGAATCTGTACCACTGTTGTGTCTGATTTTCCTTTCCTTTGGAATATATGGTTAAATAGACAATGAAGTAAATCACGTGGATTCTTTAGCAACTATTCTTAGTGCATTATCAGAAAACACGATCTTTATGACTAGAATAAATTTCTAAAGCCCCATAGTAATTAAGGGATTTTTCTCTAGCCTACACCTAAGTCTTCTAAAGGACTACTCAAGAACATTATGCAAATGTAACCTCCAATACAAGTTAAGCACAGACCCATCAATTATGATTTCTCTGGTCATAAGAAAAAAACCTCACTGCATACAAGATCACATATCACTCATTATACCTTCTTACAAGTGAAAATTCCATAACTACATTATTTATTATTTAATAGACTGGTACATTGAGTAACTAATTTATTCATTAATGTTAATTTTAATTAATAGTAAATATAATACTTAAAATCCATAGATTCTCCTAAGGTACCTTCTGCAGTTGAAGTCTGAATTGCTGCAACAACTTGCACCCAAAAAGTCATTTGGCGAAATTCCAATCAGGATTCTACTGTGTTATGCAAATTCAAAGCTTCATGACTAAAAAAATTAAATTGTTTCTCAATGCGCAGAAATACAATCTTTTTAAGTGTGAAAAGGTAATAGCATATCTATAGTAGCCTGGAAAATACCCATTCCTTTAAGTTCTTTCTTTACCAATATATAGAAATAAACTCAGCACAGATTCCACTCTTCTATCGTAATCATCTCAAACTAAAGTGAATGTTTAAATATCACTGACACTTTCTTTCACCATTTTTTTTATAGAAAGACCAAAGGAAATTAATGCAATCTCATACTTTAATGGGAAAGTAGATCTCTACGGTTAACATAACCAAGGAACTTAAATAGTTTCTAATCTGGTCAAACCGTCTATCAGGGTCCTTTCTCATAAACAGAGATCAGGAGAATGAAACTACTGCTCCATTATCTTATGCAGATACTCTAGATGGCAAAACATGACTTTTACAGTTGATATTCTTCTCATTAAAAAAGCATGATTTTATCAGGCACCTTTGATGCTTCGACAGGAAGACTAAAAAAATATATGAATGATTAAAATAATCAGTGCTAAGTAAAGGGGAATTGGAAGACTCATGTGTGATGTACTTCAATTAATTTTTATAATCTTTTTTGTTATTAAACTCTGACATAAACCATAAAATAAAATTTATTTTGGCTAAGACAGAATTATATGTATAAACTTGATATACATGCAGCTCAAATTAGATTTTTCCACATAGCTGGAATGAAGTAAAGCAGCAAATGAAGCATGATCAACACGATGACACAAAGACAAACCTGAAAATCTCAGTTTTGATGACCAGTTACCTGCAAATGCAGATAACTTGCCAGCTAAGATTTTCGAAAGTAATAAACGTTATCCTAAGCATGGTTGTATCTAAATAAAACAAAATTTCACTTTATGGGTGTCTATGGTCTATAGACAATAAACAATACATATCAAAGTGTAAGACAGCTGGTAGGCTTCCACAGCTTAGGAAGTGGCTGTCTTTTACCAGCTCAAACCCCAGTATTAGTCAGGATGAGTATTCACACTCTTAACCTGTTTATTAGTGATTTTTAATACAGCTATCAAATAGTACACAACTGTACATTTGTTCCTATTGATGGACCTGCAAACAAAACCTTCCTAAAAAAAAAAAAGAAAAAAGAAGGCAAAGTAAACACAGAAAAAAACCATATATTAACTTCCTTTCCATGTTGCAACCTTAATTGTGTAGTAAAGCAGCATTTCAGTGAAAAGAAAAAAACAACAAAACCAACAAACAAGAAACCTTAGCGAGCCTGTTTCTACTTAACTACTTTCCTCATTTTGACTTTTTAATAGCAAGAAAAGAAACACAATCTACACAAAGAATACAAATCTTCCTATAAAATCTCCTTTCCAGGTTGACTGTTAGTGCACATGAGAATTTCGTATAAAGACATTTTCTGCAAAACTTCCAGCTTACACAGTGACGACTGAAAATACTACGTCTCTGTTAAACTGACTTTCTATTTATCAGGTCTACAGGGGAGACTGATTTTGGACAAAATATTTAAGACTGAAAGGAGACATGGCACAAAGAGAAGCACTTTTCACTTCACTTTTGAAAAAATCTTGCCTTCTACATCTACAATTTGATCCTAATACACAGACCTACTTAAGCTGTCACTGTACACACCCCATGCCTGTCATAGTCCTAAGTAGCAAAAAATTTCTGAGTTAAACTATTTACAACCATCATCCTTTATTTTTTCCTGAAAGAAAACACTGCAGCATTATGTAATTGTTTTACAGTATGTATTGCTAAAGATTTCACAAGGAACGTATAAGTTTATGTGGAGAGCTGTTGTCTGTAAAGGGAGTAAGGTTACAGATCAACAACCAAATTTTACAAGAATTTTCACTGTCACCGAGGGGTCAGCTTGGTTAACCCTTTATCAGTAAGGCTTTGCCTCAGGAATATAGAAATTTTCCAGTTTCAGAGAATTTTCCCCTTGTCTGTTCCAAAAGCTTCACTTCTCAGAAATCTGGCCAGTGTTGCTGTCTTTAATTTTAGATCTCTGTTAATTTACTTGTTAAAAATAGTACTTCTGTCTTAATACTGTGCATTTTGAAATATTGCCCATTCTGTAGCACTTAGAGACATGTATATGAAAGGAAAAAAAAGAAGTAGTTATAAATATCCACTGCTTTCATGCACAGAACAGGACCAGAAATCTAATACTGTGTCAGCAGACAGACTGTTTCAGAACTACATCCACACACTCTCTGGCAATATGTAAACTCACTGCCTCACTACCATACATTTTCTTCTTCAAAGCAGATACCAAAGAAATGAGTTTGTCCCCAGTTTTTGAACATCAAAGACGGCAGGCCAAATTAATCCCCAGTGTAACTTGATGAAATTGGTCCTTGGTCCTACTCCCCAAGGAAAGCACTATTCCAAAACATACATTTAATTAATATGCTCTCTCGTCTACAGATTTCTCTAGGGCTTTTAAACTTTTCCTTGAAGCATGCTCTTTGCAACTAGTCTAAGAGTTCATACAAAGGCCCCTTCTATTCTAGTGCTTTATTAGAGTTAGGAAATAATTTTAACATGTATGTTTAAAGATATTTCCACAAGCACATGGATAACATGGAGTGAACACTCAACAGTGGAATTATGCAACTAATGTAAAGCAAAACCAAGGAAGTAGCTTTATAGTCTGTGAAGGCGTATGGAAAACTGGTGAAAGAGAAGGGGAAGCAATGGCTCGAGACAGATAAAACTGGGTATGGAAAAAAAAGGGTCAACCATTGATTCTATCTCACTCACATTAACAATCAAAGGCAAAGCTTCTATTAGCCAAAAATATATAGGACCAAGCTTCTCATGAAGTGGGATAAAATTCTCTCAGTTCTCACAGAGATTATTACTGAATTGACATAAGCATATACTGAAGAGTCTTCTTGGAAAAAAATCATCTTGGGTGTACATATAAGCAGAAGAAAGATGCACAGTTTTTCCTGAATCAGAGCTAATCTAAGGAAAACAGCAGCCAGGAAGAGAAAACTGAATTGAAGTGTAATGGCGAGGAATAATATAACTTGAACTGCATTCAGCTTCTTCACATGAGAATTAGACAAGCCAGATACATAATAAAGACTCAGACTTAAGTGAATGACTGTTTTAAAAATCCTTTAACTGCCTCTGCATCCATTACCCTTTTAGCCCTGAACAGAAGTGCAGGACAGCAGAGACATATGAATATTTTATGTTATAATTTGCAAATGTTTGTATTTTCACAAAGTTTCCCTGACAAAGAAGACCAAATATTCTCTCATGCCCATGCTCCATGATTCTGGAAAAAAAAGAAATCAGAGTTAGCATACTTAGCCTCCAAAAACTGTTATGTAAGGGAGTGGAAGGGAGGAAGACAGCACTAATGCTACTCAGAAACTTTAGTTCCCATCTAGGCAAGTTACATAATTTTGGAACTTTCAACTTGAGCACAAGAAAAATGCAAAGTTAGATTTTAAAAAGACAAACCATATATACACTGCAATACATGAAAAAAAAAAGATGTTTCTGAAATCTCCTGCAACATCATTCAGCTCCCTAAATTGCTTAGAATGGCAGGACCTGAGATTCCCACAAGAGAAGATCCGTGCCAGATCATGCAACCAAAATCAATGTTCTTAGCAAGGTGGCTAATACCAAGCATAGAAAAACTGTTGAAACTTCTGTTTCTTGGACTTTATCCTCTGCATCATATGTGCTCTGGAAATAGCCAGCTGAATAGAATCACTAGCCCTGCTAACGCAAATGTCTTTATCCACGAGGTCAGGAAAATCTCAAATATCCAGAATTCAGCTTTTGGAAGCATTTTAAATTGTATCTCATTTTCCACAGCTGATAAGAATATGACTTAAAAGAACATGCACATTGTGGTGCAATGTGATCTTCTAATATGAAGGTCATGCCAAATATTCCATATTTTATTATTTTCTCATGTGTATAAGCTTTTTACATTAGAAAAATTCAACTTTCACTGTACCATATTTTCAGCTGCTAAGATTCCTAAAGTGCAATTTTTGAGAAAAAACTTAGAAGCAAGAAGAGCTTAAAACCAAAATGAAGTTGGTACCTTTAAAATCTCTTGCCCCAAATTTAAGTGCTCTTGCAACACACATCCATTTCTTAGGGCAATTGAGTTTAAAGTAACTGATTATTTGCAAAGCCATTCTTAGATATAAGCATCAACACGCTTTTGTCGATGGGGATAATTTATTGTGCATGCTGTTAATTTGTATTTTCCAAATACGATAACTGAGGAAAAAAGTCTATTAGAACAGCATTCAAAATATCTGTTCACCTGAATGCATTCTGCAGAGAAAGCTTCCCCAGTACCACGAAAAACAACTGAACATCAGGGTTCTAGAACCAACCTTCTTTTCAAAGGATAAGCTTTCTAGCTTCTTTCTAATCTTCAGCTTTTGCTTAATTAAAAATTCAGTAGCAGCTTCCAAAGATCACAGAGCAGATAGATTATCCTAGCCATACTGACATTTGGGTGAGATCCTGGACATATTGACATCAAACAGAAAGTATTCCAACCTATTTCAGGGGAGGAAGCTCTCGGCCCTGGTATGAAGTATTACTCCACAGGCACTTCCACTGGTCAACAATTATGCAACAGCAGCAAGACATGGTAGAATAACTAGTCACACAGCTCTTTTCAATTCTCAAAGAATAGCTATGTTTATTTGGCTTGAAGTATGATTTTAAGAAAACATTTTGAATCCTAAAACTTATTTCTGATCCTGACTTTCTGCATGACCTTGATTAAATTTCAAACTCCATGTACCTCAGCTCCTCCTGTATTAAAATGAATGCACCATAACATAGCCACCTCTATAAATCTTTATCCTGCTTAGATGAAATGCATTTTGCAATGTAAGTGCAAAATCTTTTTATTTATTAAAGGAGACTTCTACCACAGCCTCTCACTTAATGTTGTTAGAGCCACCCTTTATCTTTAAATCTAGCAAGACAATTATTGATTAATGACCACATCACCTCTGTCAGAAATATAAAAGCAATATAAACATGCCTTTGCATGACAAGATAAGGTGTCTTAAGCAGTGACTTGCATAATTTTATCTATTTTTCGTAATGTACCCCCACTTTAGTAGTTTCTAGTAGTCTTAAGTGGATACACTTACATTAGCCAATCCTACTTCCTGTGGGTGGTATGCTGGCACTAGGGCTGAGGTGCTCTCAGCTTTAGTTTATGAGCTACTCAGAGGTTATTTTACAGATCAGTTCCCTCTTCCTCACATTCAGATCTTTCAGCTCATTGCAAACACGGGTTCAAATTTCCAACCCAATGTGTAGGATTAAAAAGTAAAATATCGTCTTAACCTACAAAGTACTTAGTACTATAAGTGTACTAGTTATAATTGACACCACCCCATTAAATTTAGTGCAGGAATCTGCACTATCCAGGGCAATATAGGCCAATTAAATCCTGAAAAAAAAAATAATTTATGCTGACTTCAGTGACACCATTCCATGAATGATGTGCTGTTCAGATCACTGTAGTTCTAAATACTGAATGCAATTCATTGCACAGAATTAATACCTACCTTCAAATAGCAAGGACTGAAAAGATAAATTAATACTTATTATTAGGAAGTAAAAGAAGCAAGTTAAGAATCTAGTTTTTGGAGTGCATTATTGAAAGAAATCTTCCAGTTATTACAGAGACCAGTTATTTGGTGGTGCTGGCAACAATTTTATAGGTTACCAAAATTCATCTTAAAACTATACCTTGCCTGAATGAACGCTACTGGCAAGCTGTTTAAGAACATCACTGTGCTTTGTAGATGGCAAAGGGGTGACTTACTTAGAAATTACTTTTTCTTGGCAAGAAATAATAAAAAGCAAGATATTCAGCTAGAAAGTAACAATCTACCAGGAGCAGGTTATATTTATCCAAGAGTTGATATATTTAATAATCAAACGTAGATCTGCTAAGAATAAAGCACACCATCCCCTGCTAAAATTACTCATTAAAATTGGAACAGTGGGAGAGCAAAACTTTGTGCGAATAAGTGCTTCCTGACTGAAAAATATTACAAGACCAGTTGATAAACTGACTGAAATAAGCAGACTGTCAAAATATGACAGGAGCAAACTGTTGTATCTGAAATGTGAGGACAGCTTTATAATGTAACAATAAATTATAACTAAGGAAGAATGCACATAACTGACTTTTTCATCCCTCGCAACAAAAGTTTGTTACAAAGAGTAACCAACTACACATAAAAGACAAAATACCATCAAGATGCACTTAAGAATGGCAAAAACAGTTTCTAGGACATTGGGATCAAAAATAACCAATCCAAAACATAACTCCTCTCCACTTACCAATTAATAAACTCATCTATAGATTATTAGGAATTAAAAAAAGACAAAGAAATAAAACAACCTAGCAGCAACAACAAACAAACACAAAAAACTCACACCCTGCAACTCCCTGTAGCAGTTTTTCTGGAAGAGCAGCTTTTTTTTTTTTTCTAACAGCTGTAAAGGTATCTCATCCTAAAACAACCACTGTATATTGTACTTGGAAAGCGTCAGTATCTGCATTATTTAGAGACTGACAGTATCAAATACACTATCTGGTCATGCACAGAAAGATCACCAAAAAGGAAGTGAAACCACAGTAAAAATCATTGATTTTAAAATCCAGTCTAACCTGAAATCAGGGAAATTGACAGTTTTTAATCAAATATACTTCTGCATCCTAACATCCTACATTATGCTGAAAGCATTTGTATCCAATGGATATCATAGGCAGTGCTGCCAGGCCATTGCATGAGTAAGTCAAATGTGTAAGAATTTGCAGAAAACAAAGACAGCCTATACTAAGCTAAACACCCTGATGCCTCTCCCACTAAGTTACTAAAAGTCCCACCACTGGACCTGGCTGCTTTTAGCTTCCCCTCATGTTCCGTTTTCTTCCTTGCTTCCAGTATATTTTTTGAGCATAGATATTTGTTAATTTTCAAAAGAATCAGAGGCCTATAATTCCACAGATCGATCTACAAGACAACTTTGCTGCCTTTGACAATACAGTAGTTGCATAAGTATAGTCTTCCAAGTCTTTCGGTGTTTATATGAAGAAGAAAAACAACAACAACAACAAAAAAAAGGATTTGCAAGAAGATCCAAAAAACCACCATCTTTTATTTAGTAAAAGCATTTTACATACCCAAGTAATCAAGAAATTACCTGTATGACCTTCACAGCCTGGTGTCTCCTCCCCTTTCCTGGGAGTTCAGTGGGTATAAATGAGGTCTCTATTGTATATCCATGATCCCTGTTCTTTTCCTCCAGGATCATGTTGCTCTGAGTTTTTCCTTCTCTTTAAACTACTTGGTAGAACAGTTACCTTTTTAAAAGTTGCTGTTCTTGAAGCATATGACCCTTGATCATCTTCACCTTATGATCTGTGCAGTATTGATGAAAATTGTAATCAACAGAAGCGCTCAAGAAAAACAGCATTGGGTTGCTTATAATTAAACACTGGGAAAAAATTATAAAGAAAGAACCTTAAGTCATTTTTTCAGCAAAGGTGTTTGTCTTCAAAACAGTTATAAGTTCCATAATATAACTGGGTGGACCTATTCTCTAGACCTCCCCATCTTTTCTCGCAGAATGCAGAATTTTTTCATTGCTAGCACTGTGCCATGAGCCTGGAAATCTACTCAAAGACTCAGAAAAAAGAGGTGAGGATGCAAGTAACCTTCCAATAGACATGAAATTTGCAATGTGATAAAAGTATATGCAAGGAGTTCACAATCTCGAGCCAGTATGCATAAGCTTTAGATAAACACAGTCCCTATGGAAAGCTTTTAAAACTCTGCAGGAGCTGCAAATAGCAGCGAGGCCTAAAGGAAAGCCAAGGAACACTTGGAACTTCTGAGAAACTGAATGTCAACACAATATCATTTATGAAAGTATGTGGTAAATTTTGAGAAGCTGTCTCGCAAGTCTCAGTTCAATCAATGACTTTAGCAGGAGGCTTAACTGGTTTTCCTGCTACTCTTCTTCTCGAGCCGGTTCTATTTTGACCGTTGAGTGAAAAGCAACAGCCAGTGTAAATCTCCTAATCCGTCATTCATGACATTTAAACAGACTGCGTTGTTGTGAACAGTGTGATTCAGGTTAAATTTCCATTAAATACTTCCCTGCTTTAATTATTTTTTCAATGAAAGTTGACACTAGTAATACACACACAAAAAATATTATAAGCAGGCAAAGAGGCTGGAACTCCATCAGGAAGCTGTCACTAGGCACAGTAAAGAACTCAGATGGTATCAGGAGGTTACCCACCAACAGAAGAAAACCCATCATATTAAAAGGCTCATCTTTTCAGCCCATATGAATTCCTGCTGTGACATATGTATTTTTTCAAATAGTTAATATTGGAGTTCAGCAGAACCAAAGAACTCTGGAAATTCCAGACAGTAGAAAAGCACTGCAACACAAAGATTAGTGTCAAATAACTATTACTTTTCTCTGTATTAGAGCCAATAATTTCAGATATAATGCATGCTGCAACCATATACTTAATATTCATACTGCTATGGCAATAGAAATAAAGAGATACTGCACATATAAAAGGACGGTTCCAGCCTTAAATTCCAGCTTGGTGCATGAAATAATCATAATCTATTCCTACTCAGTATAGCAGTGTATATATATATATGTGTGTGTGTGTATATATATATATATATATATATAAAATGTGATATTAAAACATTCTGGAAAACCACTGACTTCAGTGGTCTGAACATAACAACTATCACAATAAAACAGATGACTAATGAATGGGGTACACATGTGGCTATTTCCATTAAAAATGTATCTCAATAGCTTCAATGGTTTAAATTATGAAGGGAGATAGCTGAAAAATCTGGACCCCATTAATTTGCATAATAAATATTAGACTATAAAATGGGATTTTCTCATAATTATCAGCCAATAAAAAGCTATTTGTTCTCTTTTTATGCAGCTGCTACTGTTTTCAGCATCTGAAGTAATAGTTGAAAATAAATTCAAAATACTTACAACTGTAGGAGGAATTATTGGATCATTATAATAATTTTAACAAAAACTCTCTGTAAGGCTAACAGAATTATACCGATGACAAAATGCAGTTAGGAATATCTCCTTTGGTTGGAATGAAGAATATCCTGTATACTGACATCTAATAAAATATATAAATCAGTAACACATTATTCAATCTGAACAAAATCTGTACTTAATTTTGTGAAATGTGATAACAATTACATATGACTTAAAGCAAGCTTCTTCTACTGTATTCCAGTTCATTAAAAATACACTGAACAAATTTTGAGGCAAGAGGCTGAAAGCCCCAGAATTTTTCTTACATAGAGGGATCTCTTTTGGTTTCTAGTTCACCTTTCACTCAAATTACATTATCAAATATGAAGGAAAGCATGAGCTGTTTCAGCCAATATCTCTGGGAGATACAGGGAATGGACAGATCTTTTTGAGAAAACTGGCAGTCCAACTCATTCATTCTTCCCTTGTCATTGAAAACAAATACAGCTCTTGGAGAACTTTAGTGGGTTTACTACCCTCTTTAACCCATTGGAGGGACATAGCAACAGTCATATAAAGGGAATACCGCTAAGAAGTGGTACTATAACTTCCCCATCATCTGACACAAAGCGTGTCACAAGATGCTAAACCTGAGCTCTGGCATCTTTTCCAAGTACTTCCTTTTCTCAGTATGACTGTGAACCCCTAAAAAATAAAACATCTAACTGAAGCAAAGACAATACAGGCAACAAAAAGATCAGTGAAAGATCAGCAGAAGAAGGAAGTAGTAGTCTCTGAGTCTATTCAAATAACTCAAAGATTCAGTTCTATTCACTTCAGTTTCTTCCAATCAAGAGCCCAAACACAGAATTTTGGTTAAATGAGGAATTCCCCAGTCTATAATATAGTCTTCCTTTTAACCTCCTTAAACAGACAGAAAATGCAAGATGGTTGGTTGAACACACATACATAAAATCAAACAAGGTACCGATAAGAGATAAACTAAAATTATATGAGCCCAATCCAATACAAATCATGCACCAACAATTTTTAAAAAAGTTAATTTATCTGAGCATATCTAGCTTACACAGAGAAAACTTAAAGACAAATTATAAATTTGTCAGTTTTGTCATAGAGGCTGTTTCTTGTAGTAATATAATTGTCAAGGAACAGATCTTATAGTCCAACCTCAAGCACACAGTTTCTTGCAAAAGGCTATAGCATCAAGGAATGTTTTGACCACACAGCATTTCTGGAATGAATTAGAACATAAGACATATGATTTAAACCCATAAATATGAGAACACATAAAGTTGATGATAATATAGCTTAGAAACAAATGAAAGCAGAGGATTAGTTACTTGGTTGGTTGGTTGGTTAGGGGTTTTTTTGGTTTAATATTCTAGTTAGAGCATCCATTCAGTAATGTATCACATATGCATCAAAGATAAAGAGAGTGTCACAGAATGTCATACCATTGAGAGTTACAGAAAAGTTTGTATTGTATGCTTAATGCACCAAAAGCATAGCTTTTAGCTATGCTATGCTTTTAGCTGCTAGAAAAATTCAAACAAGCACTTCAATTGAGTTGCACGTGAGCAGGACCACTGTCTTCAAGATAATTCATGCCGCTTCACAGACAGTTCTTAAAAATAGTTATCTCTTTTCCTAAAGGATTTGTTTTAATTTTCCAGTATAGTTAACTTTTTGTTCCACACAATAATATTGTATATGACCATAGAGTCTTTTAATGTCTTGAGCCTTAGTCCATAGGCCTACTTTTCAGAGAGCAAATCAGTCAACCTAAAAACTGAGCCTGGGATAAGACCAAAATTAAAAAAAACCCCCACATTAAAACCCACAAGAATTATTAGTTCTGCTTGTCAACTCCATTTTAATAGTCTTTACAAGACTAATTCTGATCTTGTGTGAGAAATAGCTGGCAAAAAAGTTAACTATAACTTATCAGGGAAAACAAAGAAATGTAAGCTATCTTGAGGGATTCTCAACAGCTGCACTTTAAAAACAGAATCAGGACTGCAAGTGCATAAATTCTGATGAAAACACTGATTTATTTTTAAGTATGTTGTACTTGGAAAATCGTTATAAACCAAAACAAGGCAGAACTCAGCAATGGAAAACAGCTAAAAGAAATCCATATGGGCTTCATTTTTTCACTTATTTTTTCCCAGATGAATCCTCTTGCCCTCACTGTTCTTTTCTGTGCCCCAAACTGTATTCATCTACCTCTCTTCTATTCCTATCACCTTCAAGACAGACCTCAGAGTTGCTTGTCTCTCTCCTTCCCTTCCCTAGAACTAATTATCCAACTGCTTGGAATGCAGACCCTTTCCAAAAGTTCCTTTCCCCAACAACACCTTACAGACACATGCATTCACAAGTACATGAACAGCAACCCCAAATCCAGGGGAAATTAGGTCCCTAAGTGTACTTGCAAACCTGGATCTGAAAGATCAGGCTGGAAAAACAAGAGATAACAACATAGCAGTTAAATTTATTCTACATGTGATTCTGCAGATTGGATGGCCAATGTTCCAGAAGTTGAATTGGAATTGTGAGAGAGATCAAGAAGTACCTTCTCAGGAATCTATAAGTTAAGGGCTGAAATATCCAAGAAGTGGATGTCTGGTTCCAGACTGTAATCCTGGTCTCTTGCCTAACATAGTCTACAGACACAGCAAAATACCTTCAAAGTAAAGGGTCCAAACCCCCAAAAAGTTCTGGGTAGAGCCACTAAGGACAGTGAGTAGGAAATACTGTATTTACAAGTGTTAGAACATCATCGTTCTTCTTCCATGAAAAGTATGACTGCCTACCAAGATTCTCCAGTTAGAGTGGGTCAAGGCCAGAACTCTCCACTGAAGATAGCTGTCTTAGTGAAGTTGTCTCTTTGGAAAAAACAAATTTCTTGTGATTTTGAACATGTATACCTGTCATGCCTTGAGTTTTGCTCTGAAACAGACATTGTGGGTTTATTTTAATAGTACTCAGGGAATGCAATTCCAGGATATTAAGGCACATCCCCCCTTACTTGGTGAAAGGTAGTGAAAGGAACTTTTAGTGCAACAGACTTTCTTAGTGCATTTAAGGCATCTGTAAGGCTAAAGTATGAGCTCACTATTATTTTCTGAGGAATTTTGTCCACTCCTTTTAAGTCCTATTTTAAACACCAAAACAGGTGTTTCCAATCTTGCCTTTAGAAAAGGGACACTGTGAAAACAATTTCAGTTCAACACACCACCATGAAGACTATGTAATGTAGTAGACAGATAAACTACTGAATATCTTCATTTAAAAATAAAGATCTAAGTTGTTCTTGAAAAATAATTACTGTCAAATGTATTACTTCATAGTGGCTTCATCGAAGAGTATACACCACACAGTAGAAGACTAAAAAGAAAAAAAACAAACATAAACCAGCAACTTTCCTCAGTAAGAAAGTATCTCAACAAAAATTTATCTGTAGCTGCAGCGCCCACCTTCACTATTCATGGCATTGCCTATGTAAAAACAGCCAGTAACTGTCAACGACGCAGCCCAATGGACAATAACCTGGTATACAGTTTCAGAAAGGAAGAAAACTGAGAAAGACAATAGAAGAAAAGTAATTCCAGCAGAAAGTCAAAGATACAGGGTTTGCTGTTGCCACCTTCCTTCCATACCTCAGGAGAAAACTCCCTTCCTGCCTACTTAAATAACAGCAACAGACGCATGCAAAGAACAACAAGAATACAAACTAAAATTTCGGCTCAGCATCATATTCATAAGTGATATAGAAGTGTGAGGGTATGAGAAGGACAGCCAGTAGGTGCCATATGTTGAGAAGTGCCAAACACTGCATGCAAGGTACTAAGAGACTACAGCTTCTGCTGAAATAATTTGCAGACACTTGGGAGCACGCCTCTGGTTGTGCACTGCCAGCTGTTACACAACACATTCCTGGAATGAGATCAGCGTAAATGAGCAAGGCTATGTTTAGTGTGGGACATAATGGGTTATGAATCAGAAGCACTGAAGACAAGAAGCTAGTCTCTTTTCTAAAAAAAAGACGTGTTTTCAACATGTATTAAACACTCCAGTAAAACAGTGACTGCAACTTTGAAAATATCACTGCAACCATTTATTCCACTTAACATACCACCTGTATGACAGAAAACAAAAATATGTGAATACAAATGGAAAGTAAAATTCCACCACAGTTAAATATACCCCCCACACAGACCTTTTCATACAACATTATCAGTCAAAATAAGAAATGTCAGAAAACATAACGTCAGGGAAATCTACTAATAAAATTAAATTTCATCGAGGCTGAAGCCAGAGGAGACAGCAATAAAACCTTAGTAAACAACTTTATACTATGTTTTAGAAAAAAATCAGAGGAAGAAAAGTTAGTACCATTTTTATTTTTATTTCAATCCAATCAGTCTAATAGAGTTCTTTTTGCAATTAAGTGGAGAATCAAATAAAGGGGATTAGTCATCTCACTACCTTGTAGGCAGGTGCAATCAAGTGGGTAGGTGACTAAATCCCAAAATACGGCTGTGCAATTAAACAGAAAACATAAATTTGTCCTTACAAACTTATAGGTCATCTTTCAAAAACAAACTCTAGGAGTAAGAAGAAGAAAGAAAAAGAGAGTTCCTTCTACTTTTTCTGAGACTTGCAAAGTAACTTATCCTTATACTTCAGCGCCTGAAGGCTTTTCTGCTAGAATGAAAATTGAAGCATACAAACAAAATAACTTAAAATGAAAAGGACTTGTGGGAGGTTCATTAGTAAGAGGTATACTTTTTTCAGTTCCCTTTAATCTGCCATATAGCTTTATAATTAGACAGATCTGATCCAAATGAGCCAAATTAATCTACGAACTTGATTAAACCAAAACTCTAATTGAGGTTTCTACTCTCTGTTCTGTGGATCAAGTTATTAAGTCACTTTTGCCTACACCAGCAGAGACGTAATATGCTTTCCTTTAAAGCTGCCAGATTTATAAAACCATGATTTTCTTTTTTTTTTCAGAAGTCTCTGGACAAGTTCAAACACATGAAGCCATCCAATTTGACCAATGTGAAGATAGAGCAAAAAAATCCTCTCTCTCTTTAACTAGACCCCAAATTTCCATTAAATCAAAACTATGAAGTTATATGGTGGGGCTAATTATCAAGTCAATTTGGTTACTTTTTCCTTTCTGGGTCTTTTCCTGATGTAGGTCTTTAAAATTCTGCTCTTTGGTAAGCCCATGAATCAGTGCAATTTACAGCACTCATTAAGATAACTGAACATGGTAAAAACAAAACATAGACAAGAGATGTAGTATTTTATGTAAAGAGGATAATTTTATCCACGAAGCAGTACACAGCAGGCCACCTTATGATGTTTCTCACATAGAGAGTTAAAGAAAAATTAAAATGTAAGAACACTCAAAAAAAAAAAATCAGGGCTTGTCCTAATCTTCATTTCAAAAAAATAGCTTTATATACTTCACCAAAACATAACAGAGAACCACAACTTCATGGTACACTTCATAAGAACAACTATGAATGCTGCAATTCAAAACAGTTACAACAAAATACATTAAGAGCACAGCTCTCTAGTGGTAGTAAAGTGTTTTGGCTTCAAAATACTTCCACACTTAAATCAAAAAGCAGAGATAAATATTTACTAGACAAACTAAAAAGATCAGAACTAGCTCAGGCCTCAGTTCTGCAAACCACCTGCCTATTAATAGCAGCACTGCTTATACACTAAGTTACTGTCATAACTTTTGGACCAGGGCCCAAAATAAGCACAGAATTTTGCTACGATATTTGAATATCCTGTTTATAATACTAAAAACATGCAAATAAATGGTCAAACTAGAACTGGCTACACACACACAACTGATCCTAAAAGCTGATAAAATGAATCTTCAATGTTTTTGTTCTTTTTTTTTTCAAGTATTCTTCTTTTTTTATCATGCAGTGCAAGATGAGAGAATATAAAACTAAATGAAACCTCAATTCAGATAAGAGAAAAGTGAGTTAAAAGATATTCATCCCTTATACATCTTTTGAGAAAAGTTTTGAGTGTCAGACAAGAAATGTCTAAGGGAGAGTGCCCTCAAAGAAGCACTTTTCCCAAAGACAATTTCTGTTTCTAGGAAATATGTTTGAATCTGAGGGGTTTAGATGTATAAACACAGATAATAAGACACAGCTGTATTTTTCTCTTCTCCAAAGAAATAATTTTAATTCAGATTGAGAAAAATACAGTTAATAGTCTAAAGAGGTGGAAAGGATAAGAGAAGTGGTTATGGTAAACACTTTTATACTGACCTTACTCTCTATGCATTTAAGAAAAATAAGTAGATGTTACTCAGACAACAGATGAATATCTTCTCAGTGGTAATACACATCCATGAGACATCACAAGCATGAATAGCCCACAGCAAAAATTTCAGCTAAAAAATGGGTTTAAAGAGCGAAGAAGGTTGATGCAATGTAACAGACCCAGATAAGAAGTATGGTCACTTCCATCCCTATCTGAACTGCTGAGGATTCCCCTGTAGATAAGTGCAGATGGATAGATATTGTACCTGCACAGCTAGGCAGAGATCTCACAAGTCTCTTAGCCTCCTAGGAAAGGAGATAAGGGCTCTGAAAGGCCAGGAAACAGATCTCAGGCAGAGTAAGCTTGCATGTAGATGATATAGGGGATCAAGTCATATCAAAGTTCAAGCTGGTCAGAAAAACAATAACCTTATAAAGCAATCTAACGTGGGGAAAAAAAGGTATTTTCTAATAAGAACCCTTGAAAAAACTCAACTACATGAAAATCTAATTGTTTAGATATTTGGCAACTATTGACTAACCCATTCTCTCTTAATTAGTAAATGGGTCCTGAAGTGCCCTGAGCATGTTATTAAAGGTTCATTTAATTGACAGATAAGTATAAAGACTGCAAAATTTTGCACCTGAGCAATAAAGAGCTAATTTCAAAAAGATATTGTGGCTTTCAAAACTTCCCATAGCATTTCACTAGAGTTAAACTCTCAGACTAGAAGAATTCTAAAATGTCATCATCACCTGACTATTGAAATTTATGGATTTATACAAAGGTCTGTGTACTAAAAAGATGACACAGCACATGATCTAGTGAATTTTTATTCTGCTTATATCAAAGATGTATCCACTGAATGACAAATGGAAACATGATTGTTGCATGAAGACTAGCTTAACTGGGCATCCACAAAACACAATGAAAAGCTGATCAGTTTTTGCAAAGTCTGATTCATAGCCTTATAAGAGAGAAGTCATGGATGGTAGTGAAAGGCAAACTAAACCAGTACCAAAGATAGTTAGAAATAAGTTTTTATCAAAAAGACACATTTCTAGCTTTGCAAAAGTTCATCACGGATCATACTGCAGATATCTGTCAGGTACTTAAAAATTCAGCTTACGTTTCACTCCACTGATAAAGACACTTTTTGGTAGGTTCTTCATACAGTAAGACAAGGACGTTCAATTTTTTTTTAAACTCATATTGTTCTGAATTTTTACACAAAATCAACTTATAATGGTATAAAGCAGCTATAGATGCATTAAGAAAAGTTCATTTAAGTGGAGTATCACAATGTAGTAACACTTTCAGCTGGGGGGGAGAAGCTGTAGATACATAGGTAAGAACAGTGAGGTTTATCCTTTTCAACTTTTACTTGAATGTGGGAGTACACTTAAATACAATCCATACTTGAATGATCCGTAACAGGAAATACTCATGTAAAAACAGAACAGGAGGACAAAATATTCTAGATGAAAACAACTGCATCTCTAATTAATATAAGAAAATACTTCACTTAAAGTTAAAATAGGATACACAGATTTGAATACTTAATAAGCATAAATCAATTACTGAAATGCTTTACTCAAATATGAGTAAAAATTGAATAGCATGCTCAATTCTGTTGCCACTATCAGTGAAATATACTGGATGCATCTACATTGCAATTTAAATTTGAAACAGAAGTGAGCTTTTGAAGTCATCCCCACTTTCTTTACTGTGGTTCATATATCATGGAACAGAATAAAAGAATACAGATGATAGTCCTTTTAGATGGAGCAATGCTAGAAAACGTACTCCAACCACTAATGGAGTCCATTGGACCAGATTAGAGAGAGTCGGAAGTGAAACACTCTGAAATATAGATAGTGTGAACATCAAGCTTTCCACACAAACTGCTTCCTTCCACAAATGTTGAGGGTTTTCTGCCCTACACTGTTTAGTATAGCCATTACAATCACTCTTTAGACCACAAATTATGCCTTCTGTCATATGCACTTGCATTTAAGTACTGCAACTGTACAAACAGCATGGAACCTGTTATTCATCCCTGCTCTTCGGTATCTCATCTTAAGAGTGCTTAGTATCCACAGCCTTAGGTAGGGAGATAACCTGCTGATGCTACACTTCTACAAATGTAGTAAAAGGGCATAAGCAATATTGATTCTGAAATAGGCAACTGCACTCTCCCAGCCCTCATCTTTTAACTTTCCAGAACTGATTCAAACATTTTTGCAGCTGTGCAGAGAAGTGGCTCACCAAACTGCTTGAGGTGAGACTAGCTCAATGTGCAAGCATGGTATGAGAAGTTCCAAAGCAAAGACACATTCAGACATGAATGCCTGAACCCAGTAGAGCTTCCCCCAATGTCATGTGGCTCTCTGCATGGCATGCAGGCACTTAAGCCCAAAACAATCCATGGAAAGACACAGGTACCTTCACTAGTTCTTCAGAGGAAACTGCTTTCTTCACTAACTATCCAGAAGCTGCTAATGTAGGTGGAATGAATGAGAAAGCTTGAAACAAACACTCAGTTTATGTTTACAGATACTGAAACACTTTCTTAGAGGCCTTAAGTAAGCAGTCAAAATATAGCTCTTCATGCTTAATGCAAAACGCATTTAATTCAAAAGACAGTAGAAATTTGTCTTCCCTTTTTCTCTTTTTAAAATGCTAGGTATCTGGTAGGGTTGGCCTTTGGAAAAGGCAAAAATGTGCTTCTTTGCAATTCTAACAGATTAAGTAAATAACCTGAATTTTGGATAAACATTCCAATTAAATATGAGTAGTTCTACACAAATCTTATACAGATCCTGATGTTGAATTCAAAACTACACAGGCACAAACCTTCAAATAATAAATTATACCTAAAATAACTCAGAAATTCACTCCAGAAGAGATTTTAAATGTTCATCATTTAGTAAGACATTTTTGTTTAAAGTTTTAATGAATGAAATATAAGATACTGGCAGCTTTGCCTCGTTCCATTGCTTGAGCTCAGTAGAATTAAAGGGACAAAAGTGGAGGGACATGTATTTCAAGTCACGTAAGCATGAGAAGAAGGGACATCTTACACATATGGTTAGCACTGTTTTCTTCATTATAACGTATGCTTAGTAATGTACTTGGCTAAACATACTTTCAGGTTCCAAATGCACCATTTAAGCATACTGTATATCCGGATCTCTGCATATCCTCCAAAGGTGCAAAAGTTTACACTTTCCTATTCATTCCCTTTCTATCTTGGATCAATCTAATCAATTATACTCAAACACAACTGTACTAATTGTATTTGGTATTGCAAAGCCAGTATTGATGGACTTACATTTCCACTCCTGTCAAACCTCCCTGCAGGTACTCAGCTACCTTTTTTCCTTTTCCATTAAATAACTAGTTGTTAACAGACCACCTAAAAGCAGGGTAATGATCTGAGACAGCATGGAAGAAACGACGAGCAGAATACTAAAGCTGTAATGTAGCTCCATCTTAACACACTTTGCTGGATGGAAGAGTGGGGGAGCCAGCACTTGAAGATATTTTTCTGCATTTTTTTACTTACAAATAAAATTTTTGATTGAATTTCTCTTTAATTTTTGAAAAATATTTCCTTACAATGTTGTTAATCCCTCATGGGTCTAAGATAAACCAAAAGTTGCTATCAGGTGTCTGTTATATAGGACAAGATTTAACCACCAAAAATTAATTCAGAGTTCAGTCAGTTAAAAAACTGGATTTCATAAATGTTCAATATATTTTCTCTCTTTATAAATTAGTGATCAAATAATTTTAAAGCATCACTATTCAGCATGTTGATCTATAATAAGGTTCCTTTAATCACAACATAATAGACTACTTCTGATCTTGCCTGAATGGATACTATCCTTAATTGAAATTAATACACCCCACCTAAGTTTGGCAGAGAAAATATTAGATTCTATGCCACAATGACCTGTCCAGTGCCACTGTTTCTGTCATGAAAATACCAGACAAATTAGTTTGCTTATCACTGGCCCAGTACCATAATTCTTCCGCAACTTCAGCAAAGGTGAATCAATTATCAAGACATTCCCTTTTCTATTAATTATAAGTCTATGTTGGAAAACCAAGTAAATTTTTTACAAATTTCTCAAATTCAGCTCAATATGAGACAAATTGCCTCTTGCCAGAACAATTCAAAAATATGGACTCCAGTTTCTGCTGGAATGGCAGCTGGAAAAAGGTGTCATATCATGGGACAGATGGATACAAACAGGTATGAGTGACAGGCAGATATTTTTCTGGGAGAAAGGAGATGCACAAAACAAAGGAATGTCTATACAGAGATTCCTGTGGAAAGTTTTGTGGGTTATTTTATATCTATACAAAGAGAGCATGTCTATTGGGATCTCTATCATCATGAGCCTGTTAATTCTACTTCAAGCAGTGTCTGCCAATAGTCTTCCCTGAAACTGTTACTTATGACAAAATCAGGCAGCATGCATTGTTTAATGTATATTGCAGATTTTAAAACTCATCCCCATTTGCTGCAAAAACAGAGATTTTCTTTGTGGTATTTTAGAACAAAGCATATCACCACGGGTTCTCCATTAGGGACAACAATACGTATCTAGCAAAACCACATTCCAAAGACCTAAAATGGATTTAAAAACGTACCTCAAGAACTCAAATCCAACTCCTATTTTTCTGTGCTAACAGATAATGGTGAGCAAACAATATTTCACTGGGAGTTAAGAAAGATAAGGTAGGACCCCCTTTTGTGACATAAGAACCAAGTACTTCACAAAGCTGCTACAGTGGAAATTAAAAACATTAGCACCAGAATTAGAAAATGGCTTCTAATTAATTTTTAATTCCTACATAAATTTTGTTACCATCTTTTCCAGATGTATTCCCATTGTTTCTTGGTTGTCTAGACTGAGCTGCATGGATACTTATTATTTCAGTTAGCAACTTTTTGATTATTTACTAACATTGGTATTATATATTAACTATCACCTCTCTTCTATGATTTTGTAAATAACCTAGAATCTGATTTTAGGAGCAAATAAAATCACCTTCAGACACAATCCTGTGAGGGGTGCCTCTAGAACAGTTTTAGCGCATGTCTCTGTTGCCTTATTCATAGCTGCCCATGTGTAAACTCCTGCTTGTAACAGGAGAAGTAGGTCTTCTGGAGAAGTTCAGGGATGTAACCTGGCAGAGGATCATTCTTGTGGGCAATGCTCCCTGAGAGGCAATGCTCAGCTCTAGAGGGTATGGCAACCTTGATAGCCATTGACCTAAATTGTCCAAGATGTGAAGCCGAATTTGAAAGAATGAACAAATGGACTGTAAATACAGATAAGACAAAATACAGTTTGGCGAAAACATACTTTAATCACTGACCAAATTAATGAAATCTTGCATTTATTTCAACTACCTTTCTATATGTGTAATACAATAACTTTTACGTGTGACCTATGATTGTTCTTTAAAATTCAGGAACATCCAACACACTGAGAAACAGTTACCTAATTCTTCTAAATTAAATTCAGACTACAAATCACAGAACTGAATATGCAGAGTAGCCATGATATCTGGACATGAAATCCAGCAGTCCTGATCATCTTTGCTCCATAACTACCAATAACCATCAGCATCTTCTGCATCTCTACTAAATATTACAAGCTGAGCACTGAAAATAATTCAATATTCTCCAGGAAGAAAAAGGACTCCAAGACTAGAGAATGAAAAGAAGAAAGTGGGAGCAGAAGGGGCATCACTTCAGAACAAAACTGATCAACAGAAAAAAAAATCTGAAATACAGAACTTAAGGGTTATCACAGGAGAAGAGAATACAGTTACTGGAAAAAAAAAATCAGTTTTGGCTAAACAATCTATGTTTTCTAGTTTTCCTTTGCTATAGAGTACACAATATAGGCCATGATTCCTAACATAACTATAAATATGAAATATTGAGGACCCAGAAAAGAAACAGTGAAATATAGGGTGTGACACGACTTTTAGTCAGTGCATAATTGTCAGAACAGTACTTCAGAAAGCAAATTAAATCTTTTTTGTTGTTGTTTAATCACATTTATTGTTATTACACGTTGTTACACTGTGTTTATAAGACAGACTCTCTGGAAAGTCCTATTAACAAAGGGAAAAGAAAAGAAAGAATGGTATTTAGTTTTAGACCATTCCAGTTGAATTCTAGTCCATGCTCAGACATCTGGAATTCATCCAGAATAAAAACTGTATTTTAGAGAAAATGAACTAACACAGCCCTTGAATGGTTTATTATCCTAAAATTTTGCTGTTAGCTATAAATATTCCAAAATGTTAAAACTGCTGTTTGAGGGTATTTATGTGTTGGCTTAGCTTCATGTTCATGATGAAGTCTTGACCTATTCTCCATTTGACGAAACCAAGGAAAGGTTAAGGAGAATAGGAAAGCAGCTGTCCTAATATGACATTTCTTTCAGTTGATATAGAAAGACCAAAGGGCGTTTTCACTTTGCCTACTATACTCCCTAGTGATTCCAGTGAGACTACATATAGTTGGCAGTGTACGTGCTTAAGACCTTCGTTGGATTAGGTTCTGTGTCCACAATTTTAGAGCTGTGAGAAAATTGCCAGGAAAAAGCATAAATGAGTTCTGGCACCATGGATTGTGAACACAAGAATGAAGAGGCTCCCCATCATACACAAACCACCTTCCATGGCATAAAAATAAACTAGTATTTCCAGTACCAGTTCATTGGGTAACAGCACTCAGAATAACTTTACAATTACACTTAATAAGGCAAAGCACACAATTTTAAAAATCCTAATAGCATTCTGGAGTCTTTTCTCAGTGCTCCAATTTATTAAGGGTCTGAATGTGCTTCAGGTACTGTGGCAGTGTAAGCTAATGTAAGCTGGGGCAGTCATGACTTCCCCATTCCCTTCTCCTTCCTTGATCCAGCACTCATGCTCCTGTAACTATGGGTGAATGATTCAGGAGGCTGATCAAGTCACAAGCTAGGACACAATCACATGTTATACTTAATTTGATATACCTATGGCCTGCTGCCATACGGATAGTCATGCTCTCCTCTATGCATCACGATACACATCCTACTCTCCTCCACTGCAGAACTAGCAGCTTTGCAGCTGTAGACACAGTAACAGTGCACTGACCCTGTAAAATAGTAACCTTTCCTTTTGGTGGTCTAACTATAATAGATAAAGACTAAGGTTAAAAAAAAAAGAAAAAAAGCCGCTTTAACTACATTTGGGGTGAAGTTTCAATCCATTCAGCTCCCTAAAGCTGCCTTATCACTTGACCGTATAAAGAGTAGTGCTGGCACCAGTGAATGGTGGCTGAGAGGACGAGAAGATAAAGCCACGGTAACTTCTCTGATCTAGGCCATAGCTCATTCAGATACAACCAATCTGGTTGTCAGTTAGCTAACCTAGGTACAGCTAGCAGCCTAGCTGTGCAAAAGTTATCTTTTCAGGCACATTTTGCAACATGCCCTTAGGAACAGTTCCAGTGATTGCTTGCTTTATGCTCCTAGCAGTGCAGGCCAGATGAAAGCATGTATGTTTTTAATCACGCTTTTCACAATTAAAAACTTTGCTGAATTATGACTACAGGGGAGAGAACTAATACCTATGTGATGTGGAACATATAGTGTACTTTCTATTTTTACAATTTTTTACTGTGCTATTTTCTTCTATCTCCTGTTCTTATCTCGCTTCTTTTTCATCTTTCTCACCAGCAATGACAGCAGTTGCCAGCCTCAAAGTGACAAATTGTTAGTACTCATAAACATGAAAAAATATAACATTTGCTGGAATATACAAACCAGAATAAAGCTGGAAAAGAAAAAAATTTTCTTAATTAACAGAGCCACAGGAGAACTCTGACTCCATCTAACTGCATATAATTTCAGTATCTTTTACTCCTAACTTTCTCATTTAAGGGTTTTTTGAATGGGATTGAGATCACATCAAAATCCAAATTACAACATTTTGCTAAGGCTACTTTCCAGAAAACAAACTTTTAAAGTAGTATTCTCCAGAGTGCTAATACATAGCTGGGGCATTGCACAGTGCTACACAGCCCATCACTCTGTCCATGACACTCAGGGTACTAGACCTGAAGACAGCTATGACATCTGTGAGCCAAACTACATTTAGAAAAAAATAATCACTGATTCAATTCATTATTAACATGAAGGCAAGAGCCCTATAGAGAAATTTTAAAGGCAACTAAAGTAAGTAAGAATTCAGACTTGATTAAGTAGTATCTTATTTGCCGTCTTACCAGATAGGAGCTATACAGTGAGTCAAAAAGCAATGTGGTCTAACTGGTGTCACAATATACTTTATATAGAAACTAAGCAAGCTAAGGAATTGCAGGGTTCTTCTGGTGTTTCACCTTGTCCTGTGAGGCAACATGAGCTTTAAATAACAAATACATCCTCAGTAAGTGATCAAAATCATTTGTTTTGGGGATAGCATGAAAGAAATCAGCCCTAGCTGTAATACCACTTCAGATATTACATCCTGTGCTGATGAACATTTTGGAACATCTTTTTATTTTCCCCTTAAAATAGAAGCAGACTTTGAAACCAAAGTGTGTGCTAGGAAATACAAACTACTTTTGCGTCAGCCATATGTTTCCAAAGATCTAAACTTGTTTAGCCTTATGCACCGATATACTGCTTACTAACACTGAGGCATGGATAAAGATATACTTATGTAATAACAGAGTGGTAATACACACCAGCACTGCTTCATGCAACAGGAGTACTTATGGTCATATATTCCAGTAGCTATTACAAAATTCAGCACTTAACTCTGTTTGTCATTCACTTCTACTTCAGCCTCATATCCTACTTTTGGAAACACTTCAGTAGGCTTAATACCAAATCGGTGAGGGTGACACCCAACCACAGGAAGACAGAATTACTGTAACAGATGAAAAAGCTGGGAGGATACTCTGTGGAGTACAATATAAAATAACTCAGAAATAGAACGTGCTTAGCAGAGATGGCTGATACATATTTGATGACGCTGACAAAATTACTACTTCAGGGTAAGTAATAAGTACTGCATTGCTGGAACTGTTGATTTTAATAACAAGGGCTACTGCTCTGTTGTTCCTTGTCCTTTTGTGGAAGTTTTCCTAAAGTGTAATATGGTCTCAAGTTACTAAATAATTCTTTAACAAAGCCATCTGATCACACTCATCCAATGTGGTGAATTTGAATCAGTTCTGGAAGCCTAACTTTTTGAATTCTGTTATCATAATTGATGTGTCTCTTGACCAGAAAGCATCAGAAGACCTGTATTACCTATAGTCCAAGTGTCAATAACCATTACATTTTAATTCTCCACTGAATTTAGAAATATGACACATTCAAGTGTTAGGTACAACATAGTCAAATGTGCTGCATTTCCCAGCCACAGGCAATGAGAACCAATTTAAGAACCAACGAGTTCATGACAGGGCATCAGCTGTGATAGTTGTGACAGCATGCAGAGGTGGGGCCCCAAAAGACATTACTACTAAAAGTAGAATGAGGGCTCCTTTGAATTAGGCATATATTCCCTTTGGAGAACTGTACCACCATTCAAAAACTGCAAAGAGCTCTTAACATTACTGCATACAAATATAAAATAAGAATTTTACAGTCCATTTTAACCCAGGTTTAAGAACTAGAGCCAGCATGATCAAAATGTATACTGCTCCAGAAGACCAAAGTAATAACAATATTCATCCCCAACAGACTATTGGGATTTGGGGTCCAAGCCTCTTCTGAGACACATCACAGTATCACCCACTTGTACAAGTATGGCAATCACATTGCCTTTATAGAAGTTGTGAGTTGTAGAACCTTGACAGTGCAGTAGAATTTTGAATATTTCATTTGAATAATTAAGAGAAAAAATTGATGATTCAAACCCTAGAAACATTTTCATATTCTTCGTGATATTATTTAACTCAGATGATGGTCTCTGGCAATATGCATCATCCATATTACCGATAATATCCATATTATCAATAATATCCATTCTTTGACAATTCAAAGCTCTAACAAAACTCCAAAATGGCTTATAAAGGCACAGATAATTTTCACAAGATGACATGGAAAACCTATTTGTAATTCCAGTAACACTCTCCAATAAAGAGCATGTGGGAATGTTCTCCCTCATTTGAGGCGTGTCAGCAGTTCTTTAAATGAGAGTCACTATTTCCATTCAAATCCCTTATTTTTCAAGAGGTTGCAGAGTCAGCCCTCAGGGAGAGAGAACTGATCCTAGCAGTTTCAGGTGCTTTCATGCAATCTTGTATCTCAAAAACAGTCCTTTTTCTTTTCTCTAAAGAAAGTTTAAGTCATTAGCTCATAATATGGATGTCTGCCTTCTGGAACAGTGATGGGAGAAAGGGGCGCAAGGCACTAAAATTCCTTCTAAAAGAAGATATTTTGGAAAATAATCTCTAACACCTCCACAATGTCATTTTTTTCCAGCAAAGTTCCTAAAGACCTATAGCTAATCTCCCTTTGGTGGCCAATGTTGACAAGCTATAAAATGAGTCTTGGCATTTTGTGCAACCCGGAAAAAAAAGACATGGAAAACCATTTTAAAGGCTCGTTGTGGATTTAACTAATAACAAATACTCATCCGATATAGCAAGCAATTACATTAATATTAAATGGGAATCTTAGAAAGGTATTGAAAGGTAGTGAAGGACTGTATATATATGAAATATAAGCCATACAATTCAAACTCAAGAGTTTCTGCATCAGAAAAACTCCTCCTTGGAGTGTTCAATGACTTTTTGGGATTTCCTAAAACTTGCAGTACTGGTTTTCAGCAGTAGAGGAGATCTTGAAGTGGAGTGCTTGGCTCTGTTTTGTGCTATTGAATGTCTCCCATTTAATTACCTCTTTTATATAAAGATGGAGGGTAAAAGCCAAAAGTGTCTGTATTCTCCTCTTCCTGCCAACTGTGTTGTCCAGGCTATGAAAAACTGAGGAGGGTTCAATAATATACCTGGCAGTCTCTAAATATTTCTTGCCTTGGAACGTTGAGCAGGCATTCAAATAATGTTTTGATGAGTTTCTCTGTACTTATATTCTTTTTTTTTTTAATAATAATAACTCATTAGAAACTAGAACAGCATGAAATGTTTATACTACTTAAAGACTGACAAGAACTATAGGAACCATTAATATCTAACACAAATAAAAAAAGAATCAACAGCACAAAGTAAATTTTATAGATACTGTTCTATAATGTCAAGAAAGTAGCACAGATACCTGTGTACTATCTCACAAACCAACAAAGATCTGTCAAAAGAAGTGAAGCCAGGAATAATACACTAATCCAAACAATATATGAAATTCAAAGCTATCCATGTTGTGAACAAAATTATGATTTCCCAGTTAAACAAAAAAATAGGTACAAAGATTTGTGTAGGAGAACTGGAGAGTCAGTAAAGCATTAGGTGGGAAAACAGGTGTCTTGAGAAACAAGTGTTATTGAGTATTCCATGATAAGATTTCATGATAGCTAAAGAAACCAGTAGTTAGCAGTTCATATCAATCAGAAAAAAAATTGGTGGGCATATTTGTAGTGTGCACTTTAGATGGCAACACTCAATATGATAGAGGAAATAACTGGTGTGAGAAAATAAAAACAACACAAGAAATCTTACTAGTAAGGAAAACAGCATTAACCTTCACCATCACAGAGGAAAAGTAAGCAGCAGTAAATAACAGCAAAGTCAGACTAGTTTCTGTCTTGCCCATGTTCACTGGTGGAAGATGAGTGAGTGAATGAATCCTAGTGACAGACAATCACCTACTTCTCCTAAGCTCATAGTTATGCAAGATAATTGACAAGGAAATATGAAAACCAACATTTAGTCACACAAAAAGCTTTTAAACTTCTCTTTTTTTGATTCTTTCCACTGTGCTACAGTTTCCCTTTCTTGCACACAAAGTCTATTCATGATTCCCAAAAATGCGTTTAGATTTGATTTTTGGTTTTGTTCCATATTTAGCATGCCCTTTCTTCTCAACCTATCTTTTATGTGCTTCTTATCTTCTATTATCCATTAAGAGTTTTCATGTTCAGGTCTTGGTAAAATTAAGGAAAGGCTTTTTCACAGGTTCCAGAAAGCTTTGGATATGGCCACAGGTATGTTCTTATATCTCGTATCACTCTTTATTGCTCCCTAACTGCAACAATAGCAATCTTTTGGTAATAATGTTAGGAATACCTTTGAATTCAGTTCTAATAAAACAAAACCAACCAAACAAAAAAACCCCCAACCCCAAACAACTCTTTCCATTAAAGTCACTCAATTTAAAGGAAAACGGAAAAGATTTAAGCTTTCTATACCATGACTTCTTCATTTCGTACCTCTTTTCTGAAATATCACAGCAAATTCTGAGACAACCCATGAAGCAGAGTGTAAGGTACCCATCAGTTCTTTGTGGCATTGACAGTCATGAAACAATGCAGAATTAATCAGACTTTAACCTTTGAATGGAAACATTTTGTAAAACACTATCACAACCAATGGTACAGGACAAACACAGTGGTTGATCTCTTTACTCGCTGCAGTCGGTAATACACATTATAATATACTAAAATTTGCAAATAATAGAACATATTTAAGACTTGCTATGTTCTCATGTGTTATATTGCATTTCAGAGGAGATGTATATACAAGCTCCTGCTAAAAGAGAAACTGTACTTCATTTGGTATTGACTTAATGAAGAAATTCTCACATTAATCTCTTAAGCTGTTCTGCTCTTTGGAAAAACAGACTCTGTGGAAAAGAAAACTCTATAAATCTCTTCAGCTCTCTCCAGAAAAATAGGCTTTTTGTAGCTCAGTGATTTTCTTTGCACCTTTTCTTGCGGAAACAATTAGCTTAGCAATTTTAAAGTATTAGGTGGGCACAGCTGCAGGCTCCTGGTATCTTTCCTATCACATAGCAATGTCCATACAGAAAGAAACAAGAATCTAGTCTTGTAATACCACAATATAGCAGTGGGAAATACCTAAGTGAGCGACTAATGAGGTTAGGTCTTGAAGGAGCTTTCACTTACCTGAAGCCATCATAAGTTTCCACATTTTCACCAGACTTGTTTCTAATTCAAGATTTTTTGTTAGCAAATGAAAAAATACTATGTTGCAACTAACTCATCAAAATGCTTGAAACAAAACTCAGTGTCAGCAGCACATTTATCCCCTCAGACAAGCCCCATTAACTGTGCCTTCAATGATTTAAAAGAATAAGTCTGAAGTCAGACCTGTTGTTCTTACTTTTGTCATGAGTGTGGTAACCAAACTTCAGGTTTAAAACTGTACCCGTGGACAGCTGGAAAGTCTGTGCTGCCAAAAATACTGATTTGTTCAGCTGATTGTTTTGAAAGTTCATTATGGGCATGAAATCCTATTCCAGACAGCATGTGCATTTTTCCAAAATTATCATTAGCCTAATTTATACATTTCCCTTTTGTTTAATCTCATGTACAATACGGTTAGTATTGCGATTGATTTCTGTCGTATTATATTGTCTAACCTGAAAAAGTGAACTGCTTGGCTACGTATATTGAAAATACCTTCGATATAATTGGCAAGAACATCAGTATCCAAATGATTACCAGCGTAGCAAATAATGATAATTGCAATAACACTAGTAAGACCATCTGTATCTTACTTATGCATGTAAAAAATTTAGAGTAGTTAGTAGTCGAATACATAAACAATATATGTCTGATATAGAATCTTCCACAAACCTGTTTTAGAGTTTTGACAGCATATTTAAACACCCTTCAAAACAAATTCAAGGCTCTGTGTTTCCTCAATTTTGTAGGCAGAAGAAAATATTAAGAACAGTACAGTACAAAAATAAAAAGACTCAGTGGAGAGTTGGCAACAATTTATGTCCAAATGCTCTTTACCATCTAACTGTTTGTACAAAGCCAAGTGTTTAAGAATACTTCTTTCTAAAATCAAATAAATGAAGCACTATCACAAATTTCATCTTAAATTACATCATTTTTGATGAGCTACTTAACAAATGGCAGTTTCACACAGTTGTGTGTTCACGTAAACTCTGATTCATAAAAAAAATTAAGCACATTGCTAAATTTAAATATGTCACTAGACCCTTTAAAGGAAAATTGTTTCAATCTTGTTTATTAACAAGATTGTGCAACTAAGCATCTCTGTGGGCTGGAATCATGGGATAATTCCTAAAATTGTCTAGGCTAGTAAGGAAAGCTATCTTTGATTAGAAGGGTGAAGTTAAAAGATCCTCTTAAATGGAACTTACAGCATCTACTTATATTGCCATTCAATGCTGGAGAAAAAGTAACAAAATAAAAATAAAATACATTAAGTAATTCTTGCAGGAAAAGACATGCAGCTGTGCACTGGTGGGTGCAACTATGGAGGGTGCTTTGAAAATCTGGCCCAGAACATCTTGTTCTACTGGAGTTTATAGCTCAACCTCACAGTCATCTATGTATAGCTGCCTGTCTATATAATCAAAAGTAATATGCCAGATGCTTCAAATTAAAGACAGTTAAAAAATCTATTCCAATACATAAATATAAATGCTGAGAGAGTTTTTGGTCTTAGATGCTATGAGTATCAAACTATGAAAGTTTATTTACTTTACTAAATATAATCATAGAAGATGAGAACTTTGAAATTTAATCTTTAAGTCATCTAAATATTTGCATGACAGCAATATACAAAGAATTTAACTAAAACAGTGGCTGCACAGTAGCGAATCCAAATGCCAGGCCTTTGGTTTCATTTGGTCTCATGAACAGCTTCTCAGAAATATTTGTGTTTAAACAATAAATATAAATACTGAGCCATGCTCGGCTGCTCTCTCAGGAAGACAAGATTATTCTGAATTATCATGGCAAGGTCAGGCAAACATTTCCCTTACATATTAAAGACTTTTTTTTATTTTAGATAGATCATTTACAGGACAGATTTACAGGATCTTTGGTGAAAAATTCTGTCAGAAAAAGCAAGTCTTAAAAGTAGTGAAAATTCCAATACCTGCATGACACACTACTTCACAAATCTGACTTCCACTGTTGTAAAATCCTGAACGAGCAGGCAAACTACAAAGCAACCAGCACTCTTGTTCCACAAAAAAAAGACCAAAATAAAATCAACCAAAAAAAACAAAGATAATTTTTTCAGCGCAATCATTGCCTTATTCATGCTAACCTTTCATCTGATTTTCTATCAATTTAGTGCAGTTACTCATGATTTACCAGTGTAAAGTTCTTTATTCATAAAAAAATCAATCAGATCCTTTCTGTGTAAAATATTCAGTAGGAATATGGGTTAGAAAAACATGTTAGGAAATTCTCTTTCATAATAAGTAGCATGCAACATATAGCATATTAGGAATTCAGAACACTTACTTTAAGGGCTATATCCCAATAAACGCATATGTTGTTATTACATGCAAAAGCTCATCACCAGCACAGTGTAATTGTTCAGAGAAAAGTTGTTTTAAGGTTGTTACCCACATCCCTTAGAGATTCCTCTAAGAAGTCGGCATGTACAAGAACTTTCTTATACCTCTTTGTGACAAACCACATTTTCAACTCATTTCATCGGAAATATTAAAGCACACTTCCCCTTGAAATCAAACCATTCAAGCAAACTGCAACTCTAGTAAGCAATTCATAACTTGAAAGAAAATGGAAGACAGCAGGAACAGCATAACAAAGAGAAAGGAACTCCACAGGACCTACACAGAGTCTAAACCCGCTACATTTGTACTTGTGATAGCAGCAGAGATCAGCATAACTGCATTGGTATTGCAGTTGTGGAAAAAGTAAAGATATAACGAACAGACACAACTTCAAATTATATTCGAACTCTCTACCAGGCATGTGCAGCCCGCAATGCAACCTACGCTGCTCTGTCCTCACTCTAACCAAAACACCAAGGTCTACATTAGAAGTAATTTATCATGCTAGCATTACTCCTCCAAATGCAGTGCACACAGACTCAGTATCTTGAGGAGGTAAGAAGGAAGAATTATTTTCCATTCACTGGAATAGAAAATGTTCAAGGGAGTATTTTGTACCCACTCAAAGTAAAAGCTATCTAAAAGAAGCTACTCCTACAACTGCAATAATATCATTAACTTCCAAATATTGTGAACATGATCCTATTCTTTACTATGGCGTCACAACATACTTGAACTAAAAAAAAAAATAAATAAGAAAAAAAATCAGTGAGAACTGTTTCAGCAACTTAAAGAAAACATCATACAACCAGTAATCCCCCTTCCAAAGAGGTTCTGTGATTGGGCTAAAACCATTCCTTCTCTCCTTGCACAGACTTGCAGCATGACTTCTAGACGTCATTTTCTGCTGTCCTAAGTAACTATTCCAATTAAAGCCATTCCTTCAGGTCCTATCACCGGTCCCCAGAGAGAAGAGATCGGTGCCTGTCCCTCTGCTTCCCCTCGTGAGAAAGTTGTAGAGTGCCATGACGTCTCCCCTCAGTGTCCTCCAGGCTGAAAAAGCCAAGATACCTCAGCCACCCTTCATACGGCTTCCCCTCTAGAACCATCACCATCCTCATTGCCCTCCTTTGGCTGCTCTCTAAGAGCTTAATATCTTTCTTATATCGTGGCTCCCAAAACTGTACACGCTATATCGAATTCAATTCTCCTCATGGTCCTGAGGCTTCATCCTTTGCTGGATGCAAGTACTATATACATAAAGATGGTAGTCTACTGCATCCAACTGAAGTTCTCCCATAACCTACAGAATCCTTTGGGATATCCTAACTTTATAAGCTCATCTTATCCCTTTGATTTCCATCTTCCTCTGTGAATGCAATCTATTATTAGACATGTTTCTTTTCAGGTTTCCTATACAGGGATATCACCTATTGTTTCCATGTGCATACCAAACTACACCTGAGGAGATGAAGAGACCCCAAAGAGACCTTGATTTTTCTCTTCAGTTTTCATCTATTTGGTTTTGTAGCCTCCACCTATTTTTATATATTTAAACCTCTATCATTAAATTGGGGGAATTTTTTGGTAAAGAACATTAAAGAAGCTTAGCATATCAGTTCAGCTGATACAGCACAATGAAAAATATTAGCTAAACACAGAAACCTCACTAAAGACAGTATAATTTTGCACTTTGCAACTACCTTTATAGCTACAGATATGAATAACAAAAGCCATCTGGAAGAAGAAAACAAAACCTCTCAACTTATCATCCAAATCTATCTTGAACTCCATCAGGAAATGAAGGAAGATATATTTAAAAAAATGATTTTTACTTTACTTTGTCCTTTTCTTCCTCTTACTTACTGCACATAGTTAAATTAAATGCAAACTCAAATAAAAAGATACATAAGACACAAAAAATATTCTTTGAGGGCTCTTCATAACCACTGTGGTCTTGCTGCAGCCTCTGGTGTCTGAGCAAAAACTCAGTCCAAAAATATCATGTACAGAAAAACACTGAAATGCTGTGATTTCATGCCTACTGTTACCTTAAGGTTTAAGTAGCTCCCTTGGCTCTTACACTTGTAGCAATTAGAATTTCCAGACAGCTCAGCAGCAGATATTCTAGGTGTTCTCTATATTGCAGCACTAACTGGCAGATGGCAGTCAATTCTTACCATGAATGAATTAAATTCACTCATATAACACATGCTTGTAAACCTAAAGACTTTTTAAAAGCTTTCAAAGTTTTCATTCTGCCTTTTATAGTTACAAAGCAACAACAGCCAGCTATGTGATGTAAATCTCAATTTTTATCATGGGCTAAGACTTACAGTAGGATATGCAGGTCCCCCATGCTGTTGTTTCTGGATCTCGTGAATACATTTCTACACTTTTCCACTTAGGTTAGTCTTTTCAGCAATAAGGTTATTTAAATATATTTAGAACACTATCTACTCAAGAAAAAATATGTGCTTGATCAGGAGACTGGAGCATCAGACAAAGAAGAGGAATTACCTGCCATATGTTTGTGATTTATTGGCCTAGTTGCCTCAAGTTGGAATTTTATCAGGGTTGTATCCTCCATCAGAGAGATGATACACTTTTCCATTATGAGGAAGGTACTTAATATATCCAGATGGCAAAGGTTAAAATATAGGTATGTCAACTTTGACAGGTTCCCTTCTTCTTATGACCTGAAGTCCATGAGGACCACAAGCAATTAGTGCGCTAGCTAAGTCAGAGCTTTAGGTCTTCAGAGGATTTTTCAGGTTGTTTTTGTGAGCAGATGCTAATTTTGGTGGTTTAAGTAACACCATGGCATTATTATACATTGCAGCACTAGATAACTGTAGGGAACATGTCCCGAGGTGCAACAGGAAGGCACCAAAGCTAGGGGACATGCGCAGAGACAGACACTCCTATTGGTTAAGAGTCACGTGGGATCAGGGTATAAAAGAGCGCGCGTTGTTTGAATAAAGCTCTTTGTTTACCATCTCACAGGGAGCGTACCATGTTTTCTTTATTATATAAAGGCCAGCGGCCACATGCCGCAACATCTGGCGCCCGAACAGGGACCGAATCTACATTAGATCTGATAGCTTAAAAACCTGTACCAGGTATTATCAGTAACATTCCGGTTATCACTTCAGTTTTATGAAGTGGGAGTGTTTTTACCAAAAAAAAAAAAAAAAACATAGATGTCTGTAAATGTTGCCTTGGGGTAGACCAAGGAACGAAGTTAGTGAGCTCAAAAAAGTTAGGAAAGTGCACAGAAAACAGGAAGAAAGAAGAAACAAGAAATCGCCGAGAGATCAGAGCAGGCAGGCACCGGAGAGAGTGGAGAGGACCAAAGCAACATCGCAGCGGTGAGTCAAGCTGAAAGGCAGCCTGCGTGGCTAGAACTGCTCCCCGAGCGGCAACGTGACCGGAGCCCGGACCCGCGAGACGCGCTGAAACCGCGGGGAAACCTCTGCCACGCCACCGCCCGCCGCCGCGGCTGAAACAGCCACATGGATCGGCGCCGCCGCTGCCCACACCACCCCAGCCACACCGTCGGACCCCCGCTTTGGCTGTCTGCCTAGCAGAAAGCCCCGCAGCTCCACGCCGCCTGTCGCTGCTGTACGCGTTCACCGCCGCATCCACCGGCCCCGCGCCTGCCCAGAAGCCGCGCGAGACCGGGGGAGCCCTGCGCGATCGCGTCCGCAGTTCCCGCACCCCCACCTCGCCTAGCGAGCCCCGCGCCGCCACCGCCGCCACGACCGCCCGCGCCGAGGAGAAACCGCCGCCACCCGAGCCGAGCCCCGAGCCCGCCAGCACCGCGAGAGGACCCCGCGCCAGCCGCCGCCGCCACCAGAGCCACGAGAAGCCCCACTGCTGCAGCCGCTGCTTGAGCACGCCGCGCACCGAGCCGCTGAGCCCCGCCGCCGCTGTTTGCAGCCACCGCCACAGAACCGGGAGTAGCCAGCCAACACACAAAGAACTTCCAACCACGCGCATCCAAAGCGCCGAGAAAAGGTAAAATGAGGAATTTTTTTCCCACCGCAATTTCAAAAGACACAGATACACTACACACAGCCCACGAACAGACAACGCAAGAGCATAACACCCACAAGCACCCCCCAATAATACTGCTAGCAGCAGCCACCCAACTTTTAGGCGTAGGGACACAAACGCCCAAAGTCTGGCAGGGGGGGGAATGGGAGATGTTCGTAAATTGAGCGCTGAGTCAGAAGCCGAGAGCCAGAGGCACACGGGCCGTTGGGAGGGGACGGAGCCTGTAATGCGAGATCCCCACTCATGGGATCATCGCAGAGGGCTCAGTTACGGCGACCGGGGGGGTAAGCCAGCAGATTTGCCTCCCCGTCCCGCGGATGACTGCCGGCCGCGTGGTACCTCATGGGCGTCGCCATCTTGCCCATCAAGTGGCCCGGGTACTGAACTGTCTCTTCCGGTCCCTGAGCCGCCCCGCCCCACCCATAGGTGCGAAGGGGGAGGTAGCCCCACCCCCTCGCCGCCTCCGACACCCGCCCACACCCTCCCACCGGGAACCGAGGCTGCCGCAGCCACGGGGAGGGGGGGATGGGGGGAAAAGGAGGAGGGACTCTCAGTAGTTCCGTCGGGAAGGAGCGAAAAGGCAAACAGGGGAAAGTCAGATAACAGGTGGAAACAAAACAGGGATAAGGCGATTCGACTGGGTAGCCTGAAGGTTAACCGGGCATACTCAAATGAATTTAGCCAAAGCCACACCCCTCAGTCTGAGCTCCTACATGGAGCTGCTCGGAGGCTGAGGCATTTGGTAAGAGATAGTGGCATATCCTTAAATAATGCCTGCCGGTATTCGGAGGCATTGAATTCCATCCATTTTTCCACCTCACATGACACAGAACATGTGCACTGCTTATCTGACTTTCGGGAGAACTGTGCCAAACACATAGCAAACACCCCAACTGATATAACAGTAAATCCATTGACTGGAGAAGGAAGACACAGCACAGCAGGTGCCCAATTAAATCACTCCCGAGAAAAATACAAAGTGACAATCAAACAGGTGCTGAGAGCCATGAGAAGGCTTCTCACCTCAGACCAAAACAGCAATCTGCCCAGCACAAAAGTGTTACAAAGTTGTGCTGAGCCAAACCCACAACATTTAAATTGGCTGCGGACTGCTTTACACAAGCAAATTGAATACAATGAAGCCAGAAAGATGCTGTATAAGCAATTGGCTTCTGATAAGGTGAACACAAGCTGTGAAAAAGCTTTGCAAACCCTCTCTGGAGGGGTTGACTACGGCACTGCTGAGCTGGTTCAACCTTACCGAGGATTTGGCTCTGAGCAGCACCGGTCTGTCTCTCTAGCTGTGGCCCTAAAAGCCCAGCTAGGAATACGAGAAGAGGTCAGACTTAGAGCAAGTGGTGTCAGATGCAGTAGCACTGACCGCTTTCAAGGAGATTATATCTGGAGACCCCTTTACAGCAATGCCCCAAAATACTCTAATGGCAAGGAATGGGCTGGGTTGTATCCAGGGTGCCAAGGGCGAAACAGATGCCTTGCTGCCAGCATCGCCCTGTTTGTTGCCGTGCTGTTTGCCACCCTCTGTGCCACCGGCTTTCATGTGCCAGAGAGGAAGCAGCTCGAAGCAGGCCCCAAGGTGGCAACAAACAGCCCAGACAATGCCCCTATATACTGCACACCCAAGAAAGGTGACAGGTGGAGAATGCTGCCAAACTATAGAGCAGTAAGTGCAGTCATAAAGCATGTAGGAGCACCGCAGCATGGACTGCCTTCACCTGATGTGCTCCCAACGAGTTGGCCGCTATTGGTAACTGATTCAAAGACTTGTTCCTCTACCACCTTCCTACACCCTGAGGATGTGCCAAGGCTAATCTTTCCCATCATGGCCTCGAAAAATGCACGGCCCATGCAAGGATATTACTGGGCTGTCTCTCCTCAGGGGATGCAAAATAGCCCGACAAGGTATCAAACAACCACGATACATCCTTATACAGGTAATATTCCAATGAGCATGGCCACAGGAAATGAACTGCCATTTACTCTTACTGCTCTAATCAAAAATGTCCAAGATGCAGGGTTACAGCTTGCAGCGGAGAAAATTCAGCAACCATTACCCTGGACTTTCCTTGGACAGGAATTCGTGCAGCAAAAGAATTCTCCACAGCTGCTGCAGCTCGAGGTAAAAAACACTTTATATTTACACGAATTGCAGGAGCATCAAGGGGCTGTTACATGGCTGAGGGCCATTTTACACATAACCTCAGAGGAGCTACACCCTCTGCTCCAGCTGCCAAAGGGAGACTCCAGTCCAATGTCTAACAGGCTTCTGATACCAGAAGCCAAAAGAGTGTTAGGCATTCGTACCAAGGCAATAGAGAGAGGGATAGGCAGAAGGAGAAATCCTGAACTGCAAATCTGCCTAGCCCTCATTCCCAGTAGGTATCAACTATTAGCAGCCTTGTTACTGTGGGATCAGACTGAAAAAGACCCACTGCAACTTCTAAAGTGGCTAATTTTGCCCCATGTACCATCTAACACTGTGTGGACTGTTAATGAGATGTATGCAAAGCTTGTCATTCAAGGCAGAGAAAGACTGCAGGAACTGGAAGGAGAGGACCCTGCCACTGCCATCATCTACATGCCAGCTACGAAGGACAATTTGGATAGGATGCCAGCTGAGGACACAGGGTTCCAAGCTGCCTTAGCAAGCTTTCATGGTAAAACTTTCATGCATCTCTCAAAACACAGGTTGTGGGCAAAGATCACTAATCTACCTTCGAAAGCCACGACCAGATGCCAACACGGACCAGTGAAAGGCTTCAGGGCCTTCACACCTGCATCTGGAAACAGCATAAAAGGCTGTAATAACTCAGGTAAAATCCTGCTACAAAACAAGGGAAGGACAGACGCAGACCACGAACCACAGTTGAGCAAGTTCTGGAAATGACCTCGTCCATATTGCCTTGGGAAAGTTCACTAAGCGATCTTTTGATGTTGTAACTGATTATGTTATATTGGAAGTTAATACCCCATCTTGAAGGTTTGTTTATTTGAGATATCGTTAGTTTTACCTGTTAACTGAAATGCGTTCTAATTGGTTTCTTGTGAATCATATGAGGTTTGGATTTTCATACAATGCATACAAGGTAACACAACGACAAGTAAGGGCCAATGACTGACACAGAATTAAGAGACTGACTAAATAACAACGTTTAACATCATATCTAAGGTCTTGAGGCAAGCGAAATTGTCTAGTTAATTTTTCCATCAGAACGCAAGTTCCTTAAACAGACAATTCAAATAACATTCAATTAGCTCAAGACTTCATCATGTCATGCCCAAATTGTCAAAAAAAAATCACAACAATGCCATCTCAGAATGCGTTAACTGCACATGGTTAATTGCAAATGAGATTGAGCAAACAGGTATCACACACATCTCTGAACTGGACATATTATAATATGTACATGTAACAGTAGGTATATACCCACACTACGTAACCTCCACAACACCCACTGCAGAAAAGGCCAAAAGTGTGAGACACTTTGGCTTAGTTGCCCAGCAACTCTTGGTCCATAATATTCACAGTAAAGCAGCTATACCTCCTATCAAATAGGAAAATTCTCATGTCACAAGTATTCCACACTCACTCGTTACACAGGTAATTATACAAAGAGCACACAACACAACAAAACAGTGTCAACTAAACAAAAAAGGGGGGAGAGAATCTGTATAGCTAAAACAATATCTGTGAAAATCCATGTATGTATTAATTTTCAAATTGTGACAAGCTGGAAACATGTGAGTATGAAAGGTAATACAAACCCCAGGCTAGTGTACCTCTCCCAAAACATCGGTCATGGTAAGGGATTTGGTATCTGGGCAGTGGACGGAACCACTAAATCTGATTTGGGAGAGAGGCTACGCTGGTGAGTCTGAAGAAAAAGAGTTAAAATGAACCCCTTCCAGGTCTGTTACACCCCACAAGGTACAAAATCACATCAGCAAGAACCAGAGTAATGCAGAAGTGTAAGAAAATTATGTTAATGTTTAAGGTTTACATTAAGGACAACCAGTGTGGCAAAAAACAGTTTATAAAAACCCATGAATGTGTGTATGATGCGTGAGATGATGGCCATCAAAGCGAATGAGAGAATGAATGGACAAGAGTGTTGTATGTCTGAACAAATATTGAAACACTAAACACCTCACAAATAACAATACCTCCGCCACAGGGTCATTTAAGAGAATTTAGTTCTGCTAAGCTTAGCCTGTTTCTTAATAAAGTTGTACTCCCCAGTTATTTAAAACCCTCAGGTTAATAAAGCTTATAAGTTTGCACGGTTAGGCCAGGGCCTATAGATGAATAAAGTTACTTCTCCAAGTTGCACTACCCTTTAGAAATATAAGAGAGTTTTAAAAGGTTCACAATAGGACTATAAGAGGCCGAGGCAAGCAGTATGCTGGATCATTGCAAGCTTTGGTAGTTTATAATGTACTGTTTTAATTGTTTGCACTGTTGTTTTTGTAATGTTTTCGTGACCTTCTTATACAATTAGGAGGGGGGAGATGTAGGGAACATGTCCCAAGGTGCAACAGGAAGGCACCAAAGCTAGGGGACATGCGCAGAGACAGACACTCCTATTGGTTAAGAGTCACGTGGGATCAGGGTATAAAAGAGCGCGCGTTGTTTGAATAAAGCTCTTTGTTTACCATCTCACAGGGAGCGTACCATGTTTTCTTTATTATATAAAGGCCAGCGGCCACATGCCGCAACAGATAACCTTCTTCCCTGCCCACTATTTGCTAATGTAAATTCTGCTATTGCAATTAACCATCATATACTATATATTCCAATTCCCTGTCTGTCTGTGCAACATTTAGCTGAGCAAACATGCAACTGAATGCATTTTAAACACTCGATTAACTGGGTTTTGCAGCTGTATAAGGACGTTCTGACTATCGTTTGTTGCAGCCTCTAAGCCGCTTTTCTTAACTTCAACACCCATCTATAATGAACACTTCTGGTTTACAAACAACATTCAAACACTCTTAAACATTACAGGACAAAATCAGACAAGGAATGGGGGAAAGAGGAGTGAAGGTACAACTTAGTAAGCAAAAGGTGAAATTGCTGTTGTCACAGCCCGAGAACTTACCAGGCACTTTATTAAACTGCAATGCACTACTTTACAGCGTTGCTTTTAAAATATGTTAACACTATATCACAGTTCCCAGCAGCATGAAGTCTTTCCAGAAAATATGTCATCACTGTATGCAGCATATTTTATAGCCAGTATAATTTCATTTTATTAGATCCAATAATATTTTTCTGAAATTCTAGGAAGTCTCCCCACAAAAGATAAGTAATGACCGTGTTTTAATCAGCTGGCACAAAGTGTAACCACCATACTGCAAGAAAAAGAAGGCTTTATTACATCAAAATGTCCTCAGTTTCATTTTGCCTCTGTGGAAGAGGTCACAAATAAAACCTGTGAGAATCTCATTCAAATATTATGTAGCACAAAACCTTTCAACTGCAAAGTTATTTAATTCCAAGACTGATCTCTACAGTTGAACCATTCTTGACAGAAGAAGTTGAATAAGCTCAGAATCCTACATATTGTACTAGCAAGAAAAATTGAAAAATATGGCAACAAAGCCTGAAACACATGCCATTTGTTTCATATGTCCAGAAATATTCTGAAAAGATGAGCTGTACACTTCTAAGTGAAATAACATAATTTTCCTTTTCTTACCATGCTTGGATTTCTGCTTTGTGATCTGCCCATGACTGGAAAACACTGCTGTGGAGCCCAGTATAACGGTTCTTTCCTCTAAATCAGACTCTGGGATTGTAGCACAGCCACCTAGTTGAAAATGGAAGAAACTTGATGTTGTGTTTATGTAACAAAACAAATTCACTGGTGCATAATTGAGGAAAAGAGGTGATAAATTAGCTGACAGGAACATATAAAACTAAAATAGTCTTTACTTTCACTTCACAGAAACATTTGTTAAAGAAAACTATTACCATTGTTTAGAAGGTTGATTATGTCTTAATGACTTCTTGCTACTACTTATGTCACCTTGAAAAAAGTTTGAATGTATTTAGACCACAGAATATGTAAAACTGGTTCCACACAAAACATGGAAAATATTTTGTGTTAAAGATCACATTACTGAGAGCTATTTTTGTAATAAAAATAATTAAGTGTGAATGAAATAACTTCACAAAATCAACAAACCTTATGAAGATTGTTAGCATACCACAGAGAATGACATGATTTTTTTTTTGGATGGGCTATTAAATACAGTATTTTTATTACCTAGTGCTAGAGATATGGAAACACAGCGACACTATCAGTGTCCAGTAACACACTGCACTGGTAATGATTTTAGAATGTATGGCATAATAGATTCTTTGTATTTTTCAATACTGCTTTACGAGAAGTTCATTAGACAACACAATTACTTACAGCTCTCTTCAAACATGTTTAAATGCCTATGTTTAAAATATGAAGAGACGGATAAACTAGTAGCAGTATGTCCTAGTTAGAACGGCTGGGACCGATTTCACCGCTGGATGGGTGCAGCCCAGGACTGTGTATTCTATAGCCTTCCATGCCATTCCCCAGAAACTGTTATCAGTAGAGGCCTGCGAGATGGGGGGATGTTCCTGTCGTCATACCCTTTTATGGAATTTCCCCTCTGAGGGAAGGACTGAGCATCTCATACCCTTTTATGGAATTCCCCGTTCTGAGGGAGGGACTGAGCATTCCCGCCTGAACTGGGGAATATATAAACTGGGCATTTCAGAACCTTTTTACCTCTCGTGGGATCCAGAGGAAGACTGCAGATCACCGCTCTCAACCAGACTGCAGCTTACTGCTCTCAACCAGACTGAGACCACCACCCTCGACTGGACTGCAATCACCACTTTCTGACCAGACTGCAGCAGCTCTCCCACCAGCAGGTTTTTCCCCTCTCCCTTTACTTTGGACTCGGGGGGGGGGGCAAGGAACACCACTTTTGTTCATACCCCAGGGTGCTGGGTTATACATTTGGGTTTTGCGGGTTAAAACTACTTGTCTGTCTGTATAATTGTATTTATTGTATTATTTTAATAAATTTTTATTCTGACTTATAATCTCTCTTTTGAGTTGAGTTCATTTCCCCTGCTGGTTAACTTTTAAACCAGCACACAGTATCAGCTGAAGATAGTTGCAATGGCTTGCAGCAGAATAGGTTGATATGAATTTATTTCAGAACAGCTGTGGTCAGTACATTGGAGGATGCGTCACTATTCCACAGGAAAACATGGCCTTGCAGTAATTGCATTGCCAACAATACAATACACAGCTGAGCTGCATCTCTTTCTCACAGCCCTCCCAGGATCACCACTAGCAAGCAAACAAATCCATGTACTTATCTATTGTGTTCTGAAAGCACGTGTTTATAAGCAGCACATCAACTCCCAATGGAGCACACAGACTTTTCACCTTTATGTCAGAGTTGTTCTATTTTGAAAAGACATGTTCTACTCCAGGCCCCATAAGCAGTGCATCCAATTTGAAGGAACACAGGCTGTTCTCTCTTTACAAACTAAATGAGTAAAACAGTTAAAAATGAGGATGCAGTCCCAAGGAGGAGAGTTGCATTTTCCCCAGCAGTTTCAGAAGCACTGGCAAACCAATGCCTGATGTCCTGCAGATATGTACCACCCTGTCTAGCCAGGGTAAAGCGGCTAGACATTTACCCTAGCTCCAGTGAATCCTGTGAAAACACTCATTACTACCAGATGAGGAACTAACACAGCATCTTTTGCTCCTAAGGAAGAGGAAAGACACAACCATATGCAAATACACTCTGAGAGAAAGTATAAGATGCATCACAGGGGTTATGTTCGATTTATAGCAAGCAAATTTTTTCACTAAGAAAGGAATATTAAGAGTGACTGTGTCAGCAATGTGCAGACTTATGACCCATGACAGCTTCGAATATTTAGGATACCTGCTATGAAAATGAAAGAGAAAATGGGAAATTAGAAAAACCTCTTCATATTAAAATACTGTAACACCGGGATAATGTCCGACGTTGCATTAAATATAAATGTACCTACAGGCTAAATGGAAATAAATATCAATAAACTAATACTTCTGTTCCCATTTGAAAATTGTGACTAAAATGTAAACTGTGAGATTTGAGGAAACTGAAACCAGTGCTTTAAATGTCAATTTAGATATTTTTTTATTCTTACTGTTCAGATAAAACCTACCCTATTAAACAGAGGATCTGTAAACAGAGGATACAAAATTAAGAGTTCTTTTGAGCAAGAAAACTTAAGAATGGCATCATACATTTTAAAAGGTTTTATAACACTTTGTATCAGCATGAGTGAAAACTCACCAAGTCAATTAGTATCTATTGAATTTCTACATGACAATAAAAGAACTTTTATAACATTCATTCTAACAACCTGAAATTCAGTAGCTTACATAGCCTTGAGAATTGATGGCTTTTGGTGCCAAAATATTTCATTAGTCATCAATGCTGACAGTAACTGAATAAGAGTTGGAAAAGGTCTACTTGCCCTTAGCTACAACACACTACTTGCAGAAAGGAAGCAGGACTTCCTGCTCTTGATTTTGATGTGAGAGATTTATTGAGATCTACTTGTCATGATACTATTAGAAGTTATTACAATTAAAAGCAAAATTAACTTCTTCCACTATTTTATTTACTTGAGAATAGTGAGGACTGAAATGTTGCCAGTGACAGACTATTTTATATAAAAAGAAAACGTAGACAGAAAACACAGAGCAATACTATCAGCATCAATATTAAGAATAGTAATTATGTGTTGCTTCTGCAAGGATACTAATAACTGTTTCCTATGAACTATTTTTAAAATACTATTGTTTCATAAGGGCATTCCATGTGCTAAAAGCACTGTTCTCAGTGGGGTAGAATTTCACCAGGACTCTTGTGACAATAATTATTTAAATGAGTGATCAGACAGGAAACAATATAATAGTAATATTTTTACTTTTTTTGAGAAAATGAGGCTTACAGGATCAAGGTCTTTGTGCCCCCTCATTTCTACCTTGCTCTTCTACTACCAGTATTACCTTCTAAATGAAGGAACTACTCAAATTTGCTAAATGTATGTTCCTTAACTTGTTCAGATGCCTAGGGCTAGGTAGGATGACCAGACCCTCATTTACACATCAACCTTCCTCAAGTGCTATCCACGTCTTCCAGTGGAACTAATGGCAAATTCCATTTTCTTCCTCTTCCAACAGGCACAGGTACAGTTCCTCAAGACAACAATCAGTACCCTTGACAATATGCTCTGATTCCACACAGGAAGAAAGAAGTGGAGCTCACAGAGACAACTGTCACAGTGAAGGAAGCGAAACATTCAAAGTAAATTGTAAACTTTCACTAGACTGAAAAAGAAACTGGATAAGGCACAAATATACACTACTGAATATAATATTTTAACAATGGTAGGCCAGTATTTTGTGCTTCCAAAACATTCTACAATTCAGAAGGGCAGCTATCTGAAAAAAAAAAATCCCAAAACCAAACCAAAAAAAAAAAAAAAAGAAACCAAACCAAAAAAAAACAAAACCAACCAACCAAACAAAACGAAAGACCCACAATCCTTTTCTGCTAGGACTATAAGTTTTTTAATTTCAAATTTCAGAGGTATCTGCTCTGACTTCTCTGGTCAGAACTTCTACTTTAAGTTTAAAAAACTCTTTGAATTTTTGTGTTCATTTCAATAAGTATTTACTGAATGTCCATTTTAGCAAGCATTTTAAGTTTTTATGCACCTGGAACACTAAAAGAAATCACAGCAGAAAAATAACTCACATTCATTCATAATTACCTGAATGGTACAAATCTGAACAGTGAAATATTTAAGGAAAAAGAGGGAAAAGAGGCAGGAATAGTAGTACATAAATCTACACACTGGAAACTATTCAAGTTGAGAAGTCCTCCAGATGTCAGTCTGTAAACAGTGCCTCATAAATGAATTTCCCCACTAATTGTTGGCAGGAATAACATCTAGAATATGTTATTACATTTGACCCACTCTTTCCCCCTTTACAGTGTAGCTAAATTCTTGTCTGACATCACAGATGTTTTATCAGTTGTGATAAACCCAAGAAAGCAAGCTTTTGTCAGCAAAACTGTTTGATAGGGTACAAAACACATAAAATTACACTCAAGCTAATTGTGAACTTTGTTCACCAAAGGAAATGAGACTTCTCATGCTTATTTTCACTACATCTGTTTTTGTAACACATTTGGTTCTTAAGTTGGAAAAAGATACCCACACCCAAAGGAAACATAAACATATAACACATATTGAACAAAAATTAGGTACTGACAGTTTTCTTACAGGTTCATATCACCATGTTTTCACACATTTTATTGTGGCTCTAAAAGTGGAAAAACAGGAAAACAGAAGTGGTATACATCTAAAAAAATTAAAAGGTACTTTGAGGTAAAGAGTATTTGAGTTTCCTCTTTCTCTTACCCTCAGTCACAACCTAAACTATGCATAAAGTTTCCATTTTCCTCTGAAATTAAGTATTAAAAGAGTCCACAGAAAGAAGAAAAAAGCTTCCTGAGCAGCCCTTGGCAGCAAAACAGTCCAAATGTGAGCAGAAGCCTTGTAAATAATAGATTTTGCATCCATATGTATACCATTATACAATGGAGATAATCTAAACAGCAAAATTATTTCACAGAGATTCCAAAAAACCATATTCAAAACCACGTTCACTTTGGTTTTCTTGTGCTGTCAACCATTTTAGGAAAGTGTATACTAAAAATGCAGTCTACAACATTAGAGATTATTCTCTCTGAAAGAGCTAATCAATTACTTGTACTGATTCTACTAGCTACATTTATTCAAGTCCTGTAAATTTTATAAGAAAAGAAAGGAAGGAAGGGAAAAAGGGAGAAAGAAAGACAGGAAGAAAGGGAGAGAGAAAGAGAGAAAAAAGAGAGAGAAAGAGAGAAAAAGAGAGAGAAAGAGAGAAAAAGAGGGAGAAAGAGAGAAAGAAAGAAGTCAGAAGAGACAAGGGAGAGAGAAAGAGACAGAGAAAAAGAAGGATTTTTTTTTTCTCCTAAGTGGGTGTCTGACAAACACAGTTAGAATTCACAGTAGAAAACAGTCCAAGTTGAGTTCAGATATTCACTAGCAAAACATAGAGTCACTGATTAATCAGTTATAGATTTTAGAACATAGCACCTAAATCTAACAGTGTGGATACAATCGTGCAGTCACACAATTCCATTGTTTTGGGTCTGATTTGACATAACCAAATTCATCAAAATGATGGAAAATATTTCTGTATTACATTCCATGAGAATAATAAATTAGGGGAAAAAATCATACCAACAGAATATGCAGTCCAAGATCATTGAAAATTACCAAAACATACTTTCAATGGGAGCACACAGACATACCAGACTGTTGTTCTGATTTACTCATGTTTTACTGAAATGTTTTTCAACAAAACTTCCAGTTCTTAAATTCCATAGCTTGTCCTGTAATAAGTTGTCACTATTTGCACCTAGAGCTATGCAGAGATAATTTGCTCCAATTGTGTGGCTTCTGTTTGAGCTCATAGCCCATTCAAATATTTTGAGCACACCTGAGTTCATAAAAGCCTGACTTGAGAAGTTCAGGGTACTTTGGCCGCATTAACTCTTTATGGGAGCAACGATGGTGTTTAAACTGTCAAATTTCTTGGCCATTCTTCCAGGATGAGGTTCAGTGCATGTGGTATGCAAGTCATACAAATGGCATTGGGAAACACATTGCTAAGAACAGATCTAACAGCTGTTTTCATTAAAGAAGCATTATTGGATATTCGGCCAAGAATACAAAAATCAACATTCAGTAGTACCCTTCCTAGCTCAGGACTGAGAACGCAGTAACATTAAACTATATAATGCCATGAAATATCTACCAAAGCAATTTGTTAGCACTATGAACAAGGGATGAATGTTGACAGTTGTGCTTCAACCACATAAGTGTATTGTTCGATCCAACAACCTATTCACTTGATGAGCATAGACTGGCTGAAAAACATGCTCTGTGTTCTGATATTTGTTGGGAGAGGTAACATACTGAATTTTACAGTGCTTGGAGGATTTCCATCTGCTTTTATGTAATAGAATAGAAAAATCAGCTTGCAAGTACTTTTCAGGAGGAATATCAACTCTTGACAAAGACCATAACCATATAAATCAACATATTTTTCAGAGTACACTGCCTCACATAACACTTGGTGGTTTTTGTTGACTGGGTATCCTCTTCCCCATATTCAGTGTATCACTAAATATAGCTTTTATTTAGCATAACTACGAATGGGTTTCTTCCAAAATACTTAAATATAGCAGTAGCAGAAGTTACAGAATACACTGTCATCAATATATTTTCAGAACAACATTTTTCATTCAGTAACAAACTCAATTTCATGCTACCCTTTTGGGGAGCAAGAAGAATATGCAAGGCTTTTGTTTTGGTTTACACATATGAATTCATTCTGTGCACATAAATGGACATATATATGTATTAGGATATATGTATATGAAACATATAAAGAATTTTATACAATTTTTTTTCAGTAAGATATTTTTTCAAATATCTGGAGCCTGTATTCATTGCATTGTTTCAGTAATGCACAGTTGTAAGGAGGCTACTAGATCTTTAGACTTTTTGACTAATTTATATCAAAAACTTAAATAGGTAACACTCTCTTTGATACACTTCCCTGATCATTTTTTCTAAAAGTGTACTCAAATGAATTTCCACTGTAATTTCTGCTTTCTGTCTGCCAACACACCCCAAGAGAATACCTCAAAGTCAATGTTCAGAGCAGATGGGATCTCTGGAGCATGCTTGTCAAAAAAACTTACACAATATTGTCTTTATGTAGTGTCTAACCTTTCTCCAGTGTACAGTGAAAGTAAACAGACTAAAATTTGACTGTTATAATCTTGATAACAAACCCTTCCTGGTATTCATCATTCTAAAAAAATTTGAAGAAATATTTTGCTCCCATTTCCATTTAAAACACTTATATTTCCTGAAGCACATACATGAAGCTTTCTTCCAGTCGAAGATGCAAGCATGCAGACACATGTATAGACACTATATACTTGTATGTATGTGTATACACACACAAATTTTGGACTTACTAGTGAAGGAAGAGCAAGTCCTCATTCCTTGCACTCAGAAGTTGAAGGGACAGTAAATGTTTGTGGCCTAGTTTGCAGCGTTGTAAACTATGAGTTTCAAAAGTGTTTCATCACACAACCATACTGCAAGACTTTCAAGGTGAGTGGTCTTTGACTGGCTCAGGGGACAGATAACTACCTTTAAGGAGATAAGAGCACATTGACCAAAGCAAAACACTTAACAGGAGGAAGCTCAATAATACAAGTTAGCAAAAATGGGATTTTTTGTCTTAACCGTGAAGAAGAAATAAAAGATAATGCAATTTGCTGCATGAGACCTTTTTAGGCAGGATATTTTGGATGTTCGAGACAGCCTTGATGGAACAGTAGTAAGACAGGAGCAGTTAATGAGGGGCTTATGCCTAATATAGATCAGAAACTGAGTGAAATCAAAGAAAAAGCATCTGAGATGTACGCTAACACATAATTTTGGGCTAGAAAATACACGAACAAGGCGTACTGACATCAGATGTAGTATCAGATATACTGTGGATAACAGAAGACAGCAGACTAGTAATTGGGATTATAATGTATGTACTGAAGAATGCATGTTGCTCAGAAAAATCAATATTAAATTGGTAGAGTAATACTTCATAGCACTATTGTGATGGGCTACTGAAAGAGTAGTATACAGAATTGGTCAATTTGGAAAATTATTGTAAAGTAGTTTAATACACAAAATGCCAAATTTTAGCTACAGAACACAAATATCAGATTTCAATAGCAATTGCAGTTGCTTTAATATTATGAGAGTCAGAAAGTATGGTATTATGAAAATGAAATAAGATATGAAACCCACAAAAATAATCACAGGATGACAGAAGAAAAAGGTTCCAGCATGATGACTAGCAAAAAGGTGAAGGCAATTTTGAAATCCACCTGACAATTTTCCATGTAAGAATCAAGAATAGAGAATTATAGTATTAGTTCAATACTACTGAACAAGACACTGCTAAAACAACTGGAATACTGTGTTCAATTCTTTTTACCATGTTCATGACAGGTTAAATAAACCTGGGAAAGTTCTGCTGAAGGTTACTAAGATCATATAGGAATCACCTTACTGACACATGGGCAGATAACCAGTCTTGCTTAGCTAACAGGACTAAAAATGGAACAGACCGATCTTTACCAGTAATGCAATTTGGCCAGAAACCCTTAGTGTCTGGAAAAATAAAAGACATTCTTAGAACAAGAGGAAATCGTTCACTAATGAATTTTTACTTGAAATTAGGTTTTTGACTACCAAGAGAGCAAGGGCTTTGAACCACCCAAAACAGAAACCATGGAGGTATATAATTCTATTTATGAACGAGACTAAATTACCTTATTCTAACACAGAGATGGAGTTTCTAAACAAGGGATTTCTTTTATTCCTTCCTCTCCACCCCCTCCAAATAGAAAACATAGGTAATAGAGGACAAAACACATACAGATTTATCTTTTAGTATTCTGAAATTATCCAATTTTCTGTTATCTAATTATGAGTAGTTATCTAATTCTTAGAACAAAAATAAATTATTACTCTCTATTTGTCTAACAATATTTTCACAGCATTTCAAGGGAACATGAGATACCACAAAAAATATGCCACACTGCTACTTTAATCAGCTATAGGAAGTAAACCATTACTTCACAATAGAAATAAAAATTGTAAAGATTTTGGGAATAAGTATAATTGGAAATATTTAATTTAAAAAGCAGTAGTGATATTGTTCATTCTTAGAAGCTCTGGTTCTGACAATTCTGATTCCCAAAAATATCTGGCAAATGAACTTACTAAATTTACATTTGGAAAGACATTGAATTCTAAAATATAAAATGCCAAGTGCTGAAATTTCATACAAATAATCTGACATCATATTTTTAAGAGCATAATGAACTAGTCTCTGTTCTTCTGTATCTCCAGATAATACTTAGAGATATACAACTCAGGTGATGAAATAAACATGGATAAAAGCATCCTCTTGTAATGTTATTAAAAAAAACCAAGAGAACATCTATCTGGTGCCTTTATAAGACAAACAGCATATAGATCCTTTGAGCACTAAGGGTTTAGGATATCAAAGTATTCACAAGGTAAAAAGATAATTCTCTCTTTTAGTAACACTTAAGTTCCCTTCCACAATCGAAATACAACCTTTGCTGAAAAATCCTGCTTTTCTGTTAATTATATCTGAGATAGCATTGTTTTAATGTCTTGGAAATTTCTACTTTCTCAATTGTACCCAAATATCAGACTTTTCCATAACATGTAGAACATGTGAATAACATTGTATTTGTTTAGGCTTTAAAAATGTTGCTTTGACTTAATTACCAACTATGATTTTTATTATTGTACTGGGAGCTAAGAATGAATCAAATTATAATAACCTATTTTTGCTCCAACAATAAGAAACATACATTATTTATATTTACTTTATTCTCACTAGCATTTAATACTTAATTTACTGTATACTCCACTCACCAAATAAATCCAAGTATTATCTTGTGTTAGTTCAACCTTTTACAACATTAAAATCTCCAGGATTGATTTCAGGAGGAATCAAAAAAAAAGGCAACTTTGACTGCATTAAGTCATCATAAAGCCATTCAATTAATTTAGTTTATTTAGAGGAAATGAGCACAGAACTGCACATAATAATTTAAAATTACATCTTATCCTGTAGACAGAATTTTTTCCTTTGATTACAAGAATTTCCTACTCAGCAAATTTTACTCTACAAACTAGAGAGAATTGCATTTTTTCACTAGTACCACACCTAAAGCTGTGTAAATCATGCGATTTTACTAAAATCAATACCATTCAAATGTTTAGAAAATGATACAACTGAAGGATAAACAATTTTACATATATAAACATTTTGTATTGTTACTTCTGCAAGTATTTTAAGAAGTAGCCAGGTGATTGATGTACAACATGTGTTGTACCTGAACCTGAAAGAGAATCAACTTAAGAAAACTGCAAAATATCTTTCCATCAAACCAAGGTATCTGAAGATCTGAAAGTCATGCCCCCAAAGGTCTCTAATAACTTGGGAGAATCTTGACACCGAACTTTTCAGAGAGGAGGATGAGACTCAATTTGGCTAATGTCATAAAATGAATTACGTCCACTAGAAAGAAGATAATGGATAGTTCGGGAGAACTCTGTTCAAATCCAGCCCGCTTTTTTTTTTTTTTTTGTGAAAAGCAAGGTCTGTTTTTACAATAAAAATGTTATGTCTGAAACAAAGTGGCTTTTTATATGAGAAGGCACAGGATTAACTGTTCTTTTTCCTCTTATTTAAAAGCTGACATTGCTGCTACTGTCCAAGATAATAAATAAAGTGACAGAGCAAGTAGAATACAGAGATGCTCCCAGTCTGCTATTTTTATGTTTTATGCTTATTTAATTATCTCAATCAACTCTCTAGTTTTAAAGGATTATCTTGTAGCTTGACCAGAACACTGGGTTACTAATTTTTAAAAAAGTGTAAGTGTGACTGGATATCCTGAAATCTGCTAAAGTACAAGGTGAAAGTTGTATGACAAGGGGAGCCCCTACCTCCCTGTCCCTCCAAACCACATTTTTCTTTGTTTTGTACAACATCAGTACATGCTAAAGAAAGTCTATGTCAAATGAAACATAAATTCTGTAATGCTTATTTTAAATAAAACATAATTTAGAAATGTACATCTCATCTTCAAGGAAGCTATACAAAACAAGATAAAGATTAAATTATCAAGGATGCCACTCAAAATACAACTAAAAGTATTAGACAAATAACATGAAACTGGAGAGAAGAATGAATTGAAATGAAAGAATTTTACAGATTGCTTTGCACAATCACACCAAACAACAAAAATAAGAGAGGAAATAAATGTAGAGGTCCTGCCAGGAGCCTGCTCTGGTGCAGGCTCTCCATGGGGTCACAGCTTCCTTTGGGCACATCCACCTCCACAGGCTGCAGGTGAATAATCTGCTCCACCATCTACCTCCATGGGCAGCAGGGGGACAGTCTGTCTCACCATGGTCTTCACCACAGGCTGCAGGGGAATCTCTGTTCCTACACATGAATTACCTCCACCACCTCCTTCTCCACTGATCTTGGCATCTGCAGAGCTGTTTTTCTCACACATTCTCACTCCTCTCTGTGGTTGCAGTTGCACAGATTTTTTTCCCCCTTCTTAAATACATTATCCCAGAGGTGCTGCCACCATCACTGATGGGCTCAGCCTCAGACAGTGGTGGGTCTGTCTGGAAGCCAACTGGCATTGGCTCCATCAGACATGGGGGAAGCTTCTGGCAGCTTCTCACAGAAGTCAAACCTTTAACTCCCCCACTAACAAAACCTGGCCAAGCAAACTCAGTACACTGTGTTACAGAAGCCGACAAAAAGAACATACTAGAATCTCTAATTCAAGGCTATAAACACAGTTGGTTTGGAAAGTCAAGTTAAATATGATTTGAAATTGGTTTTTGCTGTCTAGAATCATTCTCAAATGAAGCTAGGCTTTAGCAAATTCAGGTATGCTTTAAATTATTTGGTGGATTTTACGAAGCTACTGAGGAAAATAACACCATGGCTGCTAATTCTCCTATAATTCAGCAATGTCACTTCTCCTTTACTGGTTCTTTTTAAAGTCCACCTCTTCTTTCTTTAACCATCTTGCCACTGCACTTACATAGCAGGTATCCTTTCTCTGCTTGTACATTACTTGAAAGAAACTGACTTAAGTCCAAATATCTGTATCTGAGCGGCAAACCAAGGATTGTGGAAAAATGTGGAATCCAAAGATCATCACTGTAGCTTGCTGCCTTCAAATCTATGATATTTTATATTAACCTATTTTGACAGTGTATCAGAAGTTCAACAACAGCATGAGTAATCTCTTAGTCCCCCATAATTGCGCAATATTTCAAGCTACTCTAAATATTTTAGAGTCAAATTGAATACAAACACTATTATCAAATATTATCCTCTTCATATCATTAGATAGTAGAAATATTTAATACAAAAAATCAATTACATCTTTTTGACTGATGAGTTGGGGTTTTTTTAGACTTGATATCAGCTTTTACTCTGACAGCACCAAAATTCATCTTGACCTCAATAAGATCTGAATTCCTTCATTAAAACCGGTAACTTGATGGGGACAATTTCTATAAAAAAACCAACATCCATCAAAACCCCCACAAACCACACACCCCACACCAAAAAAAACCCCACTATGTAAACATCGTGGTACTTAATTTCCTTGCATTAAAAGTCCGTGTTCATATAAAGATTTGTTGTATAGCCAAGCTCACTGAATGTCTGTGGCATTCTGATTCTTTTGCCTAATCAAAATGACTGAAACACACTTTAGGTTCTCTTGGCTTCCCTCCATAAAATATGCTTAATGACTTCAAATGCAGAATAATCAAAGGCCAAGGACACATTTCATTGGTAAAAAAACTGTTCTCTGTCCCTTTGCTTTGATTTGGTTATGTCTACAATACCAAGTAAAGCAGAGCAATAGTCATCTGACTTAAGAGTGTAAGACTTCACATTGAAGATCCAGTGTCCCCTCTGATCATGTTTAAAAGGCTTTTTAACTCTGTCCTTTTCTGAAACTTCAAGTTTTGTTCATGATTTCGTATTCAACAAACAGTTTCCTACATGTCAATGCACTTTCCTCCTCCAGTAAAATTTATGAAATCAGACCAGTACCTAGAAGGCAACACATCCCTCAACATTCTGAGTACACAGCAATACATTATAAATTTTCAAAGACTTGAGAAAGCTTATTTTAATTAAGCAGTCATTTCAAGACATGCTCATGAAGTTTTCCTTTATGAATAACAACCATTTCACAGGACTTGGGAATAACTTTAAATAAAAGTTAAAGTGATTAAAGTATTGTTATGAAGCACTACAACATCTACATTAAAACACTAGCTATACTTCATTCATATATAGAAAAATCATTTGTTAGAAATACTAAACAAGAAACTCAATCGGCTGAACAGATTTTCCCTTTCCAAACGACCCAGAACTAAAGGAGAAATTGGAAAAGACATTGTCTAGATAATGATTTACCTAAATAGAGTTACTGAAATCCAGATTTAGTTTCCGTTATGTAGTCAAACAGCCTGCAGGTATAATATCTTCAGCTGGCACCAGGCTTAATGCCTTTTTATCGATCTGCCCATAGCTTAAGTGCGCATATAGGATATGGATTGTTAAACAATTCTTGTTATCTACCACTGATTATGGAAATATAATACATCTTGCAGCAGCATCTGCACTTTCTCTAACATGAAATGCTACTTAAAGCAAACTGTTCATTTTATCCTGTGAACTCGCTAACACCTGTGGGGCTTTTTGTGCACCAGCTAAATGGCTGAATTTGTTAAGCACCAATTATACAAAAAGCCCTCTGTTACAGCTCATGGTGTAAGTGATAACATTATCATTAGATTCTTTGTATCTCAGTTGCATCAAATATAACATACAATTATAACTGCAATTAATACGACACATTCAGGTTCTTTCTATTTCTTCTCTTCCCCAAGTGATCCTTAGCTTCTCCTCATTTGAAGATTTCAACAAATTTGTGGGATTTGCTCAAGTCAATCTTTGCAAAGGATTTGGTACAGCTATTAATACTACATGCTAAGTGTTTCCTCTTTGGTGCTCAGTAGGAGCGAACAGAAAAAAAAAAATCAATGTAATTTTCATATTTTTATTATATTTTGTCTGTCTGCTTGTCACGAAGAGTATAGCTCTGCCAACATTGCACCAAAGGTACCGGGAAAAACAAGGCTTTTGCAGTCCTCTAATTTTTTTTTCCTCCCAGAACACAATTACATATTTATCTTTTCCTTTCTACTAACACCAAATCTACAATGAGTTAAACATCTTCTGTACCTTCCTTTTCTCCAAACACTGAAGAAAGACCCACCTGAAGTGAATTTAAACTCTTAAGGTACTTCAGGGTTTGCTCTCATGCATTCTGCTAAGTCAGAAGGTTACCAATCACTACATGAATACGTGTAAAACCGTAACATACAATACTGTCAAGCAAACAGGAGAAACTCTGACTAAATTAAGGCAATGGCAAAACTCCCAGTACATTCAATGGGGTCAAGATTTCATCCTTATCTTGTTGATCAAAGCAATTATTTCACTGTTCCGAAGGACTAGACTGCTGCACCTGCCAAGGATTTCTTAGAGCAACATACTATGGTGAGTCTTAATTGTATATGCCTCTATAACTATTCCTTTTTCATTCTACCAAGGTAAGCTCTTGACTTGTCAAAAATATAACACATAAACAGCATCCACAACAAAGATCTTTCTTTCATATTAGCACATAAGCCAGGTATACCAAAGCTCTCTTTAGCATAACCTTACCACAGATATGCACATGAATTATTATCACTCCCTCAACACCTATTACCAACCACTGATGGTCATACCTGCTGAAGTGGCATACCTCCTCCATTAAATAGGAATGATTTGAACCGACAAATTAAGTGCTTTCTTGGTTTGGCAACGTTGTGTGCAAAAAGCTTCCTATCTTACAGTGAATCACAAAGTACACACAGAACTATACCTATTTTACAGTAAAAAAGTATCTTTACATACCACGGACCCAAATTCAGAGTACATCAATCACGAATAGTACAACTGAACACCTCCTCTATTTCTTCACAGGGTTTGCAATATACACTGTAACTACACTAACCAAAATGTATATGCAATTCAATAGCCAGAGAGAAACAACTTCTCCACATGAGAATCAATTTTACACTAAACCAGAACAAAACTCTGTTTTTAATGTGCTGCAAGGATGACTGAAAATAAAGGCTCTTTTTGACATAGATACCAGTATTTTTTATTTGGAAATATTTGAGAAATCTGTTGTGAGATTGCACAATAAGCATTTTCCCTTGATAACTAATTAAATGAAATAACCAAGCAGAACTGCTTTTTTTTCTCCTCAGAGTGGGAAATTATTGCAAAGTATTAATTCTGCCAGTACAGTTCCTTAGTAGGGAAACATGGCAGTTGTTTACTGCCAAAGGCATCATAAGAACTTGTCTTACTTTCAGAAGGAGTTTTAGGATAGAGTCACAGATGCATAAGAAAATCCTGTCTGTAACACATGGTATGACCCCTTCTAGATGTTAACCCCTTTAATTACCCCATCATACCCACCTGGAGTCTGTTTTATACTACTCCATAGAATCTCCTTCATCTGAACACTTTATAGCAGAATGTAATCAGACCCAGGATATCTAACATAATTTATTCCACTAACTTTAATATTGTGCGTAATTCCTGTCACATTGTTGCATGCTTTATCAATGACCTGATTCAAATGAGAATGTCAGTTCATAACTTCATTAAAGTATTTCTGAACAGCAACCTAATACCCCTAATGATTACTCTGGTTACAAGAAACCTGCTCCATTTTAGAGAAGATAAAAACCAACTAATTCATATCTATTTAAATAGATTTTAAGATTGGAAAGAAACAGTCTGATCATTTAGCCAGACTTTATCCTGAAATGTCCTCCACAAATTCCTATATGTAACTCAAGCATCCATTTATTTCTAAGCTGCTTTCAAGAATGTCACCAGCAATTATTTTTACTTAAAAAAACCCCTCAGTTTTGACTGAAACATTTATTTGAAAAAAGTGCTATAAGAAACAAGTGCCTATCAGTATGCTGATACAATTTTAAGATAATCACAAAAGACTTCTCAGTGCACCTACAAAATTTAATATAGTTCAGTACCACATAACTTACATTAAAAAGGTTGTTCATAATATTTATTACCCTCAAGTTGCACTATTTCTGTTCAGCCATCCATTTGAATTGAGGCATCCTTCATCATCCATACATATCAGACCTTCTCTTTGATGTCTCATGGTAAATTTAAAGGCTGAGTAAATGTTCTTTGAAACACAGAGTGTGGCACAGCTGCTTATTGTTACATAGAAGACAGTAGCTCATTAAAATTGAAAGTCAATTAAAACAGTGGAACATCCCCCTAATCATATTCCAACTTTGAAGTAATACCCTTTTCAGTGATATCTCTAATTTACAGTTAACTAGTTTTCTTAAAGTGGAATAAGTCAAGCCTTGGTTAAGGTCAGAATTAATAAAGTACATCCTTCATCAGAAGAGAGATCCCAGCAATGCACCCTGCTGTGGTATTTGCACTTATAACACACAAACAGCCAATAGATATGCAGCCTACCATGTTAATCGCATGAAACTCATCAAGCCTACAGTTTTTGCCGGTTTGCTGAAGGTTTTTATAGTCCTACAAAAAAGTACTTCAGCATTATGTATGTACATGTTATTTTTTTATTAGTGCTTTAGCAACCTCCTAATTAGCAAAAAGCGAGCTGAATCTTTGCCTCGAAGTGTAACTGAATCAAAACAAAACCTTAGGGATTCAAGTTTACATAGCTCTTCACTTTTGAATGCCCCCTTGAAAACCACTGTTTGTGTTTCAGCCAGGACACAATGAGGAAAAAAGAATGATACTAAAAAATTTTCAAATCTGCCAGAGTTCTGAAGTACCTTGTATATTTGATTTCATTCCATATTGCAGCTTAAATACCAGATGAAAGTTTTAGGGATGGGTGAATCTGAATAAACACGGGGCAAGGGAAACATGAGTTTATGGATCTTCACTTACCATGTGAATATTAGCTGAACCATTGATAGACTAACAGCTGACTGCTCACAATAACAGTGGAACAGTCATAAACATGGTCTCATTCTTTAAAATTTAAGACAAAAAAATATGCAAGTTCAATACTGATGATATACAACTTTGTAACAATGTCAGGCATTCAGCTTCAGAAAAATGTCACCCTTTTTCTCCCTTAGAAAAATCCATCAGGACCATAGCAGGGGCAATTCACAATGTAGCTACTGAGGAATGTTACTGCAGCCACATCTGCATCCTATCTGTGCTGGAGGCGATCCCTCAAACAGACACCTCACTGACTGTCATCCACGACCCAAGATGCTACCTTAAAATGCCACTATTTTAATCACAGGCTGACACGCAAGGGTATGAGCTATGCTTGCTGAGACACTGGCTGTGCCTCACGCTCTCTAAAACCCAGCATGTCCAATCACATCTGCCTCCACGTCTGCTGATCCAACCACCCAGAGGCAGTGAAAACTGCCCTACGTGGCCAGATGGATCTGGCTGTGTAATATGTTCCCTGAAGTTCAAGAGCTCTCTCTCAAATTAGTGTAGTTAACCTCAGGGAATTATTCTTTAATTGCAGTGTAGTTTTCCACTGCAGGAGGGGAAAAAAAAAAGCCAAAACAAAACACACAAACAAACAAAAAAACCCACACCAACACTGAAAAACCCCAAACAAAAAGAGAAGTCATTTATTAGTACAGACATTCCTGGCTCTCTGAAACTCACAATCCAAGAAAATTTTAGCTAAAGTTATAATAAAACTGCAGTTTTAAACTTTGTTATTATATAGTTGTGCATTTTAAAAACAATCTTCTCATACAGACTTCGTCATGCTTAGACCCAAGACAAATTCAGCTTCACATGTTAAAGTCACTCTTTTACCTACTGAAGTTATAAGACCGTTAAAACTAAATTTTTTTTATTTCAAAAAAGCACTGGGAACTTTTCTGTATGCAACTCAAAACCAGCTGTACTTTGCAAGTAAAAACTTTCCAAGTGCCTGGCTCTCTGCAGATTTTTGGCAAATCTGCTTGAAAAATTGAAAAGTGGGGGCCTGAGCCAAAGCTTACTGAAGTCTATGGAAAAACTCCCACAGATTTCATCAGGGTTTGGATTAAGCTCTGAAAAAGTATGAAGTAATTGAAAAATCAGTTCTGCATGTACAAAATATGAAATTTTCACTAGGCTTAGATTTATTAGTCTCTTTATGGTAATGTGGAAGAGCAAATACACTGTAAATGGTGTTAGTGATGTACATATAGTTTTACACTGTTAATTCACCACAGACTTTCACAGACTCGTCCATGTTACTTGCACTACCTACATAATAGAAATGTTGAAATCAATCCCACATACACAAACACCTTTACTTCATTTTAAAGAAATCTGATCATTGAGAAAAACTGAAAAACTAATACCTTCATTGCTCAAGTGTTTTTTTCATTCTTTCATTTTTTTTAACTGAAGGTCAAACAAAATATGGAGTAAGAGTTTCCCTTCAAAAGCTGTAAGACAAATTTCAGTGATAACACACACAAAAAAATAATTATACAAGCAACTATCTCATTCTGGGTACACTTGCTCAGGACAGTTTATAATAATGTAACACTAGCAATTTCAACTCAGATGCATGTAATTTACGGTAGTGTAAGAGAATAGTCAAGTTTACTCAACCTAAATGCGTCAGAAAATGAAGTCAAGTGGTAAATGCAAAACAAAGGGGTTGTGGTACCTGAAATAATGGCCACAATATCTCCTGATGTGTAAACAGTTGCATCTCTGCTGGCTAAAGGATGCTACTTCCAGTCAGAAGAAACTGAATAAGCCATTAACCTCGACATACCCTGTCTTGAGCTATATATTACATTAAAATAAATACTTACAATCAACTTAAGAGAAATGTTGCATACACATATGAAGAAAAAGAAAAAAAGGAAAAGGCTCCCAAATAATCTGTGTTCAAAATTTTAAGAGAGGAGGGGAGACCTGGAAATTATTTTCCAAACCACTCTCACCTCCTTCATCCTTCTGTACTATACTATATCTCCTCCAATACCTTTTTGTGGATGGATACTTTGCCATGGTTGTAGTTATGAAAAGTAGATAATCACTGTAATTTTGTGTTGGTCTTGTCTAGATAGAGACTGGAAAGGAAAAGTAACGTCACCCAAACTAGAGCTAATTATTGTCTTCAAGTGCCTACAGCTCGTGTATGAATATCAATGTACTCCATCATATATGCTATTCTTGGAGGTTGTTCTTGAAATATCACAGGAAACAAAAACTTAAAGAAACCAAGAAACCTGTTAAGCAGAAATCCAAAGAATGACTAGACATACAAGACTGAATCTCCATTAATATCATACCTTAAATAAAATGATTATGCTATATTATTGACGTTTGGCTTTATTTTCAAAAAAAAATTACAATTTTTATAGCCTCTTAAAATAACTATCTAGGTTTTAGTTTTATGTTTTTTACTTGCTACTATCGAGTCTTCTGAAATGGAAGGTCAGAGGCTGTATGCTTTCTCCTTTAGCAATACTTTCTCCATAGTTTTGGACAATTACCTTATTAATACATATTTTAGAAGTTTATTTCTGCTTGTGGTCTCTCAAGGACTCAAACAACATAGAAAATAAATCCCAGTGACAAGCAGGATCATTAGGGGAAATTCTTTCAACTGACAGTTATTTTCACCAAAAGCTTACCTCAACATTATGAATCATTTGTGACCACTTATACCTAAGTAGGATGTATTAAAATTTAATGGATTTTGATGCAAAGAGCCAGCAATAGAATTGCGCACACCAAGACACTAATGTGTTGATCCGAACTGTACTTAGATGAGGCAAGTTGGAATTACAATGCTGCCAACTAAATTTCATAGTACCACAAATGAATGAATCCCAGATCTCAAGTGGGATTTCTTTTTTATTCATTATGCATGACATTTTCCTCTTTAAATTATTCATTTTTTAAAAAATGTTATTGTTTTAGCCTTCTTAACCTTTGTACTCCTTCCCCCTGTGGTTTTTGCCAGCTGTAATATCAATTGAGGAGGGGAGATGTTCTAAATAACATAATAAAAACCTTTTCACAGCCCTACACAGAAATGCATCTTGTTACGTTTCCATCTTATTTTGCCCCTTTTCACAATACTGGAATTTGGAATGCCCTGAAAAAAAATTACATACATTTTCTATCAGTGCCTTCATGTCAATTAAAACAAAAATTAATTCCAATGCTTTACCATTGTTTACATAATCTCTGAAAATTAACCAACTGGAGAACTATCATTTGAGTCCATTTGAGGGTGATAAAAGATGACCAAATGTACTTAAAGACCACCTCAGACATTCTTCCTTGCTTTCTTCCCGAGTCCGATATTCAGATTTCCACTTTCAAATGTCCTCACCCAAACCATGCCGAATAATAGAAGAACAGGCCAGAAGTACTGTTAGACTGAACACAATCCATTAATCTATAATCTGTGGTTTATCAGTAAAACACCTAAACCCAACGGTACATAGGACCTACAACACAATATTGCAAGGCATATTTGAACTCTGTTTATACACAGGTACTATGGTACGACCTTGGGAAAGTCACTTATTTTTTGTATAGCCCAATTTTCCTTTCTGCCTAAATAAATGACCAAAGTTACTAAAACAATAGAAATAGAAGTTTTAAAGAGTAAGGTAAGTTGCAATGGAAAGAAGTTACAAAGAGTAAAGTTCCCCACCAGAGAGCCAAACAATCAAGTTTCTGGCTCCACTGAACTGCTCTTAAGCTTTTCTTGAGCAACCACAAAATCTTGTTGCTGTAAGCGCTCCCAAAATTCTCCCTAATGATTTGCTACTCCCCTTCCTTTTCACTAAATCAGCTTTATGGGGCAAGGGACATATTTTAGTCGCAAAAATAGTACCCAAATAATTAGTTTAAAATATTTGATATATTACTATTTGCTTATTTCTAGGCTTTTATATTAAGATAGGACTGCTCATCATGAACAGCTGAAAATTTTCTGCAAAAATATTTTAAACTTGGAGAACTAGAAGTCAAATTAAAGTTGCAGCACTGCATTATGTTCCATTAGATACCGTATCATGTCTCATTTTTAGCTGGCACAACACAATCTAACAGGAGCACATGACAATGCTAAGGGCTATAAGAGTTTTAGCAACTTCTTTGTTCTTTTCATTCTTATGTGATTATCATCTACAATTAGGCAGAGAGAAGAAAGTTATGTTTAAACTGGCACAACAGCTCAGCCGTGCAGAGCTGCACAAATTGGACACAGAAGCGCACAATGATCACGCTGTTTACAGATTTATCCTCTGTTACACCTTTGTCAAAATCTTGTTACGCACTTGTTAAAATCTTGTTGCCTAATAGATCCACACTAGTACCACAGGATTTTCTCTGCAGTTTCTGCTTTGGGCCACCCAGGTTGACAGCTGACCAGGAAAAGGATCTTCCCATCCTTTTGTTGCTACATCTCACTGTCAGTCATTTATTTACTCCCTTGGGTGGCTAGTGATAGGGTTACTTGCTCCAAGTATCACAGGGAAGGAACTGCGCATAGAGTTGCATGGACATCAAAGGGCATGGTATGGAGAGGGAAACCAGTGAAGCCTAATGTAGAGAGGAGAAATACAGAACACAATTATGGAAAATCAGAGGGAGAAAACCAGACATTTTACCAAATGTCTGTTTCCCTTAAGGCAATATGAAAAATAAAGGAATTTCGAAAAAACTTATACATGATGGATCTGTTCTGGTTTCAAAGCAAGTAGTACACAAGTTCCCACAGAAAACCTTTATCTGGGCATGCAAACCCTGGTTTCTACAAGCAAGAGAGAAAAAGCATGTACTTCTTAAAACGCAAACATACATTAATTTTCAAATCAGATAAATACAAATTTTGAGCACTTAAAAAATGAAGAGTAATGAATGAGATACTTCAGCAATACATAGCTATATTTCATATATTAAACAAATTTAGCTAGCCAATGTGAGAAAAAAACTTTCTGTTTAAATGTAGAGTTAGTCTCTTTTTATATAATCTCACACATTAAAACAATACTTTTTCACTATTAGTAAACAACCCACTTCCTGGTGAAATCAGTCTTCAAGGTATTTAATTGATCAACCTGTATAATTCTAAGGAAGTTAGAAAAGATGAGTTAGAGTTTTCCTTGCAACAATTAGAGTCACTTAATGTCAAATTCATATTTAAGGGCCTGAGCTAACAAATCCATAGGAAAGAATTGGCACACAGTGTTTTGTAAGTGTGCTGTAAAAGCCTCTGGGTGCATCTAAGAAAAAAGTCCTTAGCAAATTGCCTTTCAATGAGAAACAAGCACTGTTATTAAGGTTAAGATTCCTGACCTCACAGATACTTCCCAATGTTCTTTACATACTTTTGTAAATGTTACTGGAATGGAAACAGGTGGAGAATACTGGAAATGGGTGAGGAACACTATGGAAAAGATGGGTAAAATGCTGAATCTAATTTGGTCAATGACAGTTTCCACTGACCAGTTCCATCAGTCAGTATTGAGCAGTGTTCAGGTCTACAAAATCCTTGCAAGTACTTGCAGCAAGCTTTGTGAATACTTCTCCTTATATAGATTTAATAAGCAGTGCTGAAAAGCTTTATGAATAACCAATATATTGAAACTAAAATAAGAAAAAAATATCTAAAAGCATTATTCTAAGGGTTACTAAAGGAAAACCAAAAAAGTGGTTTAATACTTTATTGCTACAGAAAACGTATGGAAAATATCTTAAGTGATACTCACACTTCATAATGGACCATAGTCTTCTGCAAAAATAAACAACACTGGACTTGTGTCACATCTATGAGAAAAAACCCATATTTTTAAACACTCCTTTGCACCAGCATGGAAGGCCATACAAAGCTGTCAATGCTCCATGATCTCAGGCTCACAATACTTGAAAAGATTTCAAACCATGCCCTGTCAGCCTCAAATGATTTTGACAATATTTGCTCATAGTTCAAAAGCATTATCCAGTCCTCAGTACCAACTTGTGTCTGTGCCTTCTTCAGGCTTCTTGAAATCTAAACTATATGATTTTAACTTCTCCAGGAAAAAAAAAATTATGAGAATCTGTGTGAGTACAAAATGCAGCCAGTACATTTTTCAAGATATTCTGCAATAAAGTCCATACTATAAAGTTTGAGAATACCTGATGTATACTGCATGTTCTGTTCCCCTAATGAGCAATGAAGAATTGATAATTAACAGTGTAAGAGAGGAATTTGCAACAACAATCCTATTTTTTCAGACCAAACAATTACTAGTCTTCCTTTACAGAACACTCAGTGTACTAGGAACTTCGCAGCAATGTTTATGTCTAATTCTTATATATAAATTAATACTGCTCTTCCAGAATCTCAAGTCCACATGTTTTTCCAATTAGTACTAACATTCTCCTCAAGTTTAATAGCATGTAAACAGAGAGTTCCTTAAGGAATATTACACATTCTCTTGCATCTCCATTTCTCAATGAAGAACACAGCTTTAAAATGGGCAATATTCACTCACAGATATCACTACAAGATTTTGAAAAGAGGTTTTCAAAAGCTTATGCAAGGAAAAAAAAACTCAAAAACCTTTCATCTTCTAAAGCATAACTATAAATTCTGGGGGTATATATATATATTTAATGTGGTAAAGAACATTGTCTTTAAAGTTTGCATTTACCCATTTTTAATCTAAATTATAGAAACATGATTATACAAAGCAGAATTATAATCAACTTGATAAATTAAAAGCTATGAATACAAAGCATCAAATCAAGTAAACACTACTATGCTTCTTCAGTATAAATACAGAATGGGAAACATCTGGTTAGGCAACACATTTGTAGGAAAGGGTCTTGAAATTGAAATGGGGCAGAGTACAGCAGGGTATACTCCCTGATACAGACTAAAGGAAAAGCATTCCAATTTTGGAAAACAAACAGTAGGAGTTGAAAATCACCATGAAAAGGCTGAGATCATTTAGTCACAATCAGTATAAAAGTTACTGAAGGAATGTACTAAAAAATATTCCAAAGTTTTAAACAATATAGAATTTCATTAATTCCTACTTCCACCTTCAATATTCACAATAAACCAGTTTGATTTGCAGGAAAAACAATGTATATCAAACATTAGGAAAATCTTCCAACAAAGACACTAAGCTACCATAAAAGCTATCAAGAGATATTGTTCAACCTTGTTCGAGGTGTTTAAGAGTTCAGATAAACAGTGATGTTCTGGATACATTAACCCCATTGCAAGACAAAGGGGAAAACTAGATGGGCAGTCATCTTGACTTCTAGCTCTACCTTCATATAAATTTTAAATATTACACTTACAGAAAACTATTTGCAAATCCTATTTCCTGGATGCAAACTATTCCTCCTTTTCCTTATAATTTCAGTTCTAAAGATTCAGGGAGATGACAATCTTCGTCGTTCCACAGATTTCAGTGATGCCATCCAGTAAATGACTTTTTGGTTAAATAATAGCTTCTCTACTGCTCCAGTTTTATTCAACTATGTACGTAAATCATTTTAGAACACAGTACAAACATCTCCTAATGAAACAAAGAGAAAGAAATTACTGAAGTCAAGTTAAAAACAGAAAGTAGAAGAAAAAGGATGGTTTTAAAGAAAAATAAAGTCCTAATTCAAAATTAAAAATCCTTGCTTGAACAAAGCCTTGAACTGATACAAGTGGCATTTGCACATCACATCAGGAACTCATACAGGAAAACCAGAATCACATTCTAGCCAGAGTAGCTGAGATACCCAAAATACTAGTGAAGCAATAATGTCAACAGAGCTCCAATCAGATTGACACCTAAACAAGTCTTCAAGCAGCCAGAACTAATACTGATGATGGTTTTAAAAGCAATCCTGCAAAACACACAGATATTATAAGAGCATTAAAAACTAAAGAATTAACTGTAGTTAACTGCAGGTCATCAGGATTTATGCTATAAATTCTCACAACCATTAAACTCAATACATGACAACCTGGGTGGCCCACATCACCTTTCCCAGCACTTCCCTGGCACTGACCCACACTTCGGGTTGGCACCACTCCCTAAGCCCCTCACCATTCCTCTCATCCCACTGTTTATGCTTTGCCAAAGGCAACACAGTACATGATATAGCCTGATGTGGCTTACAGTTATAATCATATTTAGCCAATGATTCTGATTAACTTTTAATCACCCATATAAAAACATCTTACATATCGGAAAACTATCATGTCTCTCCTCAAACTTCTCCTTATTTTTCCCTCAGAAGAAACAAAAAGCAAAATTGTTTCCATCATTTATAATTTTTGTGCTCCTCTCTGAACTCTCTCCAATTCATCTAGGTTTTTCTTGAATTCTGTTCCCCTGTGAATCTTTCTCTTGAAGAACAGAAAGAAATATTCATATCTCCTCATTAGAAGTCATATGACTACATTCCAAAGTTGGAATTCACCTTTAATGCAATCATATTGCTGACTTCTATTCAGTTGCTGGTTCGCTATAACACCCCTGAGCCTATCCTATGGCAACAGTGCCTAAGGAATTATTTCTCAAATTTTAGTTTGTCAGACTCTTACTTGCTAGAGTCCTTGACACTTGTCTCAACTGAAAACCATCTTACTAACTTCAAGTCCTTCCTCTAATTTATCAAGATCAGCATTATTGTTCTTTCAATATGCCTGAAACTACTGCAAGCTTGTTGCAAAACCACAATTTTAACATTCATGCCCATATGCAATCCCTGAAGCCTATAAAGAAAATAATGAACAAAACCAGATCCAGCAGGGACTATGGCCTACTTCTAACATATACTCTTGGATTAACTACAAATACTGACAATTACTTTTGAAGGCATCTTTCAAATAGTTGGACACTTAAAAATAATCATCAGCTTTTCAACGTGGTTTAAGGCAATTTCTCCAGATTTCAGGGTACACCATCTTGAACATATTAAATATAACTTCTAGAAACTGAGCCTACTGTTACAGTGCTGCAATGCCTGAAGGGTCAACTTTAAAAGAAATTTTTAATAGTTGGTTGCTATGGAAAAAGTGGTTTCCACAATTAAGAAAAAGAATGGGCTTAAGAAAAAGTGGCAATGAACAAAATTCTCAAGCTACACTACTGAACAATTATGGGACCATCTCTGGCTTAGCTTAGAGTTTAAACATCCTGAAGAACTTTCCCCTACATTAACATTCAGTATTCAGCCATAAATCCTCAGATACAAACACAATTCGCACTCTTCCTCTCCATGTATAGTTCTACCTCTTTCTTCCCTACCTACTCCTGTTCTCTCCTTTAAGGGCTGAGAGAAGTAGTTCCTCTATTTTCTAGGCATTATCAAAGAGCTCTTTACTCAACAGCATATAGTTATTTTGTATACTGGTTTCCCTTTATCAGGCTTTTTTTTCAGTTTCTTCCTAGTGTAGACAGAACAGGCATTTTTAATTGGAATCAACAGTGAGGTAAATTTCTAGATTGTCCCCACTAACTCACTGTTTTCACACTGAGGAATGGTCTTGGCCACATGAATTCATCTCATTTAGCTGAATCTCACCAGGCAGATGAATCCCAGAAATGTGCTTAGAGCACTCCAGCTGCTAATGGAGAACAAGTACATCAGACAGGCACAGAGCTAGTTCTGAAACACACAGATAACAAGTCATGTTGCTGCCCTCAAGTACAACTCCCTGCAGGTCTGCTTCTAACAGACCACACTATTTGCCAAGGTAAAGATAGCCACAGAAAACCCAAACAGGTGACAAGACAAATACGTCTAAAAAGCATCAGTAAAAACTTTACTCTCAAAAAACCCTCCAAGTTTTCTCCAGCCTGTTCAAAGACACACACAGTTGCAAATCATACAGCTCATCCTGCTGGAGAGTAACTCCTTAAATACTACGCTATTCTGAGCATTTGGCAGAAGTATTTATCCCTAATCACAGAATATTCTGAGTTGGCAGGGACCCACAAGGATCATTGAGTCCAACTCTTAAGTGAATGGCCCATGCGGGGATCAAACCCACAACCTTGGTGTTATTAGCACCATGTTTTAACCAACTGAGCTAATTTCAGGGTCAATGAGCCTGTCCTGTAGTATAAGATGAAATTTCTTATTTTTGAGCTCTTTCAAAAATGATATTCTCTCAACAGTTAATGAATAAATGCATAAACATACAGACTCTTTTATCAAGATGTCAGGCTGAACTCTAAATGAAAATAAGAAAGTTGTATTAGGTTTTATAATTTCTTTAAATGATACCTTCTTGTGATATTCTGAAGTGTTAGCCTAATTAGGTCATAATTTTGATTCTTAATTAGGTGATTTGATATTCAAAAGGGCTACACATAAGAGCAATTTTGAAAGTAAAACTATTTATTTTGAAATCTGCATTTGGATTACAGGTTTTAATTCTTTTTAATGTTAATTATGGCCAAAGGGCATTTCAAGAACAGCTAGAACAGTTTATGATGGGTGCGACACTGCTGTACCAGGTCTCAACCAGTTCCTTACAGGTACTCAATTTTTCACTATGCATCATGTAAAATGGTAATTCTGGTCCCAAGTATCGTCAATACTTGGCTAACAGCCTACAGTCAAATACCTTATGTTTTCCTTGGAATGTACTCCTTCCTTGTTTCATTTGAGAGGCAGTATAACTGTCTACCTCTACCACAGTAGTAAAAATTATTCTTGCACATGTCACTCATGCCTTCTTGGTGTTATTTTGGCCTCATGTAATAGAAAACAGTGGGTTTAGCAGTTTTAAATCTTTTAGTCTTTGTATACCCAGTGTTGGGAGCATGATTGGGCCCTTTCCCAAGGTACTTCATCAAGAGTAAGATTTCTTCCAATTTGTTTACAATTTTTACAAATTTTTCAGTCTTTTCCTAGTAGAAGTGAATTTCCTTATTAAATCAATTCACCTTATTAGCATAGGTAGAAAAAGATGAACTGCAGCTATTTACACCTTTTCAGAATTCTTAAAAGAATGAAGACAATGGTTATATAATCAAAGGTCAACAAAAGAAGTGCCTTTTACACATATTTTAGTCTTGCAAAGAAATACTAACAAAAATTTTTAAAATGAATATGACACTTTTTTAGCCTCACATGATCATGAATCTGCTTCCAGATACAGAACTAGTGTAACACTAAAAAAATTATATATATATATATTTATATATATATATATATATATATATATATATATATAAAATTTCTACCATTGCACAGTCTGCAGTCGTTTTACCAGATCATTTACAGCAGCACACACAAAGGAGGGCTGCACATAACAATAACAGGGAACAGGAACTTCTGAGTTGCTGAAACATTGCACAGACCATTCATATTATATTATATTAAACAGCAATTTAATTATTCTTTGTAATGTAAGAAAACAAAGTACTGATAATCAAGATACTGCCCTAACACAACTCCAAACTTTATCAAAAACAATACCCATGAAGCCAAAATAATAAACTCCCATTTTTAAGCATGAAGTATACATACAATAGATACTTTTCCCTATAGATGTGAAGAATGCTGTAGTGGAAGGAAGTCATTGAGGTCAAAGGGCATAGTGATATTATGTGGTTTAGGAGTGTATGAAGCTGAATGAACAGCCAATCCAAATTCAGAGCAGAAAGCTGGGAAAAAATACCTGTTTCCAAGTCAGCAGGAGTATCTGATGTTTACTAAGAGACCATCTGTCTCACTAGAGGAAAAAGGTAGGAAGAAAATGTCTTGCAATAGTGCAAAGATGCTAAACTTCAGACTCTGCAGAAAAGGTGAGCCTTTGGTCCCAATATTATTATAAAGTAGGAATATAGAAAAGGACATGAATAAAATTTCCTTTAAAAATGGTAATTCCATGACATCCATTTAAATCATTGTGCACTGTGAAATCTTGCCCACATTCTTTTTCTATATGAGAAATACTATTCAACACATACTTAAATTAGTTTCACCTTCAATTTCATGCTTTCTGTGAGATACCACCCAGCCAACTAGTACTTTCTAATGCTGCAGATTTTTTTTCTCTGGTGTTATCAGTACTTCATAATTTGGCCTATAGATATGCCATAAAGCCGCTAATGCAGCCATAATCATTTCTTTATCAAGAAAGCAGGACTTTTCACTCCTCCTTTTTCTGTCACATTAGAAACATACACATGTATACATCCAATTGAAAAGTGCAAAGAAATAAGTGATAAGACTTTTAGAGGATAAAGATGACCATCTGGAGTTCATTTGCTGCATTAATGAGCATATTCATTCTACTGCCATTCTACTGGTCAGCAACACAGTGTTTGGTTTTCATAAGCAATGAAAACTAAACTGCCAGTAAAATAAAATGCGTAAAATTTTTAGTTTTAATACACAAATAAGTATTTTGAATTCTGAAGATGTACTTCATGGCTTACCTGGCATGACAGCAGCTTGCTGAGAGGCCAAATCTGTACTTAATGAAAGGCGACCACCTTTGGCCAATCTATCACAGAAGAGGGTGATGTTCTTCTTCAGTCTGCTGGTATCTTTGGGCATGCACAACTGGCTGCTGAGAGTCAGGGCCTGCTCTTTAGAGCTCTTTGACAAACAAGTTCTTAACAAGTAAGAAACTGCAGCATCCACAGTTTCTTCCCAACCCTGCGTTAAAGAAATGGAAATTAAACAAAATTAGGTGAACTGTAATATGATATAGCATATTTAAAATAAAGTAACAAAATAAGGACCAAGATTTTCAAATTATATTGATAGATAAAATATAATTTGGGGGTTAATGAGTGTCATGAAGACTCAACTTCAACCAATACAAGCAAAAGCTGAAAAAACAATCTTGTTCCAACATTAGATCAACAGAGAATTCTAATTTCAATAATAATAACGTATGTGATATAACAGTTAAATTCAGTATTAATAACTGAAAACTGGATGTTCCTGGTTGTGACATTCAGAATTAAGAACAGAATGGAGACTTAAATAAAACATAATATAGTTCATAACATTGTGATGAAGATATATCAAGGCCAGGAAAAAAACCCCAAACTTATCCAATTATACATTCTTTGGAATCACATCTAATATTCTGATAACACATCAATAGCAGAAAACATCATGACTGCAACCCGAAGCTGCAGACATTCAGTACCCATTTATCAGTTATGATACCCACAGCATTAGCAGAGGTGTGTCAGTGCTGTGACGAATGGGGACTTTGATTTCAGCATAGTGTCAAGCTGTTCACATTTATGTAAAAACAGCTTAGTAATCACTTCTGTTAAAATGAGCAGCTACCTACGGAAAAGCTTTCAGGAGGAAAAGCCATATTCAGTGTCATATTCAGTATATGTATTTCCACAAAATAACAATAAAGTGCAGACTTCCGCAAATAACACTCAGTAAAAACAAGAAAGTTTCTTTCCATGAGGCACCTTGAAAAGCATATTTAAAACTTAGCTTCAAGGCTGTAATCTGTACTGTAGTTTTCAGTGAAACAAAGAAATGTTCCTTTAACAAGAATCCTGGATAGCAGAAGCCCTTATTATTTGTGACAACTTATTAGGTTAATGAATAAAATCTAATATATGACATCTATCTCATTTTTGCAATATGAAATGCATATTGACTCCTCTTGATGCATTTTGAAATCTTAAGTTACATTCCGTGATGAGACCATATGATTAATCCAAAGCATCTATAATGAAGCAGCAAGACACTCACAAAGCCTGCTCATGACAATCTTACAGAGCTTGGACAAAGTGTTTTAGTTTTTAACCTCTTTCTCATGATGTGTTCTACTTCACTGAAAACATTCAGTTGTACGGCAAAATCTATCCAAACCTATCCAAATTTCCATTACTTGATAAGTGTAACATTTGAAAGAATGATGGTGTCAACCCTGCCGGAGTCCACTGACAAGCAAATAAGTTTAATTAATTTCTTTAATTAAATACATACGGCTTTTGTGAAGGGTACTACTTGTAACACAGAGAAGCAAAGACCACCCTTCTTGACCTTGTTAAATTCCTAAGAACAGATCTAAGTTAGGTGCTTACTAGTGGTCAAGTACATCAGTAAGACCACACAGTCATGTGTACTTCAACCTTATCCAAACATACACTGTACTTAGTGTCCTGAAAATGTGCTGTATGTGTATAAAATATTTCTATTTTGCAGAGAAACAGGATCACCTAGTAAGGTTTTCTTAGTCAACATTTGCTTTTCCTGACTTCAGAATAACAACAGCATTAACCTACTGTCTTATGAGGATTTGCCCCCTCAAAAAACATGTAAATTAGAAAAATACACCAATCAATCAATCAATGCTGTGGTAGCTGAACGTTTCTCAAATATTCTAGAAAGAGTCCATTAGAGTGCAATGCATCCACTGACCTGTGATGGTGGCAGGAAATCATCCATTCTGCAGCCAATTTAAAGAGGTTAATGAGCTGGTAAATGCTGTCTACATTCCCACATACTGGGCAATGAAACTCAATATGCACAAAGCATCAAAAACAGCCAAGCCAGGCACTCCTAATTATACTACAAATCATGAAAAATAGGACAATATAAACATAAGAATCTTGAGTTTCACTAAAAGACAAAGAAACGTGATTAACTGGTGTCAGCATACAGTAGCCGAGAAGCCGGCCAATATATCTGTCCATTTAAGTTGTAAAAATGCAGGCAAAAGGAGTATTTAAATAAAAGTACTGAAATACAAGCTAAGGAAAGTCAGGAAATTAAAAGTGGCTAGTATTCAGTCCTTGGCTCACACAGGTATGTTTTACTTTATACCATAGCCTTAACATTTTCCAACCCTTGTTCTTGTATTTAATTTCCATGTAAAACTGGTTTCTCAGTAGACCATAAAACTATCTTCTCTCATTCAAGGTCTGTTGACCTACTAAGTCCTGTCAAATCCAAAGCAGCCTTTGTGATTAGTGAAAGAGTACATAAAAGCTACATCTAAATGAAAAAAAACTTGATGGAAAACTGTTGAGGTGATTTTATACAACTAAAACCTAACAACTGCAAATAAGGCTGCATTTGTCAGCAATTTTTATTGGTGCAAAGGGAGAATTGAAGGAATAAGAAAAATGTTTCACCCCTTATGTGTTAAAAAAAGCTGAAAGATGTTTGAAAATGAAAGCATTCTAGTCTACAGCCCACATTGAAGAATGATTCCACAGCCACAGTTGTAATATTCACTAATGGCTTTCTGTGTAGTATTCTGCATATTTGAGGTCTGAAAGGAAACCTTCAACGTGAGTGTGATACCAGTAATCCATCGTTCTATGACCAGTAAGCATTGCCGTAACTGTGACAACCAATGTGAGTCAAGACTCACAGAAAGAGGCATTATTAAACCATCCAAAGTCTTCCTATAATTGAAATAGATAAAAAAACCCTTAATTCATCAATTTTACTTTTTAATTGGGAAAGACTGGGCTTCATATTTTGCACATATGCATTATTATTTTTCTCTTGTAGGTAATAGGTAGAGATTGGCACTTTCTTTTAACCAAAGGAGTCTGAACACCACATCACTTATAGTCCATACAAACTATCATTACACTATCACTAAAGGTCCTCAGGGGTCATGGCATATCTGAGTGTGAACATAATTATACATTCAATCTCACTTTGGCATAAGGCTTCATCTAGAGTAGCTAATTTTTAGGAAGATTTTTAGGTTATACCATTTGCCGAACAAGAAGGAGCCTCCAAAATTACATTCCCTGCAAGGTAAATGACTCATCTACTGTTATTCTAAAATTCTAGACAATAAAACTGGAGGCTCTTCCAGCACAGGAGATCTCATGCTGCAAATCGTCAGGCTGTAGAAAGGGCACTGGTTCTGTGACGAAATATACACATGAGGAATGTGGTTCTTAGAGAAGTTTGAGGGCAGGCCCTGTTAGGAGGCACAGCATTGCAGTTTAATGCTTGGCTGAAGGACTCCACTTCTCAAGAGCTTAGCTGATCAACAGACAAGGTCAACCAGGCATAGACAGGGGCAGAATCTTAAAGAAGGATTTCAATATTGTTGTTGTTAAGATGTATAGGCACATATATATTGGGAGGAGCGTGAGATAGGGTCTGTTGTCAGATTTGATAGGTTTACTAATACAGTGTAGCTTCTCAACACATTTATACACTTAGTATAATTTAGTTAGAGATTCACAAACAAATAATATTTGTCCTAAGTGTAAATAAATCAGTCTAGTAGCATATCAGTCAAGCTTGAACAAGATTGTTCCTAAATTGTATTCATAAGACAGACAGATATTTCATTCTGTATCTTTTACTTTGAAAGTCTTTATCATTATCAATAATATTCCCAAGGCAACAGCCATTTTTCTAGCTGCCTATGGAGTGACAATCAAGACAGTTCTAAAAGAATTTAAATGCAATGTGAAACATACCGCAAAAACTATGCAAAATTGATGCAAGCTAAATTATGGGAATTCTTACAGCTGTTAACTCAGGAGTTTGCCTGGCTATATCTTATTTCTTGATTTTAGACACAATAATGATTTCATCACCTCTCAAAAATGCTGGAATATTTGAAAGCTCACCATACTGACTGACAATCTTGGCACTTATGCTTATCCAAACCACTAAAGAAGAGGTTTCTGTATCTGAAAGCACTGTATATGCTAATTCACAAGAAACACCAGTCATGTGTCTCTCAACATTTTGCTTCTAAAGTCATTTAAAAAAAAAATACTGTTACACATACAAACAGTGGCTGCTGAACTTGTAGTCTCCAACACAAGCACAGATCATTAGCAAATTTTGCCTGGATTCACTGTGCTACCAGTCATCCTAACACACATTCTTCAAGCATAATCTGTATTTCTAGCTGATCTACTTGTCTCCAAGAGGATATAACAGTCTCAGCAGCCATGAAGTAGGCATGCAACATTTGCCTGTGCTGCCAGAAATGGAAATGACAAACTTTCCTTGTGAGTACCCCTGAAAAATTACTGCTAAAAATGAATTGATAAAGCATTTAGGAGACCTCTTGAAAAGAATCTGAATAAAATAAAAGAAAAAGCCAAGCAAATAGACTTGATATCTATAAAACACTCAGAAAAAAACATACAGTAAAATATTCATGAGGTCTTAATGTATTAAATTTCAACAGCCTCAAGAGATAGTGCACTTTTTTAAGAAAAAGTTTTTTAAGAAAAAATTCTTCTTGGTTGGAGAATTAGAAATATAAACCCAGTTTTATTTAACATAGTCCATTAGAAACACCAATCACAGATTATTTTAGAATATTCTATAATTCACTTTTGTATTAAAAAAAAAGGCACCTCCGCATATTTAAATAACAAAACCCCACCACTGGAATACCTAAAAAACAGGAAACTGGCAACATTCTACAGACTGGTGAAATCCAAGTCTGGTGAAAATTCAGACAAATGACTCAAGCTTAAATATATTATAAATCTATGAAGTGCCTAAGAAGCATATTTGTATTGAGCACACAATAAAAAAGCACCAATGAAAATTCGTATAATAATCCTGCTCTCTCCAGTTATCTTTCTTTAAATCAATTATGATGCATAATGTTTATAATATTGACTAATCAGACTTTTATTACTATTAGCATTTAAAATAATTCAGTTCTAACAGGAATTTGCAGACTGATGAAAACAACATCAAAGTGAGGATACAGTCGAACATCAAAGACAAGGTAAGAGAGAACAACTAAAATGAAGAAAATTAATATGATACATAGTTCAAAGCAGTAGATGATTCCATTTCATTTTAAATCAAGGAAAGAATTTTAGGCAGAAGATCATCCTCATTTGTCAGATGGTGGTCTGAAGTCAACCTATTGTCAAGAGCTACATTACAGCCATTGTAGACATTTAAATCTTTGGACTTAGCAAATTTACCTACTCCAAACAAATTACAATTTACTTAAAACACAAGGGATAAAAGCCAAACAATGGCTAAAAGAAATGCAAAACCCAGAGAAGAGAAGGTAACAGAGAAGTACAAGGTAACATCTTGATAACTCTGACCACAACATGTCATCTCCTGAGTAATCAAGCCTTGTAGGAAATCTGACACAACAGATATTTAAGGCGTAAAAGCTTAAAGAGTCTATGAACAACAACAAATAAAAATGTACAGAAAGTAATCAAGACTTACACAGAAAATTATGAGATCTCTACAATATTTATTGAACTGGTTCAAGTACAGCACAACAGATCTGTGCAGAGCTATTTAGCAATAAGTATTCATGCTAGCAACTATTTTTAAGCTACTTCAGAGCATTCAATTCATATATTAATATCTCACATTTTGAGATTAACAGACTGCTGATATCAGCTTTAGAAAAAAATCCTTTGTGAATATGGTGGGTTCATTTAAAAGTCTGTCACAGACACACTTGTCATTTCTGCACTGCTGTGCTATAATTGCCAGTCACAACAGAAACAGCAGCTTTATCTCTTCGATGTAGAAATATTTATTTAATAGAAACTCCAGCACCATAAACAACTCTCTACAAGAGCTTCTTATTTTGAGTTATAATTGGTAAGCATATATTGATATCCTATGGCAACTTCACCTGAGAAAAATCTATACGACAGAATCTTTCCTGAAAAGGACACTTGCCATGTAAAAGTTGTTCTGGTGTTTCTGTCCTCTGAAGCTCAATTCACAAACCACCGAGCCCTTCTGCATTAAATATAAGTATAGGTTTTGGTGGATTCTGTTCTACGGACATTTAACTTTAGATCATCATCATCATGGTTAGGCTTCGTGAACGAAGATTTGGGAAGGGCTCTACCCACATTTCTTGCAAGCGCGTTGGTGGCTAAAAAGGCCAATACGAGAAAGGCACAAGATTTGCTAAAATCTCCTTCTCTAATGTCTTCAAGTATGGAAGAAAAGCTGAAAATGCATATGGCTTAGTAATCAAAATAGCATTTTTAAAACTATCATATAGAATATGCAGTATTTTTCTTTTGGGAATGGTGCTCCAAAACTAATATTTTACCAAGAATCATCTGGAAGAATCATAATGTAAAAGAGCAGTATTAAAGCAGTGGGTGTTTCAGAAAACCAGCAAATTGAGCATTACTAAACAAAGGTTCTGAAAGCTGCATCTACCAAGATGATGACCTCTATCATTCAAGATTTTCATATATTTTTCAAGTCTAATTCAGAAGAAAGTCCTGCTCACAGAAACAAATTATGATTTTCAGCAGTTGCAGGGTTTTGTGTATTAATGAAACAACTGGTACCATGATTAGAGAGTGTATCACCTGTAAGAAAGCAAAACTCCAGGTGGGGATCATAGTCACAATATTTCTACAGCTGCTTAACTCTTACATGCTTTTGAGTTTAGCAATTTGCTCTCATGAAAGTGCATGCTTCACCAAAAAATTATATACCAAGGTGACTATAGATGATGGTTTTATTAGCTACTCCATTAAAATTTAATCTCTGTCTACTGTAGCTAAATTTCCATGTAGGCTGCATCCTTGTGCACTGGGTGCTCTTCATTTGCACAGAAAGACTTTTGAAATTAGGTTAGAATCAGATTAGATCAGCAGTTTTCTTCTTGACAAGTAATGGATCTGTATCACCCAACTCTTCTTTCAAATTGTCTCACATCTCAAAATTGGGGCAATACAAAGCGTGTCCTAACACCTCGTTGTTTGGGGGGTTTTTTCTGGACAACAGTGTTTAAGAGTGGGTGAGAGGCAGAGAAAAGGGCACATTTTTCAACAGATAAGTTCTAACTATATAACTGTAGAGTTACTCCTCTAGAAATGCTTATTTGTTGTAATACAAATGCATCCTATCTGTAATAATGAAAGTTCAAACTTCCATTATTATTATTATGGGTTTCTGTAGAAGCTATTCCTGAATCTTGAATTTCTGAGGGAATTTTGTCATGTTAATTTTCTTATTAACTTGACTTGTTATGACTGTTGATCCCTTTCTGAGAACTGATGAAAGAAATCCTTGTATGCGCTACATGAATGGAGTGGTTTAACTTCTTTTGTTGCCAGCTTGTCTGTTGTTTTGCTTTTTAGCACTGAAATCATCTAACACTTCATCTTTCTTTCCCTCAAGAACTTTTCAGCAGTTAGCTAGGAAAACTGAGGTGCTGTTTGGGTTTTGCAGATGTTGTCGAAGCTGTCTGCAGGCATGCAAACACACCAGAAGTTGTTCATCTTGCTGAAGAATGCTAGACATCCAGCAGTAGGTCTGCCATACACAAACTCTATAACTTCAATTAGATCCAGCAAGATAATTTTTGACACTAGGAAGTAACAAAGTAGAAAAAAAAATGCTAAAACAAGTGTATTGAAACTTCTCATTGCATCTCAGTCCATATTGCATTTTTAGATTAGTGATATACTTGGGGAGGAACTTTTCATCTTTTACTATGATATCTTTTATTAGGTTACCAATATAATATACTATGAAAAACAGACAAATGAGTTTGTGTTTCCAAAGCCTGTGAAATATGGAACCACACTCACTCAAACATTTTAGCTCTTAAAAAACCCCAAACTTGACATAAAGTTTGTTTTCTGTTTAAATTCTCACCTTATTTTAAATCTATGCACCACCAAATGCTCCCAAAATGCGCAGGTGAGGACAAAAAGAATAGTGCCAAACTGGACTTCCATGTTTACTCTAATAGCCAATTTTCAAGTTTACACCAGATTTTTTTTTTTTTTTAAACAGTAGCTTGGGCAACAATTATTATCCTCCATTGTTTGTACAGACTTGACTTAAGACCTGTTTCACTTTTGAGGTAGCCAAAAGTAGCCAAACCATATTTTGGCTTTATCAAACTCTCTCTTCATTGAAAAAGCCAGGAGATGATGAAAGACATAAAATGATGCAATCTTCATGCTCCTTTAATTTGGCCTGTCTTAATGCAAAGTGAGTCTCTCACCACCTGTGCAAATATGAGAGAATAGTGGTATATCATTCTTAATCTAGGAATTAAGACAAAGCATCTTGCCATTAACTAAAACAAAAAACTTCAATCTGAAAAAAATTACTACTCTGAAAACCAGGATAAAAAAAGCAAGTGAGGTTTTTTCTGGGACTTTGTAACAAGATGAAAGATTCACATGACAACTTCTGTATGATATCTGTATCAATCTATCTATATTTATCTGATGACACGATATCATTGTAAATTCCAGTAGACAGATTATACAACAGCACAATGTGAGAGCAATAGCTATATGTTATCTAATAATGACCGAAAAATGTTACATTACAACTGCAACTTAGAACCATGAACAACCAACAACAATTTCCGAACGAAAAGCAGTTATACCACAACTGGTTCCTCCCACATTCCCCGAAGAACAAAGATTAGTTTGGTGATTAGATCTTGAAACACCCTCAGAAACATTTCTGACTGTCAGACATAAAGGAAATTATGAATTTAGCTGCACATCATTGTAATATGTTCAATATAAATAGAGAGCTTTACAGAATTATTGGGAGTAATTAATTTTCTCAGAAAATGCCACAATATACGGTTAGAAACAATGCTACAAACATAGCAATACAGTATTTATAATAAAAGTATCATAGCTTTGAACTGATATGAGACAATCAGGAAATAAAACCAACAGTAAATATGCACCTTTTAATTCTATAAACCCTGTCCTATTATGTAATATAAAGGTTATACACTAATGGTGCTGAAACAAATACGTTGTTTCAGAATACAAGTAATTTCAGTAGAATTTCACAATCAATCATAAATCACAATAAATTTCCAAAACACTAGTACAATACTGACCAATACATAGAATCATAGAATGATCTGAGTTGGAAGGAACTCTAAAGGTAATCCAGTTCCAACCCCCCTGCCATAGACAGGGACACCTTTCACTAGACCAGGTTTCTCAAAGCCCCATCCAACCTGGCCCCACACCTGTGGATGGGGAGTTCACAACCTATCTGGACAATCTGTTCCAGTGCCTCACCACCTCACTCTTACAGTAAAGAATTTCTTCCTAATATCTAATCTAAGCCTACCCTCCTCTCAGCTTCAGGCCATTCCCCTTTGACCTAACACTATATGCCCTTGTGAAAAATCCCTCTCTATCCCTCTTGTAAGCCCTTTTTAGGGGAAGGCTGCATAGCAAGAGTCTGTAGATCTTTCAATTAGGACACAATATCAAGAGAATTCTCCACCGACAATAAACTCCTTTAAAAGAAGAAAAAAAAAGGCAAAAGAAAGAGTCACTGATTATGTATATTGAGTGTTAAGACCCTTTGGTGAACAACATTGCTGTAATCACTGTAATCCATCGCTCTTGTCATTAAGCAGTTTAGATGACAACTGATCTGAACTCCTGGTATGCAGCACATACTCAGTAATTACTACTACACTAAAATAGCTCTTTGTACCTGAACGAGACAGATTACTCTAACAAAGAGAAAGTTTAGAGGTCCCCATCACAATATTACATAGAGAAAGATGTCTGATAACAGAAGCTTATTTAATTTATCAAACAAAGGATATGTCTCTTGGGACAACCGCAGTACTTTGTAGGGTATCCAAATTAGTTTAAAAGGAGGTAATATACACTGGAAGCAAATTAATCAAAGCAGAACACACAGTTCTGCCTTGACTAATTTACACCAAGAAATAAGATCCCTGAGTAGGCTTCTGCTCACAACAGAGATAGCCCACTGAAGATTAACTTCAGTATCTCCAATACTGGCAGAAAAAAATAAGGTGCTGGCTCAAGTTAAAAACAAAATTAATTCTTAAAACTTTTTAATTAAAATACATCTAACCAACAGATATGTCAGATTCTCCATTAGCATAAGGTTTATACCAAGGCTGAATGCTTATTCTGAGCTTGATAAAAGTTCCAGGGAATACAACTAAACAAGACAAGAACACAACAATTTTTTTCTGTCATTTGAACCTTTATAATTCATAATGCACACCAAACTTATTTCTGCATAATTTTGTAGAAGAAATAGAGAAAGCTTTCTTTTTTGAAAACCAGTATTATTACCAACCATTAGAAGCAAGCCTCTTAAAAAAATAATCTTACATCCCCTTCTTGTCAGCCACCACAAAACCATCAAATTAAAAAAAAATTGAAAATACAATAGGGCATAGCTTCTTCTCGTAGTCCTCTGAAGTGGGAAACATCTGATAAAGATATATTACAGATTTTTATTAATACATAAAAGTTTCAAACAGACCACACTAAGCCTTTCTTTCTCAGACCAACAAAACATTGGCACTTTTCTATTCTACCCAGAAGTCACTGTGAGGAATCACATGAATTCAGTTACAAATGAAGATCACTAGATAGTGGTGCAATTTGTCTTCAACTTGCTAATTTTGCCATAACCCACTGCCTTCTCAGTAAATAAATTTAACTGCAGGAAGAAAATTATTAACAGACATTTAAAGGAATTGTGATAGTGCTTAAAGTAGTGGTGAGATCACCACCTTGCTCTTCAAATTCCCTCTTTCCCCAAAGTTACTTACCAAGAAAATTTCTTTTTTTTTTTTTAAGGCATTCTAACATTGTCAAGTAATCAATCAGTCTGAAACCCTGCTTTTAAGGGTTTACAAATAAAAGTAAACTAGAAATACTTACACATCACTTTGCAGTAACTTAGTGGGTTTACAACCAGGTGCCTTTCTGTCCACCTACTCACATGAGGAGTAACTGAAGGAGCTGGGGCTGTTTAGCCTGGAGAAGGGGAGGTGCAGAGGAGACCTTATTGCTTTCTACAACTACCTGAAAGGAGGTTGTAGTGAGATGAGGGTCAGTCTCTTCTCCCAGGTAACTAGTGACAGGACAAGAGGTCACAGCCTTGAGCTGCACCGGGGGGCTCAGGTTGGACATCAGGAAGAGCTTCTTCATTGAAAGGGTGGTCAGGCATTGGAATACCTTCCCAGGGAGGTGGTGGACTCACCATCCCTGGAGGTCTTCTAGAAATGACTGGACATGGCACTTTGTGCCCTGGTCTAGCTGACAAGGTGGTGTTTGGTCAAAGGTTGGACTCCACGATCTTGGAGGTCTTTTCCAACCTTAATGATTCTATGATTCCAGATATCTCTGGTGTAGTCTGATCCTCTTGAAAGCTGGGTAGCAGCAGAGCACTGATAACTTCCTTATCAAAACATACTATCAAAGAAGGCTGGTACTTGAACCATGCTCTTCTCTTATTCTCCAGCTGGGTCACACATACGTGCTTGGCAAAGGCATCATTAGTCCATTTAAACCTTTCTCCCTCATACTCCTCCGTGCCCAGGGAGGAGTGGGAATCTCATTCCCTCACCTTCTTCCCATCACTCGACTGGGAACTTTGGGTGCCCTGAACCAGAACTAAACTTCAGGTTGACTGACCTATTTTACTGAAAAATTAAGGGGTTTACTGGGTAAGCTTGAAGATTCTTCCTTTCCTTTGGTGACTAAAGACTTAAAACTCACTAGTTTTTTTCCCCCCACTTCTTTTAGACTTAGACTCTTCTGTTACAGTGAAGCATCTTTCTGACTGGTTCTGTTGTATGGACTTGATTCAAATAGGAGGAAGACTTATTTATATTTTGACTTCTAAAAAAGATAGTCAATGTCATTTAATGTAAAGTAATTTTCCCAGCTGGAAAAAAGGCAACAAATTTCATGTGCTTCTCCCTCTAAAACTACTTATTCTCAGATATATTATTTGCTTTTTTCCTCGAAAGAAAAAGAGAGGGGATAAATATAATGTATTTGTTTGCAGAAGTAAAGAATAAAGCTATATGGAAAACTGGTTCCAAGTTACCAGTCATCACTGCTCACTGCCTTGTGCTGGTTTTGGGGTTTTTTGTTTGTTTGTTGGGCTTGGGGCAGGATTTTTTGTTTTGTTTAAGAAAATTTTAAAGTATTTACAAAATACCAAAAGATAATTTGTACCAGCCTATGGCAAACAAGAAAATATTAAATATTTCAGCCTATTTTAAAATATTTCAGTCTGGTAGACAGTTGGAGCTTTACATTTTAAAAGTGGTCACAATAACAAACAGAGTATAAAAAATATAAAGCACAAAAAAACTAATTCCAGATATATTTTACCATGATTAAGACCTAGGTTAGATTAATCACAAGAATTAGTGAAAATGGCAATTTCCAACAAATTCTAAGAATTAGGGTTCACAAAAATTACTCTTGCCAAAGATGTAATTATTAGTTCAAAGCTTTGAAAGTACTAAACATTGACGGAAAATTTAAAGACAAATTTGGCTACTATCAGTTGTGACAGAATTAAGCCTGTTGGAATTACAGAAATAACCTTACCTTTGATTTTGAGAAAAACTCAGTAAAGGATTCTTTCCACGAAAGAGGACTTTCTGCATTACTCAAGAACTCTACAGTAAAACCCATCTGCTATCACGCATAAAATGTAGCAGGCTATCTAGTCTCTCCCAAACGATCTTTTCTTTTTCTCATGATTTACATTCAGATCATCTTCTTACAGAAAGCACAGACACTTTTGACAGTAACTCCTATGACTTTTACTAGGCACTTAATGATTTTCTTCTGACACCATTTCTTTTCATTGTTTCAACTTTATCTAATCAGCACTGTGAAGTGGTAAATTTATAGTCTCTAGCATAAGTTAATTACACTAAATCATAGAGTCATTTAAAATATGCATTTCATCCTCAGGCATATTTTTCTTCCAAATTACAACTTCAATAAAAAATTAAGTTCTAATATAGACACTTACTTGGTTTGTAGAATTCCAAACATAAATAAAGAGAGATGGAAATGTACTTCTGCAATGCCATTACTATAGCTATTACTATTAACTATAGTGTCACAAATGGGACTACAACAAGAAAGTGATGATTCTGAGCAATGAAGCACGTGTAAGTCATTATTTGGTAACATCATGAGAACTATGAAAATATTTATTTTTCGGTAAAGTTGCTATTGATGGTTATACCACCGAGGGCTTCCATCAGTCTCAAAGTCAGAATGTTAGTATCGACATTTTTTCCCTTTGTAATGTCCTAAACAAAAAAAGCATTTGTAGCTTAATGATCAGACATATGAGCCATCAGTCAATCCAGACACCATGCAGCCATTACATCAAAACTACCCCCTTCGGCATGAACCCTTTGAACCCTTTAAATTAGCCTGGACAAATTCCCTCCTTTCCCAAATGGATTTCCTATTGTAAACAACACAAACTCAGCATTTTTCAAATATCTTTTTCCATCCAGAAAACTGAGCTTGGTAAAGTATAATCACTGGAAAACACCCCTTAACATTTTCATGATTTCTTTTTATTATTTCAGACTTTATAGTACTTCAAATTGCTGTCGCTCCCCGTTATAGCTAAAAACAAATACGTTAGTCTTACAGAACAGTGACCAACTCTCCTGAAAAAAAGTGCACTGTGTGATAAAATCTCTGGTACTTTATTAACATTGTTAAGATGATCATGGATGCTTTTGTCTCCAAAAGCACCCTAAAATATTTTTCTACCATATATTTCAACTCATAGAAAAACATAGGACTCAAAACTAGTACATATTTGAAAGTATAGTTTGCATGTGGCTGTAACACTATGTTCTGAAATAGTGACAATATATGCTTTTATATTTTGAATTGGACAAAACTGCACCTAACTTCCATGCAAATGCAATTAATTTTTATTCAGTTTTGCCATCACTTTCTTAATCATTTCATTAGCAGAAGAATTAGCTCATTTATCCCACCAAGACCTGAGAGATCTCATTCAATTGCTGGTGTGATACTTTTCCAACTGAGCAGAATTCATGAAAGAATCACTGAAAAAGGAGAAGGTCCTTGTATTTCCAATACTGAACAGGAGTAGCCCTTTTAGTCAGTTTAGTCAAAGCAATGCTATTTAGGTGCTAGTTAGAAGTTTACTGCCAGAAATGAAATATGATGCCAAATATCTGTTATTGTTTGCAGTATTACTTCTGCTATATCTTTGTAGACAAGAAAACCCAAATTTTACATGTTCTTAGACAAAAGTTTTGCAGCAATGGGAACACAAAATGCCACTTTCGTATTTGCTAAATACCTAACTGAATTGACTGCCAGGTCTAGAAAACAAGATACAATCTGTTCTAAATGAAATGGCATGTATGAGAATAATGTTGATGTTATGGTCAAAGAAGCATTTCTTTTTATGGTAACAGTATATTCCAAACATTTCCCTTTTATTAAAAAAACACTTCCATAGTTTAATGCTCACAAGGCAGAAAATGTTCTGGAGATGTAGACTGCATCCAAACTGTCTTCTGACACACTCCATCCAAATAAAAATACAACAAACCATTGTGCGGAATTGTTTGAAGAGCAAATAAAAATTCTTCAGAGATTCTTCACTTTCTTTCACCAGTGTTCCACTTGACTGCTTGCAAGAAAACCCTGAACACATGCTAGGAGCTTCTGTCTGTAAATATCATTGGTATGTCAGAAGATTTCCCCATTCCTTGCCTAAGCTCCTTAAATTACATTCAGATTTCTGTGGTACCATAACAACTTCAATATGGCACATAATTCAGTATTTTGTAAAGGTTTCATTTCCATTTCCACCTCCAGTTATTGTTGGTTTACATTTTTCATCCTGACTGCTCTGTAGGATATACATCCTTACAATATTTATGTGAAGTCTTACAGCTTTAACATGGAATATTGTTAACTACTATATTAAAACCACACCAAGATACATGCTGAAGCGATATCCTGTATTATAGGATATGCAACAAATTTTACCATCTTGTATCAAAACATGTATCAAAGTAATGCAGTTCCTGATGGCAAAACAAAAAGAAGTCACGCAAAAAATGGTTGTTTGGGCTTTTATGAGATTCATAGGACCTTCCTTTCGATTTCATTCATGGGAATGCATACTCCTCAGCTGCAAAGCTTGATTTTTCAAGTTTAAATGAGGACTAAATCCAAAACAAATCTCAGTAGAACTGGGGGGTTTTGCCCACTATGAGTCAATACCATGTAAAATGCCAAAACACTTTTTGCCCCCCAGGTGGAAATGGCAGATGATCCTAGATTCACTTAGAGCCCAGCTCAAGCTGTCTAAAAGACCACAAGCCATTCTAAGTATTCCAGGTATGCACAAAAATCTGGATTCACTGTACACTGCAAAATCCTGTGCAAAGCATGAAAATTAAAACTGGTATGTACTTAAGATAATTCTTATTTTTTTATTCCCTAGAAGTCATTTGTGAAAGGTTATGCAGTACACTACATAGTTCAGATGCCTAAAATAAAGTGTTGAGATGTATTAATGTCAGAATTTATTTCTCTTCTAACTGTGGCAAATGATAGTTAAGTACTTTATTGTAGAATTCAGTAAGAAAGCTAGACTTGAAATCAACTGGGGATCAATTCTTAATTAAGTTGAGAACATTCAACTAAAGCAGTGTTTAGCTGGGGACATTAGGCATGGATAGAATACAGCCTTATTTTTCTTCACAGACCATTGTCCAAATTTTGCACACAATCTCACATGGTCACACTCATTAAAACAGAGCAGAATTTGCAAGATATCTACACAATGCAGGGCTATGTAGACAACGGTTTGGCAAACACAAGGACATTATCTATACACAGTATTTTCTTTGGATAGCTTTCATCCATTATATAAATCATTCTTAAAACACTGAGGACAAAGTATGGCAAATGCTTAATAGATTAAATACACTGTATTTACTGTGAGTACATGTCTATATTTTATATTTCTATTGGAATGTGCGCATGTATATTATATAGCATTTATATTAAAGTCTTAAAAAAATGGCAGTATTCTGTTTGTGCTAACAATTGGACTGAAGGTAAAATCAGCTGAATTTCTGTGAGACACTCCTACTTCTCTTGTTATGGAAAAGTTAAGCAGAATTTAACTGGTATCACCCATATCTTCTAATGAAACATTCTATAATCCACTCCTACTTTTCTACTTTCCTGTGAAATCAGTGTAGTTTATATCAAACATTGAACTTAATAAGGCTACTTAAATTACTTCAAAGGACAGTCTTCAGTAAAGTACAGGGAAAAATATGTAAATTTAAGGGCTTAAAGCTCTATGAATGAGCATTTTTCAAGCAGCATTTACAGATTCTTACCAGCTCTTGTGTATCTTCTGCTAATGGCAAAAACGTAGCTTCCAGAATAGCAACTTGATCAGTGCTGAGCTTCTGCCACAAACTAATCAGCATAATCACCAGATGGGTGGCACTTTTCAACTTTGTGAATGCCTGGAACACGTTGGCTTGATTTTCTTCTGCTGCATCTGCTAGAGCTATTACCTGCAAAAATTACAAACATCTGTTAAATATAATTTTACCATCCGTGAACACTCAACACTGAAATTACCTTTGGCACACTCTTGTTTTCCTTTAGAAGATCCTGAGGAATTCTGTTTTCCATAAACACAAACCACAGAGTATTAAATGAGTTATCACTTATCTAGATTTTTCTTTTGCATACCCAATGCAATTTCCGTATGGCAACAGGATTAATCTATCTAGTACAATCAGTGTAGAAAGGATTTTGTATAGAGCATATTTTTACGGCATTCCTGAAATTGATCCCCATCATATCACATAATACATGACAACAAACTAACTTTGAGGTTTATACCATACAAGACACTAATCTCCATATGACCAGCAAGCCTACTGTATTAATCAAAACCAACACATTGATTCTATGCAATTAAAAATAAAGTATATAATTATTTCCACAGGAACAGAACTGCCATCTGTTATTTTATTAACTCTCATGTCTCTCCATGTCTTCCACTAGTTGATTCAGCTTTTATGCCAAAATATAAACACTATGGATCATGTATATGAAGGTAATACCACTCTAAGTGCCAGACATTATGAAAGAATTTTCAAAATAAAATAACAGATTCACTTCTTCTAATATGGTAAGACAGTTTTGCTGAGTACTTCAAGATGGGGAAAGGCAGAAGAGCTATTATAAGATATTCTACTCAGTTCAGTAATAACTTGTCATTGTATATAATATGTCCACTCACAGCATTATAAAAATGGCTATTTTGAAAAATATTGCTATAAATGTCTTCTTTCTTGAAATGCAATGTTTAGACATTGTCCATCACTGAGTGAAAAGCGAAGATGACAGTGATTTCAATAGGCAACGGCTGTAATGTCAATATGACAAGAGATTTTCCACAGTATTTGCACTGAATTACTTCAAGTAAAGGAAAGGAACAAAGGTTAGGGGTTTATCCTGGGGGAGTACAACTTCAGAGACCTGTTCTCATGAATGCCACTACATCTTCATGTTGTCCAAATAATACTTGGCTTACAGAAGCACTGATCGTCATTTAAATCAACACAAAGCATCTCCCTCAACCACTTTCTGTTTATTTATCTGCAAGATGGAAAAATAGGTGCTTGACTGGAGTTGTAAAAGCCTCATAGAAATACTGTTAAAGTGTAATTAGTATTGCAACAGAATTTAGAAAGTAAAACTTGCAGAGCCTGATCCATTAACATTTGGCAACAGCAGGAAAATGAAAATACTATATGATGCATCTTCAGCAGGGAAAGAAAGCCAACCAGCTGTTAGCATTTGGTGGAGGAAAACTATTTTTAATCTGCAACGCTGGCATTAGAGATGTGTGTGTGTTCCCTCCAAGCTCCCATGTGACTAGGAAGATAAAACAGAATTTTAGAGAACTATAAATATGAAACATTTCAAACAAAATGTGTTGATAGCTTTTGTTTCAGATTTTAAAATGTAATGTTTCCAAATAAAACGGAGAACCCACAGTATACTCATGAGTCCAAACACTACATAAATCAGAGCCAAGTAACAAAACAAACAAAAAAAAAAGCCCAGCTAACCATGCAAAGGAGAACTGAGAAATTAATCCCAAGTAGTGAAAACCAACATGACATACTTTGGTTAGCGAAGAGTAACGATATCACTGACACGTCACCTGATGTATTTGTGTTGACATTCAATTTGCTCTGACCAAACCCTTGATGTTTTCCACACCTTGTGTTTTATACAAGGTTAAGCTCCATACTGCAGTCACTTTTCAACAGTTATGGGTCACAAAGCCACATGACAAACACAACACTACATAGTACCCTACATCAGCTGCACCTGACCCCTTTAGCCAGTAATTGCCTGCACTATACAGCTTCATCTTTCTGAGGAGACAAGCAACAGTAAAATCTTCCTCAGTCTAATAGGGGCTTTCAAATCTAATCACTTTTCCTGTCCAATATGCAATTGAAAATTTTGAGAAGATCAATGAATTTACCATGCTGCTGAGATGTGCTCATTCATTTTTATACTTCCTATAATATCATTACTGGATGGGATAGTACAATTCAGAATTCCCAGAATTTGGACTAAAGGCAAGCTACCTGTAGCCTATTATGGATAATGCTCAGAAAATATCAATTACGCTGAAGACACTGGCAAAAACAGTTGCACTTGTGTGACAACTACCTGATTCCCACTTAACAACAAGGCAAAGGCCACTTTCTATACTGAGTCATTCATAAATTCCTAGATGGTCTCTCACTCTGTGCTATATTTCAATTGACACTCTACTACATACTTCAGAAGCATAAATTGCATAAAGACAAGTAACTTGTATGGCCTTTTACCTTAAGGATCCTTCATATTAGAATATGGTTTCTTTCCATTTTATAACCATGAACAAAGGAGATCCTCAGCTTTTCATAGGCTATAGATGTAAAATAGATATTCCAGTAGTCCCAAAAAATACCTAATGTACAAGTCTAAAACCTATTTTGAAAGCAGTTTCATAAAAAACCCTAAAAAGTACAACTATTAATAAAGTTTGTCTTTGGCACAAAATTCTACAGTTCTCATGCACAATAATGCAAGGCATATATTATACCAGTGAGAGACCTAAGTTTCTAAAGGTGAGGTGCAGTCTTGGGGAGCATTGCAGGTCACTAAAATATATAGCAACTAAACCTTTAGATAACTGCATATGTACAAGTTCTACTTTACACTTGCAGAAAAAGCAAAGAGGGGAAAAAACATTTCTAAGTACTAATTATTCTGTTAACAGATGAAGAAGTGACCTGATATAGCTTTCTGAGATCTGAAATATCCAGGACAATACAATATGAATTCCCACACTATAATGCAGGCATGCACAATCATGGTAATTTTTAAAAAGCCTATTATCAGGGACAGAAAAAAGACTGTCAAAACAGCACCATTTGAAATATGCTGAGACCCGAAAGCCAAAGCTATACTGAAAGCAGCTGGAAGGACCAAACATACCTTGACAATACACAGTTACACAGTAAATATTTGATAGGAGGGGGGGAAAAAAAATACATCTTTCCTCACTGAGTAAAATGACTCTGAAAATCTCCCAGGATATCAGCTAAAAATTTTAGAAGTGTTTTAGGGCTCTTCATTCAAATACTTGCAGAATTTAAGGATGAGTAAGTTCTAAAAACATGACATTCGTATTTTTTATTATTTTATTTTCACCTGAACAATATCTCTAATTATATTTTACAATAGTTGAGGAACATAAAGAATCCATACCCTTCACAGTCTGAGATTCTAATCTTTTCAGATTCAGTCATGGTTTTTCCCAATATTATTTTCAATTCCACAGTAGTTGTTCAAGCTATTTAAGATCTATTTTATCATCTTTCTAAGCAGGTATAAAATTTTAAAAAAAAAAACCTCCCCCTGTCTCACTTTTAAACAGGATGGGTGGGAGGATACAATTGCAACTGGCAATCCGAAGTGTAGCTTACCGACAAAAATTTTAGACCAACTGGAAACTACCAAGTAAACACTCCATCTATATTTTATAAGACCTATCATTGCCTATTTGACATTTTTCTGCCTCCTTCTTGTAATATCACAAAGCTTTTAAACAAAGAAAAATAAAAATAAGTTTTTCAAACTTTCTTTCTAAAAGCAATGAAAGAAAGGAAAGTGTCTGATGCAGGAAAGACTTAGGAGATACTGAAATGGATTGGAAGTACAATGTTGAATATATATTTTTATAACTGATCAAAACTTGCTGTTAATTTATATTTTTTGTTAAATCTTTTCTGAACAAACTCATGCTCTGTTCCAACACACACACCTACAGCAAAGTAAAAGACAGTTATTAATGAAAACATATTGTAAAAAGAAAAAAAATAGAGAACTATTCTCTAAATGAAGATCACATTTAAGATTTTTACTAAATTTCATATTCACAGTTGCAAAAGTAGAGCTGAAATCCAGAAATTTTTTTATAATCTAGAAAACTTCCCACCTCAACGCTATTATAAGGATAATTTCCAAGAGCATTTCTCATTTTTATCCTAAAGTGTTCAAGCAGAAAGAAGTCTCGTCATGCTTATTTCATTGCTAAGTAGACTTTATAAGATGTCAAGCACTTAAAAACTGTAAACTAATGGTGATGCAAGTTTTAAAAGCAATCAAGATTTCTCCATTATTACCACTTATATAAAATATTTTAGGGCATTGTTCAACATCCAACAATAACTTCAAAATTGCTAATCCCTCTTGAAAAAGGCTTGCAACATAACCCACTCTTGTACATGCAGACAAGTTCCTTGGGGTAATAATGACCATCAGTCTCCCAGGCTTATTCTAATAATACAAAAAAAGACAAATACAATTCCAAAAATACAAAATGTCTTATTATTAGCTGGATAGGAAGTTGAAGAAAACTTTGAGAAAGTAAAGGGCAAGAAATGAGCAAGAAGTTCCAAGGAGCTTTCTTTTGAGTTGGTAGTGATTTCAGCTCCTAGCAACTATTTTTAGCAGAAATCAAGTTTGAAGAGAGCAGAAGTTTGGCATTTAAAGAATACAGAATCCCCTTCTATTTCATCCATAGCACTTATGAGTAAGTATTCTATGAAAAAATCGTTAAAATATGAAAAACAAGATAAAAAATTTAATTATTATGAAGTGGACACAGGGATGGTGAATTGTTAACAAGCTCACAGGTATCTTCTGGCAATCATTCTGATGGAATAATTTATTGCAAGGTAGTAAATTGATCCGATCCCTTACAACTATTTTTAAGCAGAATTAGATCTTCATAAAGCAAGATGTTAATGAATAAAATGGGAAAAATAGAAAACTGAGAGAGATGCTAATTACTGCTTGTTCGTTGTTATTGCCTCAGGACACTGACCACTGTTCTCACCCTTTCCCCCATTTTAGAGAAGAAATTACAACTCGATTGCCAAATCTGAAACAAGATCAGACGGAATTTTTTCGTGCTTTTTAAGAAGTCTCCACCACATATCTTAATTCACATAGAATGCATAGGCATTTAAAGTCAAATATGTTTTTCCTTACACGCCCCTTTGTTTACCTTGCACTTATGGCATGCAGCCATAGAAAAACTAAGACACCAGCAAAGCAAACCTTTAAAACAGGTAAGACAACATAAGTGACAATATCAATTTAATTAACAAAATTCTTAATATCACTTATTCTAGGAGTAAACTTCGTTTTTTTAAACAGGAAAGTCTCCGAGTAGTTTCCAACATAAAGAAACAGTGATTAGCAGCCTGATTCCCGGTGCAGAACATCTCACTCAACAACCATTGTGCACAGAGCTTTTGACAGGTGACTAAAGCTTTATGGAATGCGGGCACAGATATCCATGTCAGAGAGCGATTTTTATCAAACACTCTGTCACCAGGAAGAATAACCATGTCACTCCCACAAGGGAGCACTTCCAAATGCTATGGCATTCCCACAGTGCTGCAATGGGTACACTGGAATTAAGTACCTCAGGCCACAATTATCTGACCCTTAGGAGAGTGCCACAGCTAGTGCTAATCACGACCACAGTTTTTAAAATTGCGTCATAGTACCACCATGATGACAACAAAGCATCAATTCAGTAGACACCAAATACTCGACTTTCAAGTGGAGCTCAACATGATCATGATCAGAGAAGACCGCAGGGACATTGCAGCATGATGATCCATGCTTTATCTGGATGTGTACAGCTACCTTCTGAAATTCTATTGCCTCACTAGATGAACGTGAAATTATCACAAGTAATCTTGCCTCTGGAAACATTAACAGTTAGATCAAGAAAATACTCAAGGGAAGTTGTGTAGTTTTGTTTTCCTCTGCTACTTCCATGACAGAATTATTGCTAACAGCTCTACTTCACCTTTCTAAATTGGATTTTGCCATGAAGCAGTATTGTCTACTAGCATACCACAGGTTGCACACTATGATGACAGTCAACTTAAACACTCTGCAAGAGTGAAATGCATGTATCCTTTAAATTCAGAATCCTCTTTTGAAACTTCTCACATATCAAAGCAATGTCCTACCTCCACAAAACCAAAGTGATAGTGGATTATTACCACAGAGAGTCACACTGCATCATTTATTTTAATTCTTTCATTTTAAGAACTAGTGACAATTATGTCAATAAGAAAATCTTTCAGGATAAAGTAACTATCATTTCAGCTCTATAGCAAGTTTACTGCTTATTTAAACGCATCTTAGTGTCTTATACTGTTGTCCATCATTATGTGAGCTTCTTTGTGTAAACCCATGGGAACAGAAATGAGGAATTCCTTTTGTCTCTGGTGTCCCATCTGCAGTAAGGATTACAGTTAAGACTATTTTAACTTGACTAATACACTTTTCTCTATTTGTCTCTTTTTTTATGTGTGTTTGGCTCTTTGTGTTTTTTTGTTTTATTTTGCTTTTTTTAAGGGTTTAGCATTTTTGAGACACCAGAGAAATTAATATCATCAACAGTAACCATACATAGATGATTATTTAAATACTTGACACTTGACTTCCTCTCAATAGCCTATCCACAAGTAAATATTGCAACCAGTTTTGCATGTGAGTAACTGCTTGTTATTTGGTACAACTATGAAATACCAAGATGAGGAAAAAAATTCTTGAAGGAAGGCTACAAACGTTCCAAAATACATATGATACTTTGCAATACATTTAGAACCAAGTTCTATGTTATAAAATCCAAATTTAAAAGTGGAGTTACAAAATTAGTAGCTTATCCAAGTGAAGTAACATCTGTTACAAATTACATAAACCCCCAGAATCCAGTGAGTTACAATGAATCCTCTACTTACCCCTTCAAAACAAAAGTTCTATTTAAGCAAAGGGATGAGCTAAATAACACACAGATATGTCACAGAATTTGTGATAGTCAATGAATGTTGAAGACAGAGTTTCACTGTGAAGCTGTGGTTGAATTGGCAGCAACGTATATAAAATATAGCCAAACATGAGCTAAATGGAGACAGAGAGGTGGAGAGTTTGGTTTAAATCACCAAATATATGGCATTGTGTAATGACAACCAAAAAAAAATTTTACAATAAAGGAACGAATTTTAAACAGTTGAAGTTGCACACTTTGTTAACATAAGCTGTGAACCTAAACAAACAGTTTAAAAAACCAGGAGCCTCAACCTGCAAATTTTTAATTGCATTTCAGTGCAATGGTATCTATAGATGGTCAAGAAATCAAGACAAACCCTTTATATCGTACTTCTGCAAACATTTAAGTACAGTGAAGCCTTATGGGTTAAATCAAGGATTTGCTAACTCCAGTGGAAACACTGCCTTGATTCAGTAAAGGCAGTATTTCATCCTACTAAAGACCACTACTCCCATCATCATCAGTCATACTCACCTAGTGGGGGCAAAAAGCATTTCCAGCACGTTAAGATAGCAGGTGATGAGTGTAGTTTTAGAAATCTAGAATAAATCCACAAATTATTGCTACCCAGAAAGTACACAGTAAAACACGTGTCCTAGATGAGCTTAATTTCATATTTATATTTTACCGTAATAATGAAAAATAAAAACATGTTGACAAACAGATCTTTCAAAGGGTAATAAAAACAAATCCAACTAACACATAATATTGATATTTTTCCATCTGTATAGATGAATACAAAGCCACTTCAGCAAACTCTATTTCAACACCTTGAACAAAAAAAGTATCAACATTAAAAAAAATCAGCACGCCAGTCAAGACAGTGAAGTTCTAAGCTAAATTCCGAGTCATTGCCAATCCCACTTGAAATTTTGGCACTTCTGCTTTATACTGAACCACCTGAAGAAATTTCCAGAACTTCCCATTCAGGTTGAGCTAGCATATAATTTTAAGTGATTAAAAAACATTGTGGTTACTAACACAGTGTCTGGGAGTAAAAGTAAGACTAAGAATGATTAAACTAAAATTACACACTCTGGAAGCAAATTCTAAACATAGCAACCAAAAAAATGGATGGCAGGCTAATTAGAAGCTCAAACTTAACTATAACACTAATTTCATGACATCTCTCATTAAAATTACTTTTCTATTTTGAGACACATTATAGAATTTCTCTATTATTAGTAAAACCTTGAGAACACGTGCCAGAACATTTGGAAATAAAATGGGCTTCTCAAGCCAAAATGCAAAGGTCACAAAACACATGAATTGCTTGCTTGAATACTTTGTCTTTGAATTACAAGTTGTCCATAATTTCTTGTATTTTTCTGTACTGAAAGAGATGTAACCATTTCAAAACAAAGGAACATCATGATGAAATGCAGGTTTTGTAAAACTCAGTCAAAAAAACACAGTTTATAAACCTTGAAGGGAATTCAGTGAAGAGAATGGAGTTCACTATGTCTTATTGGATTTACTAGCAAAAAAAAGAAAGACAGTTTCAAAACAGTCATTTAGTGAAAGTAAAAATTCATTGTTCATGCAAGGTGCCACAACAATAAATTTCAGACAAAGCAGACTCTTGCATTCCTCCACAGATGAAGTATAGCACAGACCACATTAATGCTTGCTCCACAACAATACCCAGCAAAAAACCTTTACAAACTACATCCTACTTCATATGACAATCAACTTCTAAGCCAACAGTTACTGCCATGATTATTTTCAGTGATGTAGATTTCATTTTCTGGGGGCAAGACAAGTATTGAAAGACCAAAGATATTCTACTGCCAAGTCACACAGCAGGCAGACTTAAACCTAACAACGAAGCAGCAAAGAGCTTATCAGATGCGTGCTTGAAGCACTCCATCTACAGAAAGAAAACAACAACAAAGTAACCACCTGAAGTAACATTACAGTGTGTTCAATAGCAACTTTTAGGTGTTTATGAAAAGAACATTTTTAGGTCACCAAATTCATTGTGCTGCAGACAATGACCAATGATACTCATTATTCTGCACACCTGGAAGTGCACCTTCTAACCCTCTTCTCTCAAACTGACAAATTAAGAAAATTCCCACCTGAAATACCCTGTTTATTCACAAGCACAAAGCCCACAGGCACACAATCAGGTTTTCTTTACATGCACACCTGCCCTAGCCACACTCAGGCTGCGCATTCTGCCAGTTAAACATAAGAGTTAGAACTTGGGCAGAAATACCAAAAAAAAAAAACATTCAAAATAAGAAAACATTCATCCCCAAAACTGGTTCATTTTATGTTCAAAATAAGATGAGCTGCAAAACTAGTAATTATTTTAGAGTGTAAAGCCCAAGTTATCAGAGGATTATTCTGGTGAAGTAAGCATGTATCACCACAGGCTATGGGTTGGTTTCCAATAAAGTAAAAGCCACCACTATATATGCACGTACATACATTAATAGTAAAGCCCCACATACAGGATTGGGGCTTTACTATTAATCATAACATTGTGTTGTTCTCCTGCTGCTCCTCTAAACAGAGTTGAAGCTATATGGCTTTCTAACTTTCATTTCAATATACATTATTTAATGATGTGTTCATAGTCTCTTAGTCTTTGAGAAATGTCACCAAAAACAATTCACAATTGGCACTGTAGGCCAGAAGTCCTTCACCCGTGTATTTGAAAATATGACTTTTTACTTACTTTCAGCAAGGCGACTGCTAACTCCAATCATATCCCACACTGTTGTTCTTTTCCTTAAAACTAATGAAAAGATGGAAGAGCTAATAGGCAATATAATGAAACACCTTCCAATATGTTTAGCACCAATTCTCTTCCAAAAGACAAGATGTGTTTATCTCAAAATTGGCAAGTTTGCCAGACATTTTTGACCTGGCCTCACTATTACCCCGGTATGCTGACAAAAAAGCAAGACAGTTCAAGCCACCTGGAGTTATAGGGGAACAGTTTCTCACCTTTAAAAAGGCTTTGGAGGCACATTCAAAAAGATTCACAGTTCAATTTAACATTACTTACTAGAAGAAAGCCATTCTTTCCATGAAGGAAAATGTGTTAAATAGCCTACCATCAAATGCATAATGATTAAGGTATTGAGATAGCAACCTTCCATGCAAACATCTCATTCCTCAACTTCTCCTTTATTCTAACAGACAGCTGAGTCTGTGGAGGAGATGGGATGTGTATAGTCTTTTTCAAGTCCTGCTGACCCAGACTAAGATTCCCACCGGGGCTGCTAGAAGCAGGGGAGTAAAGGAAAGAGATAGCAAGTGTCAGGTATGCTTCACTGTCTGAAATGTGATAATTAACCTTGTAACTTTCCCTGGTTTAAATCCAGAAAAATCTCCTCATTATCTGAGCAGAAGTTTGGATTAACATTTGGATTAACAAATAGTACCCTCCATTATGTAGAGCAGGAAAGAGCTCACTTTTCAATGCTAGTATATAATCACACGCAAACACACCCCACTAAATTAGTAACAAATGCACTTACTGATTTTGGCTGAGATAGATTTTCTGATAAGAAAAGATTTTCCTTAAAAAAAAAAGCTCAATTTGTTTCCCTGATGTAATACAGCTGAAGTTCATGTCCCAGTTCAGTCAAATCTAATAGTTTTAACTTAGTTTCAACTATTGCTGGTCATAACAAGATGTATTCAAAGGGGTATTTATGTTTGCTTTGTTCTATTGCATCAAAGTTGGGAAAACACATCTGGGTAGCGTACATTCTAGCCACACTGCAGACTAAAAATCCAGATAAACGTTTTGTCTAGAGGGATGACTAAATAAGTTGGCCAAATATCAGAACAAATTCACTTTGATGTTTTAAGTTGGTGGAGCTCAGAAACATGACCTAAGTTATATAGTTACATCCTCTGAAAAAGTAGCAACCCTCTCTTTCTTTAGCATCTGACAGAGGGGGGGGAAGAAGGATTTGTTATGAAATTCATAATTCAACATTAAAAAAATGATAGGAACCTAAGGAAAAACATTTGCCTACTTTCACTCATATTCATGAATAGTTTGTATTCATATCTTTTCCCAGACCACTTTCAGTGCTTGCATCCACTGTAACAAACAAATGCCATGGAGTCTGATTAGGAGCCCATAAAGAAGAATGGCATTTGAGCTTCTCACCGCAGATGCACACCTGAAATCAGCTGAAATCAGATCACATAAACAGGTTCCATGTAAGCAATTCCCTCAAGAGTGATGCTGAGACACTTGCCAAAAATTAATGATGAAAATATATAAAAATAGATAAAACCTCACATCAGGTGTAGAATGAACTTACTGAGCTCCATCAATCACATAAGAAAGCAGACAGCTGGCATGTTGTTAAATGATAGGGCTGGAGAGAAGTACTGAGCACCATTCCTGTGGGAAGATGTACTAAAGAAAATCTGCTGTGCAATGACAATATGAACCAAACATTATGTTCTTTACTAAATGGAAAATTCCTAGGGGAATATATAAAACAAAAATCATTTCTCAAAGGAAATAACTCTGTTGCAAAGCTTACCGTTAAAGGAATTAGAGGAAGAAATGCCTGCTACTCTCACAGTGCAAAGAAACTATGAAGAGCCAGGAAGAAATGTTCTCCTGCTTTCTTTTGGAGCAAATACAAGAACATAGCTGTTTAAAACAGAGTGAGATCCACTAAGACAAATTCTAGGATGATATGGCTAATTTCCCTTAATTTCCTTTATAAACTGTGGAGAGATTGCTACCTTTTTTTTTTTTAACCATAGAGGGTATCTAACTTTCAGTGCCTTTGGCTCCAGAAGACCCTTCTTTGTCTCTACTGGCTACAAAGGAAATCTAACTTCCTAGGTGAAAACTGCTTTTGTGAATCTCACCCACCCACATCATAACAAAGCAATCCCACCTATTCAAGGGATAAGCATAGACAACTGTTAGCTATAAATACTGTAATTAAACATATGAGAAATAGTATCAAAGAATAATTTAATCTCATCAGAGCCAATCAATTCATTATCAATAAATGTAACAGACCGTAAGCAAGATGTTGCTGTATGTTTAGGTACTCCAGTACAGATGTATTCTTGCGTCTCACGATGCTGTACATCAGGATCCCCTCAAACTGTATAGAAGAGGTGGAAATCTTAATTTTCTTCTTCCATAAGAACAGCTATAAAAGTTGGAGGACATTACAAATTTTTTTTTTTACAACACCAGCTATTCTTAATACAGAATTTGTAGGCTGTATTAAGTATGAGTTAATAAGGCTGTACGAGTTAGTGATCATCCCTTAAATGCCAATGAGATAAACTGAGTAATTTTTTTGCAACACATATGCTTATAAATGCCATCTTTTTATGGTGTTCATGACACTTCAAGACAAAAACAAAATATAGATAGAAATTAATTTCATGTGATGAGAATGACTTTTCAGATTTCATTAAAACTGAAGTACTGAATTCAAGAGAGTATTTGGAATTTAACACTGCACTGAGCGCTGAAGGAACTCATTTGAATTTTTTATATTTACAAATTTAAAAAGCATAGTAACTAATTCTGTGAGTTAGATATTGGTCATTTCCTACACAGACACATTGTTATTTCTACATGAGGGGCATTTCCAGCATTTCCCTATCATTTGGAGTTATTTCCTCTTCTTCCTACAGGGAAGTCTCCCAGTTAAAGGCACCATTTCTTTCTTACAGCACACACAAGGATAACTGTACACACACTGAAGTTTCTTCAACTATCAGTTTGACTCTCCACATACTCAGTTGACGAAGCTTTAACTACCACTTCACAGCATTGCTGCACATTGTAGTCTGCGCATCATTTGCTTGATTAGCATTCTGCATCTCAGTAGAATGACTGAGCTGCCAACATACAGAGCCACGGTATATGAAGTAGTTTAAAATACATTAATAACCTGCATCCCTAAGTTATGTGCTTCCAAAAATCTTACTCTTCTTCAAAAGCCTTAAAGAATTCTTGGGGGTCCCTTCCAACTCAGGATATTCTATGAAAAGTACGTGTCCTGAAAGCAGCTTTCATTCCTTTATTCTAGAGTAAAAAGTAAAGCTATCCCCAAGACTGTCAGGTCACTTGGCACTACTCTAAGCCTCTAAGCCCTCTTAATGCAAAAGAATAGAGCAACGACAATATCACACCTCTTATCAGTCCTCCTGTTCTGGACATTGGAGACATACCTCAAGTAATTCCTTAGGATCAAGCACAAAGCTATATTGTTAGGTTTTATTTTCCACAACTCCTGTTTGACTGGAACAATCAGTCTCCTCTACATGACTACAGAAGTCTACCCTCTCTCCCTTAGTCCACTTCTCTTCAATGTACCCAGGAAGGACAATAGGTGTCTTGAGATGCGTGAATTCTGAGAGTCAGGTCCTCACATGACAGCAAAATCACAGAGTAAATTAAACAGTAAATTAAAAATGAAGAACAGGAATAAAGCAAACAGGAGTAAGTGAACAGGCTCAAAGCACATTACATACTGGTATTCACTTTTTCTTCCACATAGTAGTACAATATTAAGGACACCAAATTCCCAACACTTTCGTTTACTGTAAATGTTTTTTACATATTTTAAATCTGCAAAAGCAGCCAGGAAAGTGGTCCACAGACAAATTAACCACAAAGACTATAGTTCCCTTAAGAACAAAATTTTAGTACATTTGATTTTGGATTCATGATCTATATAGCTCAAAAGCTAATTAATTCTGGCTATAAGCAACTAAAGCTTTACCTGAAAACTGTTAAGAATATTTTTTTCCTACTGAAACAAACCAGTCCAACCTAATTTTATATACTAACTAGGTCCTTCTATTTAAAGCATAAACCACAGTTTAAAAAAAATAAACATAAACCCAAAACAAACAATTATCCTTTATTTGGGGTTCAATTTTTTTCCCATTTTCTGTGCTACAGGTAAGACATGTTCCTAGTGTTAAAAAAAGGTATAGGTAAACCTTATTTTGTGATGGAGGCAAGTGATTTTGGAACACTGTAACAATGGTTATTCTCTGTTTGAAGTTTTATCACAAGCAACAGTAGACTGAATTCACACAGCAAGAAAGATTTGAAACAGAATCCTATACGTTGTAGACTCAACTACAATATACATCCATACTATAAAAATTACAGTATAGGATACACCTCACATGCCTCTGGTAACTGAGGGTGTTACAGTGCTTACACACCAAGTTATACACAAAAAGGTCGAAGTGTTTATTAGTAAGTTATTGCTTCAGAAAGTCTCACTGATGTGGTTAACTTTAGTTGGGGGAAAAAAACATCATTGTATCCTGCAGTCATCTTTTCTAGTATGATCTAAGCACTTTAACTGAAATAATTTTATTAAATACAGTATATGTAGGTCAAACTTCCTAGTCTTGGTTGTTTTGGGTTTTTTGCCAACAAGTGTAAAAACATAGATTTTCCCTCCACAGTTGTTCTATAGTAATTAAATCTAATTATAATTAAAAAATTAAATCTTGTCCAATTATAAAAAGTAAAATTGATGCCACTATAATGAAGCCACATATTTTCCTTAAGTCAAAGTAAGCTTTGTCACTGACTTCAACCCGAGATTTTACCTGAGGAAAAAAATAAAATGGATAATCTAATAGAGGATTATCCTCTATTAGATAATCCTAATTCTTAATATATAATTATATACTAATATACTAAATATGCATAATTCTTAATATATAATTCTATTCTTAAATAGCAGTTTTCTGTGTGTGGATGCTATCAGCTGCTATCATTCATACCACTATTCACAGAAACAGAAAAATTGAAACAAACTGAAGCAAAGGGTTACCCTGATGCAATAATTCACTTGATAAAAAGTAGCTTTCCCCCAAAGTTAATATTAAGCATTTTCAACATTCAAAGATCACTACCATTATCAGGAGTTATTATCAGAGCACTGATGGACAAAATCCCTTTCAAAATGGCAAGAGGGTACTTCTGTCAGTAATTATCCCTGCTAATTGGAAACTGCCCTCTTTCATTTAGTCTCTTCTAGTGAGTGCTCCTCTTGTCTGTTTTTCTCCATGTGATATCAGCCAATGCCTCTCTCAATTCCCCTGTTACTCCATTTAACAGTGTTAGCCCTTCATAATCACTTGTTTTCTTTTCAAATGTCTTCCAATTTTCAATATGTTTCAACTGGTTATTTCTCAATTTATTTCTTTCCTATCAATCTATGAAAATATTGCAAAGGATTTTTTTTTGGTCACTTCATATAACTGGTGGATGAGTTAGGAGCATATCTTATGCATGACAGGGCACCAGGATATTCTTTTCTTTCAGCTTTGATGGTGATGTTTCACAGCTGACATACAAACAGATTCTACAAAGAAGTTTTATCTGAATCTATAATCCATCTACAGGTCTTTGAAAAGTAGTATAGTTTTTGTCCCCTCTCCTTTATCGTCAGGTACTCCCAATCTTCCCTGTCGTTTTGTGATGATTTTGCAGAATTATATCCATAACAAACAGTCAAAATGAAATACAAACTATACAGAGTAACAACAATCCTGAATTTATAGCATTTTCCTTAACCACTGCACAATAAAATTCAAAAGCATTTCATCAAGAAGGAGTAAATTTTTTTAATAGTTTAAACTAAACATAGTAAAGGAAGAGAAATAAAATCTCATATCTTTCCACAGAGTTGTATAAAGTGTTATTGATTACATTGTACTCCTACATAACTTTCTAACAAAATTCCATTTCAGCCATTCCATTATTTTACCCACAACTAACATCAGACCAATATCCTTACACTTATCTCAGTCTTCCTTTAATTCATCTGAATATCAACTTTACCCAGTTCTCTGGAACTGCCCTCCTCTGTTGCTTCTTATTGACCTTACTTGTACAGGGGATTGTTTGTCCAAACTTTTAACATTCTTAAATATGAGCTAAACTATCACTGAGGATTTTAAAAGGTTTACAGTAATGTTTAATATTCTCCCTAGTGACTGCTGGAAACCATTACATCATTTGAGGGGAACAAAACTTTTCCCTTTAGATCAATGATGAATATATATTCAACATTTCTGCTTCTTGAAGTTACTATGTCACATCACAGCTGACAAAAAAAAAAATAAAGTAACACTGCTAACGGCAAAAAGTATCTAATATGAATGTACCAGTCTCGGGTAGTTGAAACTTTTCAGATTCAGGAAGATTTAAATGCAAAATAATATTCTAACATCCTTGTTTGCAGAATGGCTCCCTCATACTGACCCATCTACATGCATTTCAAAACTGATCAGAAGAAAGCTTGAGGAAAAATATGCTATTAACTAATTAACTTAAGTAGGCAGGGGATCAAGCAGGTTTCTTCCCCATTGTGCTAAGTCTTTTAACCCTACCTTCTGTTCTCAACCTGACCGATACTTCTACCAGACACACAAATACCTCTGCACCAAAGAAAACTCACACCTGCACTAAATGTATTCTTAGAGCTTTTCCCTAATCTGTGTCACAAATGTAACTACAACAACTGAATTTCTATTTCCTTCCATTCCTTTATGCTTCAAAAACATCTGATGTCACAAGTTCAGTAAGCAAAATATCAGCTCATTTGCTTTAAGTTAACCCAATAAAGTAATTTACAACTCATTTTTTAGAGAGTTCAGTTTGTATACACAGAAACCATATATATTATTTGCAGTGTGTTCTTAAATTTCGTATGATGAGAAAAGTATCTCAGTATGTATACAGATTTTTTAGTACATAAATGCATTGTGAAAAGTGTTTGAAAGCATCAGTGGCATTTGTGACTACAAAAATGATGTGCTTGTCAATCTGTTACAAGATAATTATACTATCAAGTAAGGTCTTGGGTGACTGTAATTCAATTATTCACTATATTTTACATTATTCAAACTTCCGATTATACTATGAAAGCTTCATGTAAACTGGAAGCACAGGGGCAGTTATGTTCCACAGTAATACAGCATCGCTCAAAAGGTGTTTGCTTCCCAGTAAGGGTCAGATTTTGTTTATATTGCATGGCCCCCTAAATCAGCTGGGACACTAGTCGTACTCAGGATTTCTCATGGGAGTTAAGATTTGCAGGATTCAACCAGTGAAGATTCCTGGGTTTTATTCTCCACAGCTAAGGAGACTACAGGACAGACTATTTATAGAATAGGATATTTTGAGAGAGAGAGAATTTGTATATTTTCTCCATATATGGAGAACACATACATTCTACATATAATATAGAAAGGATATTTTTAGGGACACATCTTCACTGCTGCAAACTATTCTCACAAGAAAGCAATTAGCATTTAATTTGAGTAATTGTCAGGCAGAACATGAGACTTCTGTGTCTAGTCTTGTTCCTATTAATTTTTAAGAGTCAAACAAGTAAAGAGCTTTTCCCTATATCCCAGTACAACTACCTTTATTGATGTTCAAATAATTGATGATGTGACAATAGGTACCAATATACTTGTCAAAACAAATATATTCCACATACTACTTGAATAAGATCCCTATAATTGAAAGGCTAATACATTAAACCATGGTACCATATACTGAGTGGGCAGAAAGAAAAGTATATGTTCTCATTACACACTCACCACTTTATTTCCAATCTTACTCTGCCTGCTTGGCAGCCCATGAAATTATTTTAATGTGAAAATGCCCAGTTTTAAAAATAAATTGGGCTAAGGTTTTTATGTAATATCTTGTTTTCATTCAAGAACTAATAGTAAAAGCAAGATTAGGAAACTCCCACCACATTTTTCATATCACTGCTAGAACATGGTAGCCTAAATTTTTTCTCATTCCAACACAATTTCTAATTGCTTTAGAATGCATTACTTGAATGGTCTTTAATTTGAATAATTAATTTGGATAATTTTTACTTTGATTTGCTGTATTTTCTGAGTCTTAAGTCAGTCTTCTGTTAATAAAAGGTATGCTTTGATTTTGTTTAAGAGCATTTAATTATCATATAGTATAACACCAAGACTTAAGGGCAGTTTTATGACTTCATTACCCTAAGCGGTATCAGCTTCTTATCAAAAATTCTGCGTGCAAGCTTAATTAAAACATGATGGCAGACAAAGAATGATTTAATTTAAAATGCAAATATAAAGCATATCCTAAGTATAAAGCACAGACTGTACATCACTATAGGCTACATACTAAAGCACAACTCTTAATTAGATTTTTAAGTGTCCAGCAAAGAACTGTTTTGCAAACAGGACAGAATCTGTACAAGTCCTTGAAAGAAGTTGTGATCATAAAGGGCAACTTTAAAAGCAACAGTCCTCCACACCCATGAAGTTAATGTGAATGGCAAACACATTCCTCACAGCATAAGGTGGCCCTTATTGTTTCTAATTGGGTTTCTGTGTCTTCTTCAAGCCAGGGAAAATTCTGTCGCAAATTGACAAATTTTTTACAGCCACCTGGTTCTGATGAACAGGAATACATCCACGTGAGAAATGTCAGTGAACTTCAAATAGTATATTGGGCACTCTGACCTCTGAAGTCAAACGTACATGCAAATAAAGCCCTGAAATGTTCCAAGAAAGCAATTTCTACTGGTGCATATTAAAATGTAAATTGCAGGAGATTAGCCTAATAACTCACAAATGCTAACCTTAAAATAATCTGTTTCTAATCCCCCCTTAATTTAAAACCAAATATTTTAATAAGCAGGTTCTTTATCAGCTGCTTTCCCCATCAATATTTTTCCCCCTTAAGAGCTATATTATTTTTCCACAGTGTTGATTTGATGATGTTTTCCCATTAATGGAAATTAAGCAAGGCTTCTGCCAAAGAAACAGAAAACTTTTTGAGTGAATTATTTTCTCTACACATTTAACTGCCTTCGTGCTTTCAGAACAAGACTTAGCACCTTCTTTTTAATCTTTATCTTAACTAAAGATTTTGATATAGTAGAAATGTTACCAGCTCTTTGTATCTCAGGTGCAGAAGAATAATGTCACTGGGCACATTTTCCTCTTTGTTCTAATTAGTACTATTAAGACCTTTTAAATGAGTATTTTAACAAGTATATTCTTGATTCCACACCTTTATCTCAACTTGTCAACAAGTTCTGCTCCCCATGGAAACAAACAATAAAAGACTAACTTGACATCTTTAACAAAGGCTCTGTCCTTCAAAGACACTGGGGTGAAGAAGCAATTTAATTAGGATGGGAAAAGAAGCTGCCAATCAAATTTTAAAACACCATTCATTAGATGGGTTAATAGGTAGAAAGAGTGCCACAATTTCTGGAATCCAGTCTCTTTCACTGCTGCAAGCAATACCTCATTGAACATGAATTGCTAAAAGGATTGACATAATATATTTTGGGGGAGGGAAGGGTTAGAAATGTTCACATATTCCAGTGAATCACTCTGCCATAATCTTGCAAAGTAAGACTGGTATATACCTCTTGGGCAAACACCTGTTTACGAATTGAGACGTATCATTAAACGTGACTTCACCTTCTTTTATGCATTATGCCAAATTCAGTACAACTCACTTGGGTTATGCCACACCAGCATTCCATTTCCATGTTCTGGACAATTAATTGCAACCTTCAATTTGACTACTTATCTAAGGTGTTTAAAACAGTGCCTGAAAACAGGGAAAGAAACAGAAACAGCTTTCAGATTTTCCACCTCAAGAAATGGTGCCACTAGCTTAGTTAACACAAACACACCCTCAAAAACTACCAATGAATGAGGTAAATTATTGTACAGCACTTCTCATTTATTCATTGATGATGTCATATAAATTTATAGAGTAACCTTCTTAAATACCAAAATATAAACAAACATATCAGCACACAGTGGAGAAAACATTCTACTCTGAAAATTATTCAAAGGACTAGAAAAAGCTTTTTGTCATCAACAGCATTTTCGCCAAATTCAAGTATGCAGATACTTATACTTTGTAGGTTTTGATGAAAATTAACCAACTCTAACAAACAATAAAAAAGTAAAATGATGATGTATCTATTCCTTTGAACAACATCAGTAAGAGTCACGTGCAAAATCAGAAACCTAATTCAATAATATGTAAGCTACTTAAGTACCATAGATTGATATTGAAATGAATCAAATCTCTTCCAATAATTTTGGAGAATGCGAATACTCTAAAATGCCTTAAAGTTTATTGTTATTTCAGGTACCTAAATAAGGCCTAGGAACCTACAGTAAATTATGTAAAATTTGAAAGTGTAAAGACTGGTACTTTTCATATACAAAACATTCACCCATCGGCGATTTATTACCGTACATTCTCATTATTTTTATTATTGCCATCATTCTTTTGACTGTGCTGTAGAACCGTAGATAACCATGGTTAGAAATAACACAAGAAAGACTGATGGAATATTATAAATACACACTGTTTTAGTTGTAGTGGACCACATCCTGGTTACTAGGCAGATGTTTGCTTTCTGCAAACATACAGTAAATGCATACCATCTAAGCCAAAATGGGGCTCACTTCCTACATTGCTTCCTCAAGTATTGAAGACTTCAAAGCAGCGAAGCCAGCTCCGTGCCTGCAAGATCCCCTACTAGTCTGCCCAACCTGTCTCTACTATCCCAGTGAGCACAGCAGGCTCTGCTTTGCACCCGCTGCACTGCCCCACACAATGCTCCACAGCACACAAAGCCTGCAAGTAGTCACAGATGCCAAGATCTCAGCGTGCTCTGGCAGGTATCTGGGACATGCTGGCATGTTGTCCCCACATGCTATTTTGGAGGGAGTGCTGCTGGAGTCTCTCTTTAAAAGCAGTATGGTCACAGGGTCTATAACATGCCCCCATACTCCACCCCAAGAACAGCTGCCCTTGAGTGATTCTGAGTGAAATAAAATTCACTTTGAAGTCCATGACAGTCAAACAAGAGGTAAAGACTTCCCGAAATTCCCCAAACAGGCTAGACAAGTCATTTTTCTGGTGCTGAATATTAAGAGGCAAGACATAAATGTGCTAGCTAATGCTTTTCTCAAGTTTTATGCCAGAGAGGCCTAATGATTGCACACTCAGTGTTTTTGACTAAGACACTGTATTGACCTAATAGTTTATGCCCAATATTTACATTCAGTTTTTTATTTATTAATGAAATTATTAATGAAAATATAAGTTAAAAAGTCCCACATTTTAAATCTGAGAAAACTATTGCCAGGCACTTGATAAAATAAATCGCCAAAATAATTAATTCATATTACAGTGTGTTCTGAATAGTACTTACATGACAGTTCCCTGTGTGCTTCAAATACACATAATAACAGTACATAATAATAGTTGAATCAGGGAAATATTTACCTTATATATATAGCTTGCAATGAAAAAATATTGACATGTGAGACAAATAATCCCTATTCTTCACAACCCTTTCTCACCTTAGACAAAGCAGAAAATTTACCCTTGCAAATAAAATAAGGGTGACTATGACTGCTTGGTCCTACTGCTTCCACGGGCTTTTTGAAAAGGTAAGGAGAATAAATACATTTATGAAAACTTTATCAAAATACTACAATAAACAGGACTTTTACTGCTTATTATTTCAGAGAGTCATCTTATTTCATAAGAATTTCATAAGTTTACCTGGAAAACTGACTTAATCAATTCATCAGTTATACAAGCAGCTGGGATAATCGCATTACTCTAGAAACCTTGACGCAGAAGTTCAATTGCTGTCACAGCTTTGTCAAAGTCAGATAATCTCGACTCTTATGACTTAAAATGAGTAAGTTTGGAAAGATATGATGTCTGACTGAATCAAATTAACATCTTGACACTCATTTATTTGAAGGCTGATCCACCTATTTAAGTCTACCACTACGTTCTTTTAAAACTTAGTACTATAGCAAGGATTGAGTACTAGAGCAACTTCTTCTTTGTAAAACCTGTTTAACAGTTAAAACCCATGAATTTAAATCCACCACTGAGCATCTGAACAATGTTGTTTCCCTCCTGCAACTCTGACCTGAAAATTAGGGAAAACATCTCACCTTGTTTGCTGTTAGCTTGAAACAAGGGGGAAATCACTTATACTTCACTATTTTTTTTGGTAGTTCTAATCTTTAAATGATAACTGTACTTTCAGCAGCTATGGGAAGCAGAGAACCTTGAGGAATGTACCCCTTGGGGAATTAAATTGCAGTAGTAAATGACTTCTGAAAGTATTCTCAGAGATTATCAGTAAACTGTGTAAATGTAGAGGATCCAGCAGGAAAATAAAAGGGTCTGTAGTGAATACAACACTTCCAATTTTCATTATTCACATCTAGCAGGGAATAAAAAAATATACTCAGACAACAACACGCAATACTACCTTATGAGAGCATACCAAATAACAGTATTAAATTTTAAACAATTCTAAAAAATTGAAGGTTGAAAAAGTTCACTATGCAAAAGAAGCAAAGAAAATGAAGTATCGCATTTAGGCAGAAATAATCAACTGTATAATATAGGGAAGGGTATGTCTAGGGTTATGTAGCAGATCTGCAGAGAAGGATTTCAGCATTACAGCAAATCAAAACCTGAAAGAAATTCAAAGGTATTCTGCTGTTGCAAAGTAAAACCCACAAACAGGAGAGTGCAATGTATAAAAAGTGATTTTGTATATATATACACACATATAAAATAAACCTTTTATAAAAATTGAAAGCAGTCTTCCATTTTGCTGGAAATAAGTCAGCATGAAAGAACAGAAGAAATTCTTTACTGCGAGTGGTGAGGCATTGGAACACGCTGCCCAGAGAAGCTGTGGACTTCCCATCCCTGGCAGTCTTCAAGGTCAGGTTGGATGGGGCATTGAACAACTTGGTCTAGTGGAAGGTGTCCCTGCCCATGGCAGGGGTGTTGAAATTAGATGGTCTTTAAGGTCCCTTCCAACCCAAACCATTCTATGATTCTATGAAAAGACTAAATATTAAAATGAAAGACTCTGTCGACTAACATCAATCATTTCCATGTCACTTCATGTCACTTCATATGTAGCATTTCCCTCTAGTTTTTTTTTCTGATATCTATGGCTAATTTGTTGTGCTGTTCATTAAGCAAAAGTTACTTGCAAAAAGGTGGAACACATATTTGCATTTCAGATTAATGAGCTGGGAGGGACAAAACTAAACCTTTTACTTGTACAGATTAACTGCAGTGTAATACAGTAGCCGGGAAATATAACCACTTTTCTATATGTTCCCAAGGATTACATTAGGTATTCCTGAAATTTCTGGACATTGCTGAGAAACAGTTTAAAACAAAATATTTTATCTTAGTCTTTGCTGGAAACTAGTACTAATGCCTTAAACATTTTTTTTCAAAAAACACGGAAAATCAAAAAAACCAACAATAACTTTTTCCACGAAACCCAAGTCTTCTTTAAAAGTAATTTCACACATCATCTCATCATCTATAAGCTTGAATATCTAACTATACAAGACCTGTACATTTGAACATAAGAATTTTGTAAGTAACTTATTACATTATAGATTTGAAAGGTAGCACTAATATCTTGGAATAATGCAAAAGAAATAAGAGGTCATGTTCTCCAACATGGTTGAGCTTGGTGCAATTGGTGCATTATGCTGCCTATCAGCAGAAGTGAACTGAGCCACTTATATTTTATTAACTGTAGCCACAGGAACCCTGAAGCTAGTCCCAATTTATCTGCCCTCAGAGGCACTACATAGGGGTCTCAGGAGTAACTGATATTTCTACATCCTCCTAGAAGGATCTAACAAAACCAAATCTAAGAAGGTAAGTACAGATGGCACAGGATTCTCTAGCCACTACATGAATATGTCAGTCTGGTGCAATTCAGCTCTAGCCCAGAAATTTCACTGAGATGCTTTTAGCACTGTGTTCACCCAGTGAGCTTGAGCACAGCATTTCATACCACGAGTTCAGAATTGCAGGACAACTAGAATTAACTCTTATAAATGTAATAATACATGCCTGTAATAAATGCGTAGACAAACTAGACAAACCCTACCAAAAGGAGAACTCTCATAGCTTCATCTTTGATATTGAAACAGTATTGTCACAGAGCCAAGGACCTTACCAAATAGATAAAATGTTGAAATGTAGAATATATATGATTGCAATTTTAATTTTGGCTCACATTTCATCATTATCACTAGAGGAAGAAAGTGGCTGAGTGTTGAAAAACAAGTGCTTCAACTCCTGGCTCAACTCTCTGTCATCAATTCCTCATGTGCTAACTAACTAGAATAAAATCTCACACCTCAGTCTCAAGTGACAGATCAAAACTACAATGTAAATTATCCAAAGAAGAACTCTGTTCCACTCCATTTCTGTCAAATTATATAATATATTAGGTCTAAACAAAAGAAAGTGTAATACTTGGATGATGTACAGCCATGGCTCAATCCAGCCATGGAGACAAGGTTGTCCCACCTGTGTTATTATGAACACTTCACATGTAAAACACATTCACATGTAAAACATGTGAAACATTCTAGAAATCAAACAGAATTCATGCTGCTAGAGGTATTCTACAGTTATCTTTATAAACTCTTTGTTTTATATACTTATGAAAATATGCACACAAATACATATTTGCACACACTATATATAACATAACATACTACACACCATATAAATATACATCTATGTATCAGCTATATAAAATTAGCATGAGGAATCCATGCACTTCTCACAAAATTATTGTGAAATCAGGTCACAAATGAATACTATTTTCCTGGGTTTTTTCCTTCTAATTATACTGTTTAACAGGGCATACCACCTACACTAAACAGAATTGGCCCTTCTCAAAAAGGACCAAAGTAGTGTTATAACACAGATTTTTCAGAAGTGAACTGTAGCATAATGCAACTAATACGCATAGAGCACACTCTCTCAGAACTAGTATACTGCTTCCAGAACAAGGGAGGCCCACTTATTCAGCTGACCTCCCATCCTGAGAGGTATTAAGACTCCTCCTCAAACTACCGAGTTTCAATCCTGGCATAACTCCAGTACTGCACTCGTTTCATAAACGTGCTTTCAGAGCCAAGACATCTGCGTACTTCAGTGACATGCAAGTTATAAAAGGAGTGTTTATATCCAACTTCAGCATAATGTGAAAGTTTAGCAGCCACAAGACAGCTTTATACAGTGACTGGACGTTACTTAAAGGCTTCATTGTACTTCCAATGACAGTACTCAGCAAAATAACTAGAACTCTATAAATTAATTACAATTTCTTTTAATAATTACTAAACTCCCCTGGGTTTATAAATAAGGTGGCCCAAGCACAGGGAAACATGGCAGGAAGCCCACAGACTGATTTAAAATTTATCCCTACCGACCAGTACTTCCCATTATCATTGTTCACTGCAGGAAACAAGAAAGTAAGCTTCAAATCATACAATATGCAGCACTGCAGCTGCTGAGCTGCACAGCTTTCCAAATGTGCTTTGTCCCAGGAGCCAATGCTCTGATGGGGTAACATGAAGGGACCAAACTGCTCTCATGCCCACGAATCCTATTCCTGACATGGCATTTAAAGCCTTCACTCCTGTCCCCTCATAGTTACTCTTCCTGTGTGCATCATTCACTCTGGCAAACTCAATTTACATTCAAATGCTCTATTAATGGTTTGAAAGGAATGAAAAAAAACCCAGTATTTTCAAATATCTGTCTAGCTTTTTCAGACAATAATGGTACATACCGCTTGCCTACAAGAATTACTTACTTGTCTTCCAAAAAAAGCAGGACACACAGAAAACAACTTATAAAATGCATTATTACAGTGTTTATAAAAAGCCACTGCTATGAGCTTAGAGTGCAAATATGTTTTATCATCATTCCTCATCATCTGAATCTAGATGGAAGAGTCACAACTGCTGACAGTGATACCTAGATAGATACCATATTGGAAAAGGAATGCATGAGTAGGGATGAAAGAAAACATCTGAAAAAAGGACCATTTGTACCTAATCTTCCATGGAAGATGTTCCAACAGTCCCATAAAGACTGTGGTAACTCTGCTTGTTGCTTTCACCTATAATGCTCCTGCTTTCATTTGCTAAAAATTTCCATTTTACATTCTTAAATACATAATTTATTTAAATCTATTGTGAAATGTGTAGTAGTACACTCTGAAATAAGTGAAGAATAGAGTGGTCACAGGACCTTAGTAATTTGACAGAATAATCCACATAATCTTTGCTGATCATAAATTATTATATATTTTAGCATTAGCAATCATACCTCCCTACTTTTGCTTTTCCTTTAAAACTCCTAAGGAAAGAGTGGGGCTTTGAGTCACTTTCAGTAATAAGAAGAAAAGAAGAAGCATGCAGTACCAGTTTGGAAAGCTTTACAGATGCTTTATTTCCTCAGAATAGCTAGAAAGCACATTCCTCTTCTCCCTTTCACCTTGCAGATTCCCACTGCTGCTTGCATCTTCCCATGACTTTCTATATACATACCCCACATTCCCTGTCTGGTGGCTTTCACGCTCCTCTGCACAAATTTCCTTTCACTGCACACATTCCCTTCTACTCCAGAATTAATATATGTCCAATACACCACTTTCTATTTCCATAATCTATCTCCATAATCACACTCATGGAAAAATACCTGAAGGGATAAAGCAGGCCTGATATAAACATTTAACAGAAATTGGGATTTCATAATTTTTATCAAGTAATTAAAATTCAAGATTTTCATCATAATTCTTAGGGAAGTTTGTCAGCAAGCATCAAATAAATAGTCATTTTCAGATGGTTTACAAATTAATATAAATTTGGCAGGTCTCCATTGTTTTTCACCTCGCTTCACTGATTGTCAGGCAAGACAGTAAACTGTCTTTTTCCACAAACAATGAAATAAAATCCCTATCTCAAATGTGTAATTCTGCTCCATCTTAATGGCTCCTTGAAATGTTTTATGGCCTTTCTAGATATGTCCACTGCCAAGGCAAGTATAAATAAATTCAGAAGTCTGAGAATACAATATTTAAATATGGTATACAAAGCATCTTCTGTGGAGCTGGGGTCAATACTCAATACATTACATTTTCTGAGACAGCTCTACTGCCTCCTTTTCATAAAGCCTTACTTGTAGAGGGGGGGAAAATGCCTTTTCCTATGAAAGAGCTCATCTGCTAACACTGCAATGAATAGGACATTTTTAACTACAAGATGAATGTAGTGTGAAATGAACACAGGTATCTATGATCCTCCCAGCTCTAACAGTAGTTGTGTTATGAATATTTAAATAAACATCTGGATTCCCTTTAGAATTTAGCTGTGAAGGGAATGCTATCCTGAGAAAAGTGAATTGAGAACAAGGATTCAGACATCCTTCTGATGCAAGAAATTATTTGTTACATGGTTCATGTATCTGTAATAAATATAAAACATATCTAAATAATAGCTTGGAAAATATAGTTAACACAAATTGCAAATTTTAACATTTTCATTTTGCAGAATATTTGGCAATTTAAAATCTCAATGCAAAGTATTAAACTTTCCAGTAGAATTTAGAAAACCATTCAATTTTCAAGCCATTTAATTTTGTGGCGTTTGAGTTTCGAAATGGTCATGCTATCAATACGCACAATACAAAATCATTTAAAATCAAAAAATATGAACAGTGGAAAATCATAATTCAAGTGAGACTTTCATTTAGCTTCATTTCAAAATACTGCCTTTGCAATTTCTTCCTTTATTGTTAGGAAATACAAATCACTTTAAATTTCTATGTGAAGCAGAAATATTTACATATGCTCCACGTAGAAAAAATTTGAACATTCTGACAACTACAAATAATTCTGAAATTTTAGTGATTTGGCATTTTCAGATTAAAAAATGTTAGAAAAGCTAAAGAGCTCCAGAGAAGAGACACAATGATCTCCAGAATAATGAATAATGTAGTATGTATAGGGAAAGCATAAGAAACTCAAAAGAGGAGGTAAATGTGGCAGAAAAAAAGAAAGTAGAAAAAAATTAGAGCAAGGAAGAGGAAAGAGATATATCTGCAGTAGATACCAGAAAGAAGTGGCTCCTGGACATCTAAATTTGTAGGTGTTAAAAGACATTGAATTAAAATAAAATTGTAGAAGAAAATACTAGGAAAGTAGTAACATTACTTCCAATTTAGGCTCAAAATATTTTGATAACTACTCTTTTCAGATGACAATTTGTGCTATGAAATCACTGCCTTAAGTATGCTTTCGATATTGCAATAACCTTGAGGTGGAACAAACATCCAATATGGTAGTAGCAATAGCTTTAATTGTGGAGTACAGTTTCTCCTATTATTTCATCCCTAAGGTCCTATATAATCTCTTTATATCTGTACAGTCTCATTATAGTTAGTCTAACTTTCGCTTCAAGAAAAAAACACATGAACATAAACCATAACAAGCCCTCAGCAAAGCTCAAGTACTCCCAAATATCTTCATGGTCCACCTTAGTTCAATTCCACTAGCAGTGCTCTACTCTTCCTCATGATTTACTAACAGTCCTCACGAACAGGTTTTTAGCACCTCTGCCACACTGGAAAACTGATGTTTGTGTTTATTTAACATTGCTGTTCATCAGTCTTCCTACTACCATTTACCACTATCATTGCACAAGCTTGTAATGTAAAATTTGTGAAGTTACAGAAAATTCCATTTTCTTATGACTCCAAGTTTATGCCTTCACTACTAAAATCAACCATTGGTTTAAATGGATGATAAAACAGAAGTCACGTGTGGATCTTAAGCTACATTTGAAGGAATACTCAACACTGCTAGAAGTGAGCACCCTATGAGCAAAATGATCTAACACTGTTCATCAAGTTTTACATTTAGAGGATGTATTTTGCAGATTAATCTGCTAATTTGTTATTTTTCCTAATGTTATACACAGCCTCCAGCTCTGGTACCTATGACCAGAAAAGCGTAAGGACCAAAATTCAGCAAGCCAGCCTGATAGATAGATGACTTTTGAACCATACTAAAATACATAGCAAAATTTGATGCCAATATTCATTCCTGTTGTTGGGTTTTTTCCACCTTTTTTTTAATTATTGGGAAGATCATTGGTTTTTTTGTTTCAAGAGGAATTGCAAAAGCAAATATCTGGACAAAGCTCTCAAAGGATTATTAACTCCAACAAATTGATTAAAACATTAAAAATGCACTCAAAAATAATATTTCAAACATTAATATAGAGCAGAGTTCACAAAAATAATGTTTTCATAAGAATAAGTAGTTGAAGAATTGAACAGAGAAAAAAAGGTAGATGGAGAAAGAACTTCCTAAGATGACAGAAATTCTTTATTTTACTCAGTATGATTAAAGATTGAGACTCAATGTCCTCTTATTACACTATCACTTGGAAGTAGCACTTACCACTTATGTTGTGCTTTTAGTGCATGCCTAGTTGTACCATTTTTACACTAAAATGTAGCAACTTAAGATTGTAAAAGTTGTCATAGTAAAGCTGAAAAAACACCCAGATCTCACAGTATATTTACTGGATTACGTTCCCCACAATGCAACTAATTACATGCAATATATAAATCCTAAACATCTAAGTGGCAGAGACTGCCTGCTGGACCTAATTATTTATTTTCAGCTGTTGTTATCAGTTTGAAATAAGCAAGGAAAATCTGTCCCTAAGTATATTAAACTTGAAAGAAAAGAAAAACTGTTTACACAACAAACACAGAATTATATGCTAGCTGCTAAATTCCCTTGCTGTTATTTGGTATCTGCCAAAAACATATTGTAAGGTTTGTATGCAATCAGTTTGTGTTACTAATAAAATTTACCTTCCTTGAACTAGGAATAATTAATATGTATCACCTACCGTATTTCTAAGTATATTATATCTATTATTTCTAAGTCATCATGGCTAGGCTTCGCGAACGAAGATTTGGGAAGGGCTCTACCCACGTTTCTTGCAAGCGCGTTGGTGGCTAAAAAGGCCAATACGAGAAAGGCAAGTCCGGTTGCAAAAGACACAGCAGAAAGACTCCTTAGGTGGTATATTCTGTAAGGCTCGATTCTTTCTGCGTTGTCTTTTCTCCTCAAGGGTGATCCTGCGTGCTTTCTCAAAAGCATCAGCAGCGTTATACATGGTTTGTCTCCAGACCTCCCGATTGGAGGCCAGAGTAGACCAGTTATGGTGATCAGTATGGCCAAGGCTGAGTTGTTGCTTCAGGGAGTCCTTGTATCTTTTCTTTGGGGCTCCTCTCTTGCGGCAGCCGGTGGCAAGTTCACCGTAAAGCAGGATCTTGGGGAGGCGGTGGTCCTTCATCCTAGTCTTGGGGAGGCGGTGGTCCTTATTTCTAAGTAATTTATATAATAATGCTTTTGTATATATTAATTAAAAAAAATTACTTTAAAAACTAAACACTAATTTTCATTGAGTTGAGCAGCACCTACAAAAATCTCATTTACTGGACTTCATTTGAATTTTACATCTGTATCAGTCGTGACTGAAGACTTGGCACATGAGGAGTCTGTGATCCACACATTCCATTTGCAGAGGCCCAGGCCAGTGTTCTGCTGCCTGCCCAGTGTGGTCTTCAGGGTTGTGTGGCACAAATCCCACAGGACACATGCAGTCTATCGGCAGCTCCACCTCTATACCAGCAATTGTACCACTTGCCTGGCCTTGTCTTTACCTGAAAGCGCAGCAAAGTTTCCCAAGAACATTGTTCCTTTTTTTTTTTTTTTGTACAAATGACAAAGAGTAGTTTCCTTGTTTTCCTAGAAAATCTTTTAATAGTTAGAATGGTCAAAAGTGAGAATCTCTTCCACAGTTGGTGTCTAACCAGCACATTGCATATGTATTGGAGGTAATATGGGGGTTCCCAGTATTTGAAGAGATGCTTCTTACAATATTAGCTCCAACAAACAGCACTGTGAATGATGCCTTACAGAGTCTGAGGGCCTTTTTTACTGGGATCATAACTGACCAGCAGCTTCCAGTGCAAAACAACATCTCATGTCTATATTGTCTGTATATCTCTACTGCTGGCTTAGCACACTGCAGCCGGCAAGACCATGGTAGCTTGGTAGTGGGTAGCTGTTACCCCCTAAAGACTCAGAAAGCCAAATCCAGGAAAGCATCTAATTGATGCTGTGCATCTTTACACAGGACCCTTTACAGAGGGGTTAAAGCACTACCCTAGGAAGTGTGGTTCCAACCTTCCTTAATTCCTATTAAGTTTTCTAATCATCAGGATGAAAAGACTCTGGAATGGCACCCACCAAAGTTGGACTCAAATGAAGTAGGGAATGCAAAATTTATAATACCAGAAAATAAATTATACAAACTCCAAGCCAGTGAGAAGAAATATCTTATAATCCACTGAGCTTTTTGGCTATGGTGTATCCTATCCTGGCCAGACTGAATTCTTTCCCCATAACTGTCCTATTCAGTGGAATGCATTCAGATGTGACTACTATTATGAAGGTCAAATACCACATAAGGTATTGTAAAAATCTTTTTTCCTCATATGCTGGATAATATCAGGTATAGGGGGCAGGAAATACACTGAGGAGGGATTTTTGCTGATTATTGAACCATATGTGAAGCCTCTTCCCTATTTTTTGTATGCAAATAGATTCATCCTATACTGTTTTAATTAGGATTTTGATTAATTCTTTAAAAATGAATTGTTATAATTGTCTGACATCATATATAACCCTGACGCAACTAATGAAGAATTATTTTAAGCACTCAGTCTACTCAAGCATGTTTCTGAAAACCTGACTATACACACATTAGGCAATCATTCAAAGTCTATTCTGTAAAAACGATGGTAAAATCAAAGCAAACCTGAATATATAAGCCTTTACTGAAAATAGTAACTTACCCAGATTTTTTGCATTACATCTACTCAACATCTCACAACACAATTTTACTATAATGAAGACATGACAACACCACAGTAAATAACTGAGTTTTCTCTACCTCATTTTTACTTAAGCTCTGAAAGGTCAGTGTTTTATTGACATAAGTTCTAGCATGCACATTTCCTTCTCAGAGAAACAGAAAAAATCTGCATATATATAAGACAAGTGTCTTTCAGAACATCTAGAGCCTGTTGAAGAATGCTTGCCTAGTTATTCTCCAAAGGGCTGAGCAAGTCTTTTTCCCAACTCCAATAAAGACCATAGTACAACCATATCTCTTGGAATAAGCACACACTTTAAACCACATATACCCACCCTTCCCCACCATCATTCTTTAAAAGAGAAATTTTTGTTTCCTGTTCCCTTGGTATACTCTTCCTTGACTATTGAATCTATTCCTTTTGACCCTCTAGCTGTTTGTCTTATTCATTCCCTCTTATTTATCCCTTAAAATCCAGAGACTCTTTGCCACCCTCATCTCATTTTTTCAGAACCGTGGGAGTCAGTCTGGTTGATCTGTGAGCTTCCAATTTCCCCAAGAGAACTCCCAACCTTGTTCAGGTTCTCCCTGTCTCCAAAGACAAAAATCCAAAGATTTTTCACAAATGCCAACCATTTCTCCTTCATGACATATCTACCTCAAAGCATGGGATTTTTTTTAAGTATTCATACCAAGAAGAGACTGTTTTGTTGTTTACACAGCTGTTTCAAAAAATGAAAATATTTGAAAGAAAAATTTTTCAAGCTTTTAATTTTATTTCCTCGTAATCCACATCCTATGTATTAAGGAACTAAGATATTTTTAAATCAATCTTCGTTCATCTGTCTAAAGCTTCCAATTTTTTATGACCTCAATTCTCAGAAAAGTGAATGGAGAAGTCTATTTCTTTCAGAGCAAAAGATACAAACCTTAAGTATTCACCTAAGCACACCAGGCCCAAATCAATCAGTGAACAAATAGATTATTGTTGAATCTGATGAACATTGGGCTGGGCCTGTTGCATATGAAAAAAAATTCCTGTACTAAATTATAAAGAAGTAAACACTAGATACAAATGAAAAAGTTCTTTTTTGTGCTAGCATTAAGCAGACCTTCAGTAATCTTAACCATGCCGAGTAGTTGAATTTAGCACATATTTAAATCAGCCCTACACACAACAACTTACATTATCAAAATTGTGCCCATAGGATCACACTTGTGGACCAAAATGCCAGACTACATTATCTGAAGGCTGGTTTTAATTGTTCCTGTTATTTTTGTAATGTGGTTTTAGTTATTGACTGTTCTAAAGACATGAGCTATCAGGCAAAGAAAGATATAATGCAAGAACCAAAAATAAACCAGTTTTTATATACTTTCTGCTTTTCACAATTTGGTTTTATAGGTCTACAGCACACTTACAATTCTCATTTCATCGGAGGGAGGAAGGGGAACAAAGACTGAGTAATATCAGTAAGGTGCTGCAGTTCGCTCTGTCTTGTCACTAAACATGAAACAGGATCTGAATCACTGCAGAAGTCACTGTACAGAGACTTCACACAAGATTACCACTACAGAATTCAGTATAATGTTGGCATTGCTAATGGGATGAAACTAGAACAGTATGAATAATACATTACACGCACCAATCAATGTTACACTGTAATGGACTGATGGAAAATAAATACTCTTCATGAACACCAAGGAAGAACTTCCAAACACAAATATTTTATGTTTATTCATTTATTATCTTTACTAGATGAAAAGACTCAACTGTGACAAAAGTGTAGAGGCAGAATAAATGTTGCTTTATCTTTACCAAATATTTATTATTGCTTTGAAGCATGACTAGCTTCTGTATTTGCTGGGTTTTCTTCCCCTCCCCCTGCTTTTCCTCCCAATAAGGACACACAAAATCTAAATGCCCAATCCTGCTTTAAATAACTTCTAGGCCTCTATAAATGATTTGGATTTAAAAACTAAGACAAAGTGCTATGTGTAAATATACTTTGTCTTAAAGTTCCAGATTCTCTTCCTCTCTTCAGTGTGTCACCTTACCCATCTTTTCTTCCAAGTACAACCTCTATCACATTCCTTCAGCCCTCAGTCTTCCTAAAATCTTCTTACCCAAAAGCAACAACCATTCACACATATGTACCTCCCTCGAGCTAAGATCGATCCTTTCTAGTCTCACTAGCACTGATAACTATAGGCAGAAAGTGCTTTCCTACACAATATCTTACTTAAACCAGTCTGCACCCACCTCTGTTGTAGGCTTCAAAAATCTATCTAAGGCTTAAGTCTCCTCCCCTACTGCCCCACAACTTTCATGAAGAGCCAGACTCTGTGCAGATCATAAATACCTCCTACTCATTGCAGTGCCTGGAAAAGTAAAAACGAAGGCTGCAAAGGGTCTGGTATCATGATAACAAAGACATCTCTGTATTCCAGGGCCTTGAAACTCTCCTCTTTCTCTGCATGCAGCTCACGTGTTATAGTCAGACCAGGGTCATATAGTTTGTATCATCACTGAATCAAAAAAACACAGGCACATCATATCCTCTTGAAGTTATCACTCCACTTCTCTTTTCCTCATCTCAAAAAACCCCCAAATAGTTAGCGTGCTCTTTGTAGACACTTTCTTATAACATTCCTCCCACTTGCTGATTTTCTGGAACTACTACTTACACAAAGTGGATCTCAAAGACTAATGACTTCTTCATATATTAATTTCAGAATCAACCTACTGACGCTCACTCATGACAATTATCAAGGCATAATAATTATCCCAAAATCTTCTCAATACCAAAAGCTTTCATGACTATCTTCAGGTTCATTATTTATTATCATCATCATCATTATATCTTTGCAATGATACCTCTATCTCAGTCACCTGTAAACCCTGATACTTTTTCAAATTGTGATTTCAGATCTACCAGTGTTCTTCCTAGCAGAATTCATGAAGCAACCAGCACAAACTACCTACACAGAAAGCCCACTCAGTTGGCAGGTATACAGCTGAGCTGAGCCTGCCAGAAGGCAAAGTCAGAGGTCAGCTCCTGACTGCTGTCAGTGCCAATTTAAAATATTCATTTTTACAGCATTAAAGCAATGCTTCTGTATAACGAGATGCTGTTTGTCTGCATTTTAAGCACTTTATTTTATCTTTCCTTGCTTCCAACCTCCAAACAGCTAGGGAAAATAAAAAAATAAGAAAAAAATCCATCGGTGTGAAGATACCCATTATGTTACAAAACGAAAGAGAAATACTGTGTTAGTCTGTACAACATTTGAGGCAATGATTGGTAATTTAAATTTGGACTGCCTGCAGAGAAGAGTGCCAACCAGAGTGTGGCCACACTGTGCTACCACAAAAGAAATGTTAAAAGAATCCTGTAGGGCAGGCCTAAAATTAGTCATTGCCACATGTCCCACACCATTTGCAAAGAATTTTAAACTTTTCTTCATGGTCCTTATGGCCTGTATTTGTTGACTACTTTTTCTTTAGTCTACCAAAACTAACAAAGTGCTGTGTAAAATTAAGTATTACTTTCACAGGAATAATTCCCATTCCAACAATCACATTTTCTCATTAGTGAGTGATTCTTAAACATATTCCCCTTTGTCTTCTTGTAAATAAAATCTCCACAAAGCTGAAGCCAGAAAAATACTAGATGAGCCTTGCGCCATTCTTGCTCTCATTAAGTTTTTCTGGTATGGGAAAGGTCAGCAACTAATTCCCTTCAGACGGAGACAAATCCAAAAATTTAAACAAAAAAACAGTACTAAAAGCCAATAAAAGAACCAGAATCATCTTATTGTGTAACAGCTTTCCTAAATACCTCCATGTTCTTATCACTCTGACCTTCACCCTCACCCAAGGATGTTAGATCTGTTAGACTCAAAACTTGGTTAGGATTTGATGTACTGAAATGGCAAGATCTTCAGGGAGAAAAAAAAGGAAAAAGAAAAACCTCATTCTTTGCTTGCTCAGCATGCAATACACTGGATGCCTTGAGCCTGTAGATTACAGTCTACCGGTACTCCAAAAATTTAGTTACTTCACACTGTATTGAACAACTTGATCAGAACCAAACCCAGGAATTTTCAAATTAAACAGAAAGTTTTTTCTTACTGTCATATGAGAGTTTCAAAGTCACAGTAGAAGAAAATCCTTCAGCATATATCAGAGGTTGTTGCCACCGGCTGCTAGAGCCAGAGGACATGGGAGAGTTGCAGAACTGTTAGTTGCAGCAGTCTGAAATGTTGGGATAGCCTCCCAAAAGCCTGATCTGATTTCTCTCCAAACAAACATCCCTACTCCTTCAGCATGGCAACATTAGTATCTGCATATGCTACTTCTCTCACTATGCCCTGGGGAACTGTCCTCATGCGACCAGTGAGAAGGAGCAGGCGGAGGAAGGGACTAGTGCAACAAGCAATACTCTGCACTTCTCCTGAGCAAAAGTGTCAGGGAAGGGCCACTGGTGGCAAGAGAGGATGGGGACCCGCTGAAGGATGGGAGGGCAGACTGGGGAGGTGATGGGTCATCAGGGCCCACAAACGACTGGATGGGGATCCCAGCAGACTCACTTGTCCTCAGTCTCTCATTTGACCTGTTCATGTTGATTAATGAGCTGAGAATGAACTCCCCGGGAACAGTTCCCACTTTAACTTTGGCAGTGCAAGGCATTTTGAAACTCAGGATCAGGAGGACCAGGGGATCAGGCTGCAACCCAAGCAGTGAAAACATAAGCCTGCTTAGGGTTCTAAATCCGAATTCTGACAGGGGAACAACACTAGAAACTATTCATAAAAACCTATGGCTTGATTCAAATTATATTAATTCTAAAAGATGGGTTAAGGAAAACCACATTCATTTGAGATTTCTTAAGAAATATTTTATACATCTGTTCTAATTATCAATTTCTTAATACACATATTTAGCTAAGAAAATAGTGAATATATGTAGCTCTTACACTCATCAACATGTTTTAAGGCTAAATTTCTTCTTTATAGTTTCTGAAAATTACTGCTGGGTTTAGAGCTATAAAAAACTATACTTTTAGGTGGCATCTTCACTATTCTTTTATATTGCTGCTATGCATCAAAGCTATGCCTGCACAAAGAAAAAATATCCTTAAGTGGGTCTAGACATGCAGACACATAAGCAACATGCAAGAACACTTTGGCATCTTTGGGAATTTCCCCTCAATATTAAACTAGAAAACTGACTCAAATTGTATATATTATCCAGAAAGCACTATTTGCACACTACTCTTATTTACATAGTGGAGGGTCAAGGCAACTATATAATCTTTTCTTAATGATGTCAATTAAAGTAAGGCTTTAAAAGGCTAAAGAAAAATGTTTGCATATTATAGTGAAACCAAGGCCAAAAACATAAGGCTTACAAACTTCAAAGCAATCATATAGGTAAAAAAAACCCCAAACACTAAAAGCTACCAAAGAAACAAAACATTAGTAGCTAAAATTATAAAAGGTAGGGGAGGCCAATAGCTTAAGCATGGGGAAAAAGGGAAGAATCCTGAATTGTAGTCTCAACTCTTCCATCAGCTTGCAATCCAGCCTCAAATAAAGTACTAACCAGTAGCATTTAGAATATCTTTATACTTTACTTATTCACTTATTCACTAAACACTTCGTTAATGACTAGTAAATTCTATCAGTGTCTCAGAGTTTCAGAAGTTAAAAACAGCAGAAAGAACTTAACTAAACTGCAATCTTCTTATAAAGTACCTCCATAATTTGTTTGGTATTTTATGCATGATGAGCTCCTTATCTAAGTTCTTTTTCTACAATGTATCAACTCTTGATAGTCATGGCTAGGCTTCGAGAACGAAGATTTGGGGACTCTTGATAGGAAAGCTAAACATATTTACAATATTTGTCTTTTGCTGCACTCTGCTGGAACAATCCATTTTTCCACTGAAAGCAAAACTGTTCCTTATACAATGCAGAAGTTAACAAAACAGAGAGGCAAAAATCCAGGAGTCTTATTTCTTGATAAAAAGGTATGCTTTTGAAGCACATATATTGTCAAACTAGAATTTAGACACTTAAATCCATATTTAGTTGACCTAATAAAGTGCCCTGTTTTCAAAGTTAGAGCATCTGAAGCAGTCCTAGATAGAACAGGATTAAAGAGGGCTCCCTACTGCTCAGAATAAAACTACAACAAATTAAGTGCCTCAATAAGGCACAGAAAAGCCCTTTGAAACACAGATTAGAAGAACCTGGACTTGTATGCATCATTTTATCTATCCTTCACCTGATAAACACACTATTTTGAAGAAGCAACATATGCACAGAAACGTAATCCCATCCATTTGATCCCTTATCAAAATATGAAAAAAAAATAAAGAAACAACATAGGTTGTAACATTCATAGAAAACGGGACAAGACTTTGAATCTCTTTAAAAAAATACTCCAATTTACTGGACATTTTATGAAATGTTGCAATTTACAGTCCCATTTGTTTCAATTAAAAAAAATGAACAATCTTACCTGGGCTAGAGAACAGACCACAGCTTGTGTTAACAATCAGAGCTATTAACTCCCATGATAATTGGGATCCAGAATCACCGAAACATGCTACACGAATTAAATGTGACCTCCTACTAGAAGAATGCACCTGTGATCAAAACAAAGTGTTCCAACTTTTTTCTTTCCTTCCCCGTCTCCCCCCTCACCACTCCCCAGAGAGTAAACTCCTTTGCAGCAGCCATAAACTTCCAAAAAAAAAAAATTATGAAGGGGAAGTAAATATCACAGATGGAACTGAACAGAAATGTCACAGGCTTGTTCTAGCAGTCTTCTGAGGGCAATGAGGAAAAGGTTTCGCTCAGACCTGTCTTGGGAGTTGCAAATACAGATGCTGGCACCAGTCCCAGAACACAAAGCATACTTTTCAATTTTTACTAATACCTGCTAAAATTGCATCTTGGCATTTTTGCTTGGAAGGAAAATTAAGAGATGACCCTTCTTTATGCTTTGTAATCCACATAAATCTCAAAAACTCTTCTCAGGGAAAGGTTTCCACAGAACTTTCCTTTTGGAAAATAAAACGGGCCTCTTAGGCAGTTGTTGCCTTTCCAGATTGACTTGCTGAATTCAAACCCAAGAACAAATACAGACAATAAGCAACAAATCACTCAAACCTTTGCATGAATAGTGAAGTAATGGTTTCAGAGCTTATGGATACAGATGGTATAAACAGTGACATAGGAAACAAAGCATGAAAAGTTGTTTTCAGATAAACTATCCACTTCAAAGTTTGAAGTACATAGTCCAAAACTGGATAAGCCAACCACTTTCCCTGCAAATGCGCTGCTGATACTGCCGCCTAACTTTAAACTTTTTTTGAGTAAAAGTTTAATAACATGCATTTTGGAAATTAGAACTGGTTTTCACAGGAACAAATTTATACACTAGAGGGCAAACGTTTATCTTTTCCATAGATGGTTTTCCCACAGAAGAAGAAAACAACATGAACAAGATGAAGACTTTTATCAATGTGTTTTTCTCCACTTGTCTCTTGCCTTTTTTAAGAGTCAGTGGTATTACAACAATAAACATAAATGGAGAGTTATACTTCAAACTGTAACCATGCCAGTCTGCAATTTTTAATCCATAATGTAACAAAATATATGGGAAGAATGGGTGAAGGAACTTTTTGGAGACATCAGGCTTCCAAAAGCAAGTGGACAGTGCAAACATCAATTTAAGAACTAGATAAGAAGAGCAGTAGTTATGTATTGGGTAGGAATCAAGTCAGATAGATAAATCTGTTGTAAACAAGCTTTCACTACCGTGGCTCTCAGAAAGATTAAAAAAAAATCTAAAATAGGAAATTAAACAGGATATCTTTGCATATGACAGGGAATTTAACAGCATGAAATTTTAACTAACTGCAATTATAAACTATAGTCTTTTCACATGGTTTCATACAGAAGAAAAAATAGCAAAAAATAAAACAAAATAAAATTCAAAAATACAATCCAATAGACATTAATAAAAATACTGAAGATTAAGCCAACCTGCAAGCTGTTAATAACTTCTGCAGTTTATGACTTCTGCATACAATGAAAAGACCAAAGAGAAGTGATCTTTCAATTCGTCAGAAAAGACAACTCAACAGATGTTTTAATGAATCATATTCCTTGTGATTCTAATCAAACAATACAGCCTTCTTCCCAAAAGGAAGCAAAAATCTGGAAGATAGCTATTAGTAGCCAAGCAAGCTGCTTCATATTTGTTTCCACAATAAAAATAGAAATTTTTTGTATCAGATGCTTATAAAAGTTAAAAGGAATAAATGAAGGTAGAAGACATAGACCATATTGAAACACAAGTCTTTTTGAAAATACTTATTTTAAGACAGACTTTCAATTGCCTGTTGGAGTGTAACAGACAGATAACACACAATTAAATGCTCGTTAAGGAGAAATGAAAAAATAAGGAAAATGCAAAAAGTTTACTTTTCCTTCAGCAAAGCATGGAATTTCTCAAAACTCTGAAATCCCAATCAAGTTAAAACAGAGGCAAGGGCTACTGTTTTCTTTAACACGGCAAATCTATTTAGCTAGCAAATATTTAACCAATAGCTAGAGGTTGCTCTTTAAGTACTAAGTAATGAGATGTAATTAAGGTAGCAAAGGCAAAAGGTTACTAATTTAGGGCATTTCTATGGAGTAGTGCTTAAATTATAGGTTTTATACAAAATGCATGGGCCAATGCACAAGAAAAAAATCCAATTTTAACGGAATGCAGAACAAATTAACATTTTAACATTATAATACTACTCAATTGTATAATGGGATTTTGTTAAGTGTCACAGAACAGAAAATAAAAGTAACACTCCAAGGTATGCTTGTTAACCTCTTCAAGCTGAATATATTACGAGCCTACTGACAGCAGTAAATAGACCCATTGTGACATGAAAGACTCTGAATTCAAAGGCCTTTAATAGGTGTTGCTTTTTCTAAGCAGACTGGCCTTAAGAGTATAAACAATGAACAAGATAAAAATAATGTTATCCATCCCAAATACTTTCAAATTTCCTAAAGGGAAGTGCAATACTTCCTTTAAAAATACCATTTAAAAACTCCAGTTCCTGTGATACATAATGTCTTTTTCTCTACTCCTCCTACCCATATTACAGGAACTTAGCCTGGTAAGTATAGCCTTCAGCAACCACACATACGGTTTTCTAGGCTGACCAAAAGGCTTTCTGGAAAAATAAGGATTAGAGCTGTTTCAGTCAAACCCTGTCACCTCAAAATTTCAGCATCCTGGTTATCCATCCAACAAGGGACTCAAACAAGCACTTAATTTTAAGATATCTAAATAACAGCAAGTCTGTATCCATAACAAATTGCCAATATTAAACCAAGAAATTTGCAGCCATAAAACTTTGCCAAAAAACTCAAGGTAAGCAGAATGGACAGAACATTCTATTTAACAAAAGCTTTAAAACCGTATCTCTGTAGTTATGATACTCATCATTACTGTCTTCTTCCCTCCTGACTTCCGAACCTCTCAGTTCATTACACCAAATTAACCACCTTTTTCCTTTTCATCCTGGTTTAAACTATCCACAATGGAATAATTAAAGGCTTTACAATGTAGAAACACCTACTCTGTGGAATTTAAGCACAACTGAAATATAAAATAGATTTGTTGAAAGGCCAACTGGCAAGAAGAAATGGGAAAGTTCTTTTCCCTTTTGTTTTTGTCAATTTACAGATTTAACCAACAGTTTAGCTCCAACATAAACTGTAACTTTTATTAAAAAGATCTAAATTGGGAGATTGACCACACAAGTTACATTTTTCCTCAGAGTGGTAGTGGCTAGAGCATCAGCTCTGAGCTGACTGCAAGGAACACACATACAAAGAAACAGATTTATTTTTTTTTATAAAGCATTTATACTATTTTTGATTTTTTTTTTCTTCGGGAATCCAATCTACTACTATACTGCCTCTGGTAAGTAATACCACACAGAATCTTAACTGAGCTGACCAGGAGTGTGCAGAGCAGGGGACTGATGATGTGACGTCTATTCCTACCACTGACATTAGTCTATACAAGTCATTTTGGACTAGCCATCATCAGTGACTAAATTAAATTTCACACCTGCAAGAGTACCCAAAAAAAACAGAACAGTAATTCAGATGCTCATTCTCTATATGTTAATGGAAATAAGTAGTTGTACAGACTGATGTAAAATACTTTTAGCTTAAGTTTGCAGACAATATAGCTTGATATTGCTGGGTTTACAGTACAGATACAACAGTAACCAAATCCACTTCAATACCCAATTCACATCAAGATCTGCAAGCATTAGATGAGTAAATAATTTAGTTCATTTGGCCATCAAATATTTATTTCCCAGGTGTTTTTAAATTTTGTTTTGGGGGAGAGACATCTTTTTGTTTTGTTTTAAACCAGAGTTTGTCACAAAATGCTATTGAATTACACAAATTGTGTAGCTCTCCCTCTTAATATTTATTGCTGGTATAATGAACACATAAATTAACATGAACACAAGCATTTCACTGAATCCAAGTATCAAAGTCTGTGAAATATTTACTCAGTATGAATCTGAAACCAACATATACTTGCCATCGATCCACAATGCAAAACTGCCATCTATTGCACATCAAAGAAATCAGTATCGTTTATTGTGAGCTTGCACCAGAAAATTATCTAATTCAAAGTTAATTCAGCTACCTGAAGGCACTGCACCCAGGTACACCCTAGGAAAAAAAGTACAGTAGCCACCCAAAACCAGACTATTCAAATTACATCACAAGCCATCAAAAATGGTCTTAGTACTGCATGCGGAAATCAACCAAAATGGATAATAATTTAATATTCAATTAATTTATCATATCTGGACTATTCATTTAAAATGAGAAATTTTACAAAGATCATGTATGCAAACTACCAAAGAAACCACTGTAACTTCTACCAGATATGCTCACTAATTCTTAGCTTATTGCTTTTATGCCTCAAATGCTTTTGTACTACATAATTACAGGGCTGATATAGAAAACTTTCTAGGGAGCACGAAATAAGAGTGCTGTCCATCCATGAAGACAGTATCAATTTTTTTTATTCAAGTTTTGATTACACTACTGCATAGCACTTCTTCTCTTGTCTGTGGAGTACATTTCTCCCAGTGAAAGAGCCTGTCAATGATTTAAGCTTCAGCAAGGGTATCTGGTAATTCAGGTTATCAGATATGACATTTCTTTCAAAAAAATAAAACTCATCAGTATTCCTTTCTTTTGGGAATTGTAGCCAACTGGTGTCATTTTCACTCATTCAAATGCATACAGGTTCTTTCAGCCCCTATAGAAAGCCCTCACACATGGTCTGGTGAGCTCATATTAGTATGCAGATATAAGATCTATCCCTACAAAGGAATATTATTTCTTCCCCTTTAAAAAGTCATTAGCCAATGCAACAAAACATGCCAGAGAATGCTTACGTCACAATAAGTGACATAAATCACTTCCTACTATTGCCTTTATACACCAGGCGGTACAATCTGTCCATACCCCTGAGGACTGAATCATAGTTTGGGGAATCTTCCAATAGGTCACATTGGTGCCACAGGTTTAAAGTGGTAACTGCAGCCTAAGTGGAGTGGGGGGTGTGGGGGAAATAATAAAAATCACACCTTTGGTCCTTTACTGATTTGAATGAAGCAGTGGGTATTCAAAGCTGGCTATTCACAGGTTCAAGAGGAGAAATTCAGTAGATGGGGCTGTAGGGTATAGCACAGCATAGCTGGAACCCTCCTCTGTGGAAAATGTGACAGGTTAGACTGAATGCAGTCCAGCAGACCCCAGTTGAGGCCCTTTGTGCCACATCTACACACACAAGGACATTTTATTTCCAACTTCTTTCTCTTGTGATGGCTGTAGGGTTTCCAACTTCTACATGTGTCTAACTCCCTCCACAAAAAACCTTACTATATGAGTATGATATGAACAATATTACCCATTTGCCCCACAAACTGACTAAACTGAAGACTGTCCTGCAATGAAGCAAGTAATTGCTACTACAGACCAAAATCAGAAGATTTGTGCCAGCCATCCTAATATTTGCTTCCCAAGCACAGCTAACTACTTTCAGACATTTTTAGAACACATCTTCTAATAAAAAGGGGTTTTGATGACATTGTAAGTATTCTACTGTTAAAGTTAAAAAGTCTTAAGGAAATGGAAATATAACGCCATGTGAACACCAGTAAAATAGAGAATTTTAATTATATGTAATAGCCAACAAGCTGCTTTTAGTGGCTATGAAAAAGCCACATTTAGCCGAAACAGCAATAAAACAAGAGAAGTTAAATATAACTCCTCCAAAGAACAGCATATTTATTCAAGCCAAAAAGAGCTAATTTATACTATGGGTGTAGCTCTCACTGACATTATCTGGGGAAAATGACTATTACAGGAGCGGGTGTGATATACAGCCCTTGAGTCATGCATGATAAAACCTAATGGTTTTGCTTTGAGGTAAAAGTCCTTACTAATCAAGTAATGAATCATTCCCAAAATGTCAAGTTCCTGAGGCTGTGTGTGTCAGAAGTGCCATTCAAGAGAGAATACTCAATCATTAATGAACGCTTCTGAGATTTTTATCAACTGATTAATAAGCAAGGAAAAGAGTTAAGGGGCTTGAACAAAGAGTTAATGGACCTTTAATGACATTCCCTGTGTTTTAGTGAACAGAACATATTGAGTTTCATATACCACTGACTACAAACCACTAACGATCAAAGTGCTCCACACACTGCAAGTGTTAAAATAATGCAAGGAACAGCACCTATGCTTTCAAAACATTAGGAAATTATGTTTACTTAGTAATGCACATACTTACTTTGTATAACACCTAGCAATGTATTAAATTCCAGATTAGAAATAAAGAGTCTGGCTTCCTAAATCGGTAGATAAAAATGAGTTAGGGAGAGAAATGAGGATATTATTATATAGTATATTAGGTGCTGGACCTGTTTATATCAACTATCATGGAAGTAAAATTCTGACTCTTAAATACACAACACTAAAAAGACACCCGGGAACAACTCTGAAGACTCAAATGAATTATGTGTAGTTACACAAGTACATATGAATGTACACATGTACACAAACACCTACATCTGAAGAGGGCAGAGGCATCTGCCTTCAATATACTCTTCATCTTTGTGCTGACATCATTATGAAAATATCAGAAAGAAATTACTCTATCTAACAGCCCAAAACAACCAAGGATTACCAACCTAGGGTATTTCCAGCTCCCTTGAACAAAAAACCTGACCATACAGAAGTCAGTTCAATCATGTGAGTCTGCAACCAAACCCCAGAAATAACAGACTAAAAAACCAAATGGAAGGGTATCATTTGATAGCTGGGGGAATCCTATTCTGAGAGCAGAGAAAAACAGGAAACAAACAGAGGCAAAGAGGGGAGATCTCAAAGGAAGCACAAACGCAGTCACAAGATCCAAATCTCTTGCTGAAGACATGAAAATAAGTTAGAACTTTTCAGTTAGAGTGGCTCTCTTTTCCACACAGCTGTATTCATGATAACAAGAAAATGCATGTACACATGCACACTTTGAAATTCCTTCACAGAATTTAATTATAATGTACTGTTAGTGTCAAATAGACATGTCTTCAGTAGTGAGGAAATTCAGTATCAGGAACTTGACAAAGCTGAAAGAGCTGTCACCAGTCTAAGTTAACCGGACTCCAGGAAACTCTGAGCTGGAGAGATACCAAATACAAGATTGAACCTAGACCACATACCTAGAGACCAAAAGACAGAACACCTAAAATACTGCTAGTCACAGCACCCAACATCACAGCAAAAAGCTAACAGAGCCACAGAGACAGGTGCAGACAGTCACAAAATTGTTCCATGCCAGCAGGAAGCCAGGAGACCACAAACCACCTCCACCTTGGAGCCACTACATTAGTGCAGTGCTATGAAGAAGGGGTATTAGTAAGTTTTTTTTGTTCAACTTTGATACAAGTGCAAAGCTTCCAGATTACATCATATTCACATCTAGCTGATGTTGAGCACAAGCAGAGCAGATGCATGACAATATGTCAGGCATAAAGGCAAGGACTTACACATTGGGCCAGAACCCCGCACCTTATAACCAGGCTCTCCGGAATAACAGTGGCTTAAATCAGCTAATGATCTGTTCCAAAAAGTGGTCAGAAGTGTTAGACAAGAAGGACAAAATATGCTAACATTTAGATACTTGTCAACTGTTAGTGGAAATATTAGTTTTCATATGAAATGCTAAAATTTCCAAGGGGAAAGCATATGATTCAGAGGATACAATTCAGAATCAAATAGTTATCTCAATTGTGTAATGATTTACACCCAAAACTAATTTTGTCTGACAGTGTCAAATCCTATAAAATGCACAAGAACAAGCACATAGTATTTTAATGCATAAAATACTGCTTGATGAGGTTTCAACACTCTAGCTTAATCACAAACCACAATAAAAGAGAGACATAACATGCAGGATCAGCAACACTAGGCAAGAAATTCCTCACAAATGTCTTGTTAAGTAAGATGTGCTCAAAGTTAGTTCCTTTAAGTTCTGTCCAAAATTTAGATTAATTACACATTCTGCTGAAACCTCAAGAAACATAAATATTTAGCGCACTTCCCGTGGTGTCCTAAATTATGTCCAGGGATGAAAGAGGTTTGCTTTTTCTCCATATATTTAGTTTTGAAAGTTTGATGTATAATAGCTTTCTCTTGGAGGCTTTTCTAAAAAAAAATTTTAGTTAAATCTTTAACATGAGTCGAATGTTCTTTCAGCTGCAAATCCTACATGCTTTAATCATGTCTTGCTCTAATTTTTTTTCTTTCTTTGAGAAAAAGGGTACTGTAAAGTTACCTTTAGATTTGATTACCTAAATGTCAGCTTTCAAGACCAGAACAGATCCTGTCATGTAGTATAGCAACTCAGAGTCACTCTGAAAATGACATGGGATTGAAAGGTTCCAAAACGATCAAACCAGTTCCCAAAAAAAGTTATCCATAAACAAAGAACAAACAAGGACACTTCAGTACCAATCCTGTGCTGTAACATAAAAGTGTGGGCTAGTCCTAAGTTTTTGCATTTGGCATTCATAGAACAATTGCTTCAATTTCATCTCAAACACACGAAATAGTCCATCTTTCTGTTAAAATTATGCTACGTCAGTGAAACAGCTGTGTAAAAAAGGTCACAAAGTTCTGAAAATATAAGAAGCGGTTTTCTTCAAAACTTTCATATGAAATGGAAAGGGCAATGCCTATGACATTACTAATTAAAAGAACCAATGCACTCATTTAGAGACATTTGACTTCCAAATCTTTCACAAAATTCATCTGTTTCTTTAGAACTCTCCACTGAATTCTCAAAGATCCCCAACAAACATCCAGGGCTGTATATGCAAGGGGCAGCTCACATCACAGACCTCAAGGAAAACAGCTACCCTTACATGCAAAAGTCACAGCTTTCTCAGTCACAGGCAACAAATTTCTACAGTTTACTGCCATGTAAAGAATTAAAATGGATTCTCCTGATGGCATTGCCTTCTTTATTCTAAATGAGGAGTCACGGTATCTCTACCTGGAAGCAATTTTGTTTGTTTACCACTTCTAACAGACTGACGGTGAAATGCTACACTTACTTTCCAGAAGGGAAAACAGATGAGGGAAGTTGCACTGAAAAAAAAAAGACCTCTAGGAATTATGTTATTTTCTACTACCTGTAAAGAGCAACCTATGAGCATCTCTTGAAATCTGAAAGACTATTCAAATACTTTTCCCCTTGTTTCAAGAAGAGATTTTAAAAGAAAAATTCAGAACTCAAAAGATGCAAGACCAAGAAAAGCCAAGATAAATAAAAACCATATACTAAAAACAGCAGAATGATCTGGACAACTTCTAGTTGTTTACTGAGCAAGATCTAGAAATCACATTGAAAGCCACTTTACTGCTGCTTACAGCCAAGTATTTCTGAGAGACAGGTTATTCAATAATAATGTAAATAAGATGAATGTGACTGAATAGCTGAATTAGGAGAAAATAAAGGGAATAAACTGTCAGCATCAATTAGTTCTAGAAGTTCTGGTTTAAAAGTGTGTTGGGCCCTCTCAGTAACAGAAGATGGTCTCAAATGGATAATGTATTATATGGAAAGAAAAGATAAAATGTCACACTGATCAAAAATAAAGACCTATTGTAAAACATGTAGTTCTTAAGTCTAGATGTCCAAGGTTATGCAACTGTGCTAACCATTTATGTCAAACTTGTTTTGTCAGTCTATTCCTAGTAACTGTCACTTCCATACAAAATTTTACAGTAACATGAAGAGCTAGAAATCATTCAGTTTCACTATATATTTTTTTAATTAGCAGACAGAGAGAGGAGAGACACTAATAGTATGTCTACTAAGACAGAAGACATCATCCATCTTGTCTGGCTAGGTGGCTGCTGCCAGTCAGCACTAATTCACTGACTTGACAGTGCTCAAATAAGCAACTGTCAGAGGGGTGCTGGGGCCAAGGGCAAAAGTTTAGATGTCACTATTAGAAAGCAGACCCCTGGTGGCCTAGTGGTTAGCGTGCAGGACTTTCACTGCTGCGACCACGGGTTCGATTCCCCGGTCTCCTGGCCTGATGGAGGTCGTTAGCCCTGTGTGGCCATCCATCTATGAGAAGGACACTCTAAACAAACCTACGTCCTGAGGACCTCACTGCCATTGTCCAAGCTTCCTTGGCCCCGGCAGATGAACCTTAGGATTAAAGGGTGGGCTCAGTTCAGCGCAGGCTGTGTCTCACCTAAAAAATCCATTGCGCAGGCTGGAAAGGTAAAAGACCTTTCCCCAAAATCTTCGTTCGCGAAGATGGGCCATTATTATTATTACTATTAGAAAGCACAGGGTGGGGATGAAGAAGCCTCAGAACATGGGGAAACCTGAGATACCGTGCAATAATGGTATCAAAGAATAGGAAAGGAACTATGTTTACTACATGTGATGGAAGTGTGGGGATACAGGACAAATTGTTTTGTATTACAATAAAAAGTAGAATAAGAAAGAAAAATTATGAAGCAATGCAAGGTAGAAGTGATTGCTTTGTCATTACATTCTTTTTTGTAAACTTGAACTGTTCAATCTTGTCTCAGATTCATGTCTTAAGTACTTAAAATTGGTTAAAGAACAGTTAGTGCCTTAGGAGAACTCCACCCCAGAGTTCAAATTCATCCTTCCTCCTCTTTCCCTAAAGGAATGTAACTGTGGTAGGCTTTTAAACATGGTTACAGGGTTAAACATAACTACACACAGCTAGTATTGCTTATATTCACTAGGATAAAATCCATGTGGGCTGACATAAGAAATTGAAGCATCTCATTTTTATGACATTTATTAATTCCACCTTGTACCTGGAAATCTAAGTAATGTTTGCCAAGAGTAAATGCATGAAAATTACGATTTCAGGGCAAGAACCTGTAGCTACTGCCAAACTATGATTTCTTTTCTAATATGACAGAAAACACATTGTAGACATAAAAGACCATTAAACTACACTTTAAACCAATAACATGTCTCTAGTAGGGGAGTATTATACAAAGTACATGCTGTTTACAACAGCTACCATAAATTTGCTGCAATCTCATTCCATATTTGAAGTCCTTTAAACTACAAAACATATATGCAATCTCAACTACCGTTCGATTGCTTTTAAATTTATCTAATTAAAATCCTTTCTTAGAACAAGTGGTAGTAGCATGTCCAACTGCACTGCTAAATTTTTTAATCAGAGATCAAGAATTTGCATATATTGCAAATTGATTTTTCCATTTTTTTTCATAGCACCTTCCTACAAATCATTCTTAAAGATCATAAGAATAACATTTCCTTTTTCTAACATACAAGACTAAGTATATAACAGCTTTTCTTTTCCTTCCAGAATGGAACACCTGATGTCACTATTTGTTAACTGTTGTTACTACTCACTCCAATCCATTTAGATCTATAATATTACTTAAGAAAGACAAATTCTAAAAGAAAATATTAAACAGGGCAATAAAACCGAAAGCAAGCTTTTTGTCATTGCACAAACCAATGCCTGCTTATACATTTCTTCATTATTTTCAAGTTGAAAAGTAAAGCTAAAGTTTCCTTACAATAAACCCATCAGTAATTTTATTGTAGCACTAAATACAGCCTGCCTTGTTGCTAGTGTACAAGGATTAATGCAAAAAACTAGTTCATAAATAGAAATGCTTTTTACTGGAGAATCAAATGCAGCCTGATTAATATTTTCTTGTTTAGCAACTATAACTTTGACATGCATTGTACGTCTACCTACATATCATACAAACACAACTGTTATTTGAAGTTGAAAATCTGAAAATTAACATTTACCATCTACTTTAGTTGTAAAATTCAAATCAGTTCAGCAATTTGTAACAATTTACAGGGGGGCAGAGAAACCATACAGAATAAATTTACAGTAGGTATTTATCACACCTCGGCAATGAAATTACATCAGTTGTATATTCATTATTTGATTTGTATTTAAAAGGTTGTTCACACAAAGGTCATACATCTGCTCCATAACTGTTCTGATAAAAGGAAATACAGGAAGCAATAAGAGGCACCTTTATATATCCTAGGCTATAACAGTTATTCTATGAAGAATGTAATTGATATAGTGCTCAAGTCCTGGAGATTCTGTGTTAAAAAGGCTAATAAAATCACATATTCAAATTAACTGGAAACTCCTTTCTGTTCTAGATGAAAAAGTTTGGAATGTACTATAAAACCAAAACATACACATTTCCCTTCTGCCTACAAAACCCAATGTAAAAAGCAACAAAACCTTGCTTTGTACGTTACAATTACTTTAGCTTAAAATGAGGGGATAAAACAAGGCAAATTTTCTCATTATAAAAATATTTTATATAAGGGAGGAGATGAGATTCTCAGACAATTATATGAGAATAAAAATTGTATTTACTTCAATGTCAAAAAGCCTACATGCTTAAAAGAATTTTTGGAGTGAGACTTCATACTGTTCATATTTAACCAGCCTCATTATTCCTCTTCAGAAAACTCATTTGCCATATTTTGAATACCTCAACTATTTGTATTAGACATAGTTGTTCAAATAAAGACAGAATTTGATACTGAATTAAAGAAAACAAGGTCTTTTCTAATACAGAAAATGCATCATTGAGCTATTTTATTTCACTCCCACAGCAGAGTCAATATTAAATCCTACCACAGCTCTCACTTTTGAAACAACATATGCAGCAGTGGAGTCTCTATGGCAATGACCATTTTACTACACTTTTTTTGTACTAACAATAACAACATTTCTTTATTGGAAGAGAATTCCCATGAACAAAAGAAATTACAAAGAAAATCTACCAAGAAAAATGTGAGCTTGCTTAAAATAAAGTTTTAACAATTGTGAAAAAATTTAAGCATTTGTTCTCTGAAAACAAATCTTTTTCCTCATTCTCCTTCCAACTGCACTAATTCCAATTCAAAAAGCTCACAACAGTAATGTTAAGAAAAGCACCCATCTAATGCTGGTTTGAAGGATCTTACAAAATAAACTTCTGCAATATGTATCTATTTCAACAACCTGATTTTTGTCATATTCTCAGAATTCATCTTTCAAATCAACTGCATAAGAAAATTTTCAAGCACATCCCAGTTGCTTTTAAGTTTAGAAGCAAAAGTTCTACACAGCAAAAGCAAACTCAAGAGACTTACATTAATCTTTTGGGCTTATTTAGTCATGCCATTTCAAAGTGTTAAATAATAACCCATCTATCATAACAATAGCTAATATTTCTTAAAGCAACCAGAAAATCCCCACTTTCAAATTTAAATCATCTTACGTTAACTCATTCACAGTAAAGACTGAAATAAGGGCAAATCTGACTCGTGTATAAGCATACATGGAAAGGCAGTTTTCTCCAATTTAAAGAAATGTTTTCTTAGATGAAACAGTAAGGGCAAATACTTTTCCTTAATAGCTTTGGGTTTTTCTTGTTGTGATATACAACACTGCATAAAGGTAAGTCTTTTTTTCAGCAAGGAATCTAATTGTAACTCAGCTTCTCAAACAAAGCATGTTAGAAAGTAAAATCAGATCCTCCAACAGAAAAGCAAAAAACACATAAAATAATTTCTTAACAGAGGGAACGCATAATGAAAAAGTGTTATTCTAAAGCAATGCAGAGCTGAGGCAGCAAAAGGAAGAAAAATTGGTTTATTCTTTGTCCAGTACAAGGATGGTTCAGGAATGATTTGTTTTTTTAAACACTGTTCTTCTGCAGCTATCACATTCTGAAATGATTAGAACATAAAACCCCCATAGGAAGGACATGGTCAGTCTCAGACAATTTTGTTGTGAATGTTACACCAGCCAAACCATTCCGCCAGTTTACAGTGTACCATAAAATATTTACACAAGCTATGAACTATAAAATATTTTCACATGAACTGTAAAATATTTACACTATCAACATCAGTTAGGAAAGAATGATGTGCTGTCAAGCTGGTGTGACCCAGGAGTAAAGATTTTGTGGTCGCAGATTAAATAAAACTATTGCAAATCATCTGGAAAGTTACAGGGACTATTAGGTTAAACAAATTACTGCTTCCTGGTCTCTTGGATGGTAAATGTAACCAGGAAAGTACAGCTTATATGCTTTTAGCTAGGTTTTACCAACAAGATAAAGAAGGGTTAGGCTCATAATGAAACTGTACTGACCTCTCTGAATGTTCCTTCTAGCAAGGTGTCCAGATGTTGAAGAGGAGCAGGAGTTTTATCTTTGAATCGTGTCAGCAGTCGTCGCTCAATAGCTCGAAACTGTACGGCCCTTTCAGATAACAGTTCCTGAAATTTTTCAGCATTCAAACGTAGCTGCAATTTAAGGGTTTTCAAGAATTCAGATTAAGGGTCATATATATTGTATGGACATTGCAAATGAAACGGGAGAAGTTTAGTAAAATTTTTGCGACAGAGTGTATTATACAAATATGATGTCATTTATACCAGTTTCATATTTTACACTCCTCGTAAAGCTTATTAACATTTTCAAGAATTATCATTTCCTACTGAATTCAACACTAATTGTCAACATCCAGAATAAAATGTGAAAATGCACAAATATCTCATCAAGAAGCCTATTAACAAGACTAAACTTTCACCACCAAGACCTGAAGGTTTTTTCTTGGTTTGGTGTGCTATTTATGACACATATACACAGTGTATTGGACTTGATATTCATTGTAGTAGAAAGTAAATGGTTATTCCCTTAAGCATGAATAGAAGCACTGGATTCTGTACTGTTCAAATGATTGTCTTTTTCTGAAGTGAAATCCTTTTTTCCTTTTTATGCATACTGATCAGCTATAGCAACAGACTTCCTCGAAGTGTTCACAAAACTTTGAACATTGTATATCAAACGCTCAGATAATAAAAAGTCTTATTTTATCTATTAATCCTCACTTACCAGTACATGCCTTCAACATACAACTGACTAAGGATGAGTCTTTCAGAAAACTGAGATACCTCTGTACAGCTGACATGCCATAACTAGCAGAAGAAACATCAAGACACTCAGCTTTCCACGTGAGCAAAAATGCCCCAAAATGAGCAGAAATTCTCTAAATTTAGAAATCGGATTATATTTAAATATAAGGAAACGTCTTTATGTCAGTACATGATTATGAACAACAGTTCAGGAAAGCAAAGAGAAAAAGAAACATTATTACCTGAGATGCCCCTTTTTTACTACTACTTCTGGAAAAGCTGCGTATTCTCTCAAGTTTGTCAAAAAAGAGTGTGTTGAAACTAAGAGGGATGGGAGCATAAGTACCCACTTTATAGACTATTTAATTCTTTTGGGACCAGATAATTATTGGAAAATTTCAGAAATTTCAAAATAGCCAGCTGCTACCTAACTAAATCCTAAATTATCATTACAGCAATAACACCTATGTTTCAGACTTCAACATATTTAGGCTTCATTAGATTGTACCACAAGCTTATGCTTTCAGTATTTCTACCAGTCACTTAAAAAAACACAAACATTTTGACTTTCAAATTAGTTGAATAACTAGCCATGAGCTAGGATCTAGGTTGACCCCTTAAAAAAAATCCCAGAAAATTCCAACTACAACTTCCATCTTTCTGTATGGTGATGGCTCAAACTCACAGAAAATGTGGCAGCATGAACAAACATCCAATAGTATTTCTCATTCTTACCTACATATGTTGCTTTTACCAAATACACAAGTTTAATAGAAATTTTAAAATAGCTATTCCTTTTCTTTACTGGAAAGGTGTGGGGGGAAAGAATGGATATATTTTATTCTATTAGCTATTTCTACAAGCTATCTGAACTACTGGAGATTTTTCATTGTCATCTGCATAGTCAAACAGGAAAAAGTAATTATATTTCTTTTATATCTGGTTTGGTAAACTTTCTTGAGCCTTCAGTGCTTGATCTGCAAGGGCAGTTTTTTTAGATGCTGAAGGGACTTTCCATATAATTACCAGGATGACTCAGGGGGAAAAAAAGTGGTCATGGTTTCCTTATTACAGAAGAGCAAAACAGCCTAAAACTAAGGGCAAATTTTGAAAGAATTTTACAATTAACATGATGTTAGTGAATGAAGAATCCATGGCTTCTGTACAGGCAGTCAACAGAAGGGCAAATACTGGTTCCTTAATTTGTATCATTTGCAGACTGCACACTGGCTACATGTGCTCTACTAATTGCAAGGGCTGTTTCAGAGGCATACTCCGTACTTTAAAAACCAAATTATGACATTTTTTTCCAGAACTATCTTAGATACAACTTTCTATTTTCTGAAAGCCAAATGCCTGTGATAGCTATAGTTATAATCTGATTATCCATTGTACTAACACACAATTTTAAACTAGCGGAACATTAAGGATTCACATATCATGTAGCATACCTCAAAATGTCGATCAATTAGTTCAAAATATTCTTGCAGAGGAATTGAACCAGAAAAGGTACATGCAAAATCTTTGCAGTTTTGCTTCTTGAAATGTTCCTCTAGTCGGCGTGTGAGCTCTTTCGTTATCAGCCAAAGGTCTTCCAACTGGTCGCTCTGGATCCTATATCGTTCTTTGAGCACGACAGATACAAGACTAATAAACACACATTTAAGCCACATACATTCACTACACAACATAGTTTAGATAACACACAAGTTGAACATGCTAATTGTATCCTAAGTCTACATGAGATTTTCTTAAGAGATACGTGTTCACTTGTGTTAAAGAAACACTTGTATTTTATTGATGTTGGTCCTAAATACTATCCCTTTTGTCCTAATTTTAACATGCAATTGTGTGGCACAAGACTCTTACTTAAGAGCATGGACCTATTCATGAAGAAAAAAAAGCTATGAAGAACTACCACAATAAGGAAACAGGAGAGTTATATGAAATCGTATATGAATATATATGAATATATGAAATCGCAAATATATGAAATCATAAAACAGGCTGTCTGCAATTCTCTGCCATAACAACTTTAGTGAGCTTTTCTCAGGGCTGGAGACAGAATCAGGCTCAATTCACTTTGAACTGTGACTGAGGCACAGTACCTTAAGCATCTGATGCTAACAAAACAGATGGTAACCTCTGGTGGTAACAAACCACCTTTAATGTCTTTTGGAAACGGTTATTGAGTTCTTCAAATAATACACTCAATATCATTTTTATTACATCTCCACTTCCTAGGAAAACTTTTAGTAGGAAAAGTATTAGTCTAACTACTTATAGGCAACAATATTCAGCTTTGATAGTGCTATGCTTCACTCTAGACACAGCTAATATTCTTATCCATCTTCACACTATGGCTTTGTAAAAATGGCTTAGTGTAGGAATGAAAGTGTTAATATAAACCAAAGTAAGAAATCAAATCCTGTTAGCCAGTGTTATCTGTCCCAGCAAATTGATTTAACTTGTCAGATTTTAGTGAATTTCAAAGTATCAGGCTAGTGGAGTGAGATTTTATTTCTAGTCCACTTTTGTATAATCCCCTCTTCGGGTCCCAGGAAATCAGAATTAACTAAATGTTGAGAGGAAAATCATAGAGGCCTTTTAATTATTTTTCTTATTTTTTTCAAACCAAACACAATAACCAACAGTTCCTTATTTGTTTTCATTACATATCTACCAATAACTTATAAAAGAGGATAGACAGAAATGCAGCCACGACAATTTGATACAAAATAATTCTCTTTTTTGCCCATATTAACAAGGTCCACAGTAAATCAAATTAACCAGAATTCTTTAGCACTCGAATGCACTTATTTAAAATTTTCTCAACATTAGTAATTCAAGATCGTTTGACATTAGCACTGGCATCATTCCCAGGATACGTATTTCACTGAATACAGAATGAAAAATTTTGTTTACAGTGTAACAGGAAAGAAGCAAGTTTTATTTAAAAACATGCTTGTTAAAGAAAAGAACACCATCTGCTAAAGATAACATTCAACCTAATATCCATTTTTTAAACACTCACAGTGTAATGGCTGGACCTACTTGGATGTATCATCATACTTTGCCCTAAGTGATTCTTCCTTGAGGGAAATTAGCTCAGATGTTTTCAGGCCAAATCAACAGTCATTCCATTTATAACTGACAATCTAATACATTAATGGTTTTAAATGGACAAAACTAATTTCCGCCAAAATGCATATTTTGTTTCCATACATTGTTTGTTGGTCAATACAAATACAATCTAATTTTACCATGGCCTGAGTAGAGAATACTGCAATTATTTGTTTTACATGATCTTCCAGCTTTCAAAAAAGACAAATTAGATTTAGAAACAGTAAAAAAATGAGAATCTGTAGTTTTACTAAACACATTTTAAACAGAAATACAGTGGAAAAAAAAAGAAATAACTGTGCTTCTGTTCATCCCATGCTTTTATGATGGTTAACCAACTCAAATTAGCTTTTTGTTAAATAAGTTCCATTCCAGAAAGTTACAAAAGATTGTCAGAAAATTATCAATCAGAAAAGCAGGAGACTGAGGAGCACAAATAGGTTACATAGGTTACAAAGTGTTCTAACACTACAACAGGTTGTCCAATGAGCAAAACCTAAATTAAAAATGGCTGCTCTGCCAGTAGGTTATCTGAAGGAAGTCTAGAAGGTTCAGTTCACTTCTCAGTTAGGAAGCCCATACCAGCAGAAAAAAAACCATCCACAGTTAGTAGTCAAGTCTTCTTTACACTTTGACTAAAAGACAGTTTTAAAAAATTTCCCTCAAATAAAACATTAAAATCTAAGTAGCTGAGACAAGCTACTTTTTGATATGTATTTTCTGTCAAGATGTACTTCAGTTTGGGCTTCTTTGCAGCAGTCTTGACAGGCTGAAGTAACATATTCAATTACTACACTGTTCAAAATGGATTAGCTAATACAATTAAAAACAAACATGAAAAAAGACGTCGTTCCTGCCTACAGCTTCAGCAATGAAACCCAACTGAACCTGGAGAGCTTCATTTCTACATGCAGCTTTTCCTATCCAGAACTTAAGGTCCACTTAATATGGGATATGGAAAAAGAGGTCTTCTTCCTCTGGCCAAGATAAACTTCTTTCATGGAAAACCAGAAATAAGGCCTGATCTTTTTTTTTACTTTTCTGAAACACCATTACTTCTAGTCAATATTTATCTACACACATCATTTTCTTTTTGAAGAACATTTCCACAGTGATAATGTTGCATAACCAGTTTTACAAAGTATAAGATCAGTGTTAATTTACATAGCAGAATAAGGACCTAACAAATAATACATAATTTCATCTACATTCCACAGCAGATCTGTTCACTCAAGTACAATCATTTTAGTATCATGACATTCTACCAACAATGCTTTTGTATTATGGATAGTCTCTGTTTGTGAAAATATTCTGAATTATGCTTGAGTATCAGACTTCTTACAAATATTTTTTTTAATCAGTTTTACTTAGGTAACATTTCAAGTAAGCAAATGCTCTCTAAGAACTTCTCTAACCAATGCAATCCAACACATAATATGGATGCTGAGATCAGACTGCTAACATAGAAGGTGGCATCATACTACTCATTTGTTTTCTGAAGTTAGGATTCCCAGACGCAATAAATGAGTAGTCACAGTAGGAGAAACAGATATTTTGAATCTCCTCTGTAAAGGAGGAGTAAAGCAGTGTGGGAAAGTTTATTTTAAGACTGCAAACACTATCCCTAGCTAGTGAATAAACAAACCTGAGAGGAAAAGATTGAGAATTGGGATGGGCGGGTGTGAGATTAAAAGTTATAGCCTCACTAGAAACTAAAATACATTATATAGACATAAACTTTTCCTTACACAGCATCAGAATGCAAAATGAAATCCAAATCAAAAATTTAAACTATAATCCAGAAAAAGTTATTTATAAATCCTTTACATTTTTTAGTTTTTAGAAACTATCAGGTCTGGAAACTTGCATGTCTAGTTAGTTGAAACTGTTTAAGATCTACTATTTAAAGAAATATTAAAAACAAACTAACAATAAACCAGCATGTAAATTATGCATACAAAAACAATACAAATGAATTTGAACCTTAGAAATGTAAAGCAATTCTTGGTACAATGAAAGTTACTCTGCAGATGGTTTCTGTTCTTAACACATTTGATTACATCAGAAAAGGTATTATCTCATAGTTCACAGCTGACACCACCGATATTTATATATCCCATCATAGAAAATGGATTTTTGAAAACAGTAAGGCAGATCATCTTTGTGTCAAAAGAATTTCACATCAACAAACTAGATTGTGATTTTTCACTCAAAACAGTTTTCATAAAGCATTCACACAGTGTTCCAACTGAACTCTCTGCAATGCACAATAGGTGTTCTAGCTTTTCAATTTGTAGTCTGCTGTATTAAATGAAGACTTTGTGCTCTGCTGGCATGGAAAACGCTAAACACAATTGAACTGATTTGGTTCCAATGCACATGCCAAGAAAGAGTTCAGCAAGTTGAGCAGTTGTACAGAGCAAGACACCATAAACTCTCCAAAATGCAGAGCACCGATCTTTTTCAAAGAGCACAAACTCAGAGGTGGCTGAAACGTGACTACTTAATTCACAAACTATTCTATACAAGAGACACTGGACCAGATAACAGCAGAACTGCATGCGTGTTCTGTAAACATAATAGGAAGGATCTTGAATCCATAATCCTATACTTACAAAGGTATACAGGCATCTAAAGATAACAGAGAGGCATTTACTCAGATGTAGAAAAGCAAGGAGGGTTTGATGCCTAATTCAAGTCACAAATTACTGAAAGTCAGTGAAAAGTTAGACACCTGCTTTTTAATCCCTTTCAAAAATTTCAGTAGGCGACTAATTACAAACACAGGTGTTGAAATTCCTTTGGGAAAAGAGGTTTTTCCTTATTATAATAACAGTATTAATAAAAACATTGCTAAAAATTTGAAGAAAATCCATTTTCTTCAGAAAACTGCCACTATATTTTGAGTGTGACTTTTTGTTTTGTCATAAAATTTTGTACCTCCCCTAGTAACATAATTATATACCTGAGAGAGAGATAAGAAATGGTTGGTTAACACTGTGAAACTCCTGTGATAATTCATACACAGCGATTATCCTTCTTCATATGATCAACATTCTCACTTTGTACATATATTAACAGATGATCAGGCCTCTTTTACATTAATACTAATTGCACTTACGTGATGTTTTTGAAGCAAGAAGAGTGGTTTTTGAATCAGTTAAAAATAGAAATCCCAGAGCATTTGCCTGGTCACCCTCAGATGGATCAACAAAGTCTAAAAAAGAAAGTTAAATACAGTTTTCTATAATTTGACACTGGTTTTCAACAAACCTCAATCCATAGCCAGGACTATGTCAACCTTCACACAAGCAAATGAATGGGATTGTTTCCCTTCTTAGGGTTCAAAAGTAATGAATATCAGCAGAAGTTTGGTATATCCCCCCTTCATTCACAGGTGGAAACTGAGCTACACACTGGTTGTTCTTTCCCAGCCTGAAAACAAAAAGGTAGGTTTCTCAGAGGTTCAGTCTGTACCATCTAAAAAAAATTGTGATTAGTGAAGAGCCCAAAGACTACCACCTTCTACCATACGCAAGATCATCTTTAATTCAGATATTTATGCAAAAAATATGCAGAAATTATCATGAAAATATTTCAGTACACTCTCTCTTCAGCTTTCAGCACAGAGCAAAACAAGCATCTACGTTGCTAAAACTAGCTACTCTGCAAAGTTCATGCAAGTCCACCTTTCTTTTCATTCCATGTAGTGCATAATAAGAGTTTAAATGGCTTCATTTTAGAATACCATACTTCAAAAACCACTCGATGTCACATCTACTCCCAAACTTCTCCTAAAATAAGGCAAAACAAGGAGAAGAGATACAACTTTTACTGCATACACCCATAATTCAAAGTTCATTCACAGATCATGTCATAATCAGCATACTTTTTTTAACACTGTAAATGGAATGAACAGAAATCAGAATATTTTAATGTCTTCTTAGTCCAATGGTTTGTGTTGTATTTTCCACAATGCATCCCTAGGTTAAAAATAAAATACAATGTGCTATTCTAAAAGCATTATTGCTTAGCCATAATGGAAGTCCATTATGAAAACCTCAAAATGTAGACATTTGGAAAAAAGGTTCTCTGTTTTAAGTATTACACAACACACCCATTTGAGAGAAAAGTTATATTTACCCTTAAAGTGAACAGAATCATGGTACAAAAAAAGCCAACCAAGCCTTCTCCACTGCTCTCAGACAAATGCACAATATAAGTTTTTCAAAAAGAGAGAAGCAGCCCCACCTTAAAAGTATTGTATTAAAGTTGTTGGCCCACACAGCTCTCAGAAAACTGCTCCAGAACCTTAGTCCTCTGAAGTTCAGGAACTTAATCACTGCCAGACTGAACTTACTCTCAATCACTTTATAAGTCCTGTTTATTCATTTCTTTTTGTGCTAATATGATCATCTAGATCCATGATGCAGCCACAAAATATTTACTGAAGTCAACAATATTCTCTTCTTTTGCCTGCGTTTTATTAAGATAAATGAGTCACTTTCTTTAACTCTCCTCTTCAAATCCCTAGATAACATTCATAGCCTTTTTTCTACACTTCTGAGTTTGAACTAATTTTTATTTAATATCAGCAACCAGCACTCAGTGTGCCAGGGCCTAGTAGCATAATATTAGTTTCCTGCATGGAACCATTTTGTCTAATACATCCTCAGTTCTTATTTGTTTGCTTATGATTACACCATATTATACCACAGAGTATTCCTGTGGTAACATCCACCTCCTCTCTCTTCCAAATTATGAGTACATAATTATAGTACAAATTATTTTCATAACATTACAGTACTCAATTTCATTCTTCTTTTTCCAGTCCCAAATGGCACCTAATTTCTCCTTCAAACTGTTTTAATGTAATTCTGAATACAAAACATAGCTCAGGTTTGCACATCAGAAAATATCGCTAAGTACAAATCTTCTTCTTGGTCCAAGAAGGGTAATGGAATTATTAAATAAGATCAGCTTCAGACCGATACATCAAAAATTCCACAAGTCTTCCTCTAAAGCAACTATACTCCTTCCATACAACATTGACCACTTCTGCTTTACCCTACCCTTTTTTTTTCAAATGAATGCCCATGTTTTCCCTATTACAACACCACTTGTGCAATTTTATGTAAAATTACTTTCTGCATGCATAAAAATTAGATCTATATCATGAAATCTGCAGTTTAACCATAGACAGATATATTACCCCAAGTGAATTATTATTATTATTAAAACATTATGCCATCATTTCTTTCAAAATATACTTTTAAAATATGCCAACATGAGCTTTTTTAATTACTTTATTATTTCACACAGACAAACAATTCCTCTTGGGAAGCCTCTAACACGTTTCCTATTACAGACATACTTAAAAATCTACCTGGAAAAATGGTGAGAAAAGTGACTGGAGGTTTGTTGGTATCAATAGTTAGCTTGTGGTTTGCTGCTTTTGAAGGTTGACATGGAAAGCAAATTAACCGCAAAGGCAGACTGAAGTTACACTGTGCAACTCTCGGTATTCCTGAAATCAGAGAACACAGATTCATTTCTCATGCCCATATTCTGAATACAAGATACTTCATACCACTGTCCTCAAAGAGGTATAACAAGATACTTTTAATATGATTAAGGAATATGTTAAACCAAAAACTATATCAAATTCTTATTTTTTGTTAACTTTTCCTCCTAAAGCACCTTTAAATTTGAATATTTTTAATTAGCTTTTCAAGTGAACATTTTTCCATAAATGGGAAAGCAAGAGTTACTGATGAAATCTACTGCATACTTGTATTTATACCAATTAAAATGCAATAAAGATTAGATTTTATTTAACACTCTAGACAAACAATTGCATTTTAACATACACAACGGTTGTGTGATTATTCCTGATGCTTCAAACACAGAATTGAAGCATGAACATTTTTATCAGGAATATCCAAAACTAAATGCTTTTTAAGAACAGATTTACTCCCTTTTTTAATACTCTTAAAAAACATCTATGCAACCTTCATATCATCTCTCAGAGGTTTATGGCTTAGAAAAGAATGTATCTAATAGAGTATATTACCCAAAAGCATATTAAATTATATCTTTCAATTCATTGCATCATAATAGAACAGAACTGTAGAACAAACTGGCTACTGCCTTGAGTATTGGGATCTATTGTCATATGCAATTTATTCAGAATGGTGCAAGAGAAAAGAGGAAGTTTTAACACTAACAGCTAGAAAAGACATTTGAATGTGTCAAAAATTTTCTCAGATATTGCTGGCATGTCAGCAATTGCCTGATACATTCTATGTGAAAGGCAAAAGTGCAAGTTGCTATGAAATATGGAGTACTTGCTCTTTTGAACAGGCAGATTATGGGGGTTTTGAGACCATTTGATTTTTATGAAGCAGCTACATGAAAACCTAGTTTAACAACAATAGATTTTTAGAGACAATAAAGTAAGTAACTGTCAGAAAAGTCATGAAACTGATAGCTACATAGAGGTTATCAGTCATGTAAGCTTTGCAGGTTAGTATAAAATTTGAGCTCAAACGTTTAATAGCCATCCAAGTAACCCTTTTTGATAATAATTTTGTTTGCTTCTTTGCAGATCTCTTCCAATGAAAAAATTACTTCTAAGACTCATCTGAGGGAAAAAAATGTTACTAGAAGGCTCAGATTCATCTTTCTGGTTGTCAGTTCATTAGGTCTTTTGGCTGGCTCATAATGCCTCCAAGTAACTATTCCACAGCAGCTTGTAAAATACAAGGTCATAGTAAAATGAGCAGAAAGCTCATTCAAACCAAAGACAGGTCCTCAAACTTAGGATAACCCCAGGTTCCATGGAAAATTCCTGAAGGAATATTTGAAAATAAACTCATGACCCTTCAGAATGATTCATTCAACTGGATCTTTACCATCTGATGGGAAAAGTAAAATCTGCTCTTGATGACAACATAACACAAACATCTTACTATTGAACTTAGATGTGGAGACTTATCAACAGGAAAAAATTAAGTGATGAAAGTAGCCAGAAAGACTTTAAACATTTTCATATTTAAAACAAGGTATTTTTCTTCTTTTTTTCAAATCAGCTTTTTCCTATTTAGTCTGCTGTCAGTCTGCCTCATCATGAACATAACTTTTGAATATTTCAGACAAAAGTCAAATCAAAACTAAATCAAATATTATCTAGCTTTGGAAGGTGACTGGGGAGATTTCTAGTTGAATAATCCAAAACAACTATATATAAGAAAAACCAAAAGCTCCAGCAAAATCTATCACTACAGTGAAAACTCTACAAAGAAGTAGCAACATGTGGAAGTCAGAACTTTCTCAGCCCATTGATGTTATGTCTAGTAATACATCTCACTTCATCTACAGTTGTGATACTTTGCATGATACATAATTTTAGCTCTAATAGAGAAAAAAAAAGTGGGGAAAGAAATTCAGATTCTCTTCTAACCTGAAACACAATGGAAACTCTCTAACATCTCATAAAGTACTAGTATGTAAAGGCATACTATGCACTTATTTGATAAAATTAATAAAACAGTTAATGCCTTATAGTTACTATTTCACTTCCAAGTTATTCATTCATTCATTTAATTAAATTTGAAACATAACATCAATGTACATTATAAAAAGCATTAAAAAAAAGCATTAGAACTCAGACCTCCATGTTAAATATTCAGAGAATTGATACTCGTTGCGGTATGCATGACCCTGAATTTAAGTAGTCCTGTGCACCTCACAGTAATCCAAACAGATTTTGGATTCTACAAAGTTTGCTGTGCAGAATCACAGCAATATTCTCTTCAGCGGCAGATTTTCATCTTGAGTAGATATTTCTTAACAAAAACTCCAATTTTTCATTCTTAGGATGTTATTCTTTGAAATTATATACATTAATTTTAATATATTTTAATGATAATTAATTTTGTAAATACTTTGTATAGCAGAAATATGCCACGAGAAAATAAATATTCTTGTCAAGAGTAGTATCTTATTGAGATGGTTCTAGCGTCTATTTCCTGTAGGGTTCACTGAAATATCCGGAAACCAGAAAAGGAAGGGTACCATTAACAAATTTTTATTTACTTTTTACTTCACTTACTATGCTCGAAAGAGCATAAGTATTGACAAATAAGACTCAAATACACATCCTTCTGTGTAGGAAAACTGCAAAACTGAAAATACTCTTTCAGTTGATCTCTAAACCTATGACAAACAACTACTTTACCTTCCCAAAACATGAAGGAATTTGTATTTACTATACATTATTAAAGTTCATAAAATATTTTGTACAAGCACTACATCTTTTTAACACATCTACTACTGCACTGCAAAACTATCCTTCTCCCTTTTTAGTCTATGTATACATAAGCTAACTTTCCAGTCTTGTTTTGTCTTTTAATTGTATCCTTTCCAAGAATCATAGCTACCATGATCACAGCAGAGTTTTGTACTGCTGGTACTCTCAGATAGAAAGCAGCCTTTTAGTCTTGAATAAGATGTTTCCAATGGGAACTGAAACAAAGAGATGTTGTGACATCATTCTCAGAGCTACTCAGTCCAAACAGCATAGCACTAGCCACAAATCCTTAATAGTTGTTCCAGTTGCACTAAACAAAGCTATAATTTAGCTGCCTTAGTTCTTGTTTAAACTTGAAAAAAATAGCTAAAAATATGGTACAGAAAAATCACACAATTGTTCTCAATTTCCAATCTCAATGCAGAAGGCACTTAATACTTTGTAAAATTCCTTTTACACACAAGGAAGTGCAATATATTTCACTAAGAAATGTCTTTACTACTTTTTATTTTCTATATTCACACTTACATAGCATCACACTAAGGATAATAACCTGTAGAAATAATAGCTATAATAACAGCTCCCTTCCAATTCTGCTTTATTCAGCATATACTGTCACTCATGAAACTATTGAAACTTTGCATTTTTTCATTCACTTACCTTCAGGATTGAGCTCTACCATATAACCAGCAATGGGACAAAAGAAAAAAAAAGAATACATGAGATATTACTCAAATAAGAAAAAAAAGAAAATGCAGTAACTGGTTTTTAAGAACTTAAGACACATTTGTTAAGTAGACAATACATAAAGACATGATACTAGCCAAAAACCAGACATGAGACCACATTCATCAATAGTGCAACCCCATCCAACTGATTGACTCATTAAACTTCAGCTGGATGAATCCCAGAGATAGACTGAAGACTGATTTGGTCACAAATACAGATATCTTAAAAAAACAAAAGAGCAAAAAGGCTCTGTTCAGATAAAATGAAGTCACAAAGGCAGTTAATTTTTATTTACTAGTATATTACACTTAAGGATTTGTCTGCCAAGCAACACTAGTATTTGTATGTAATTGAGGGTAAGATCAAGTTCTTTAAAAACACAAGTTCCAGTTTTGTCTAGAAATAAATATTTCAGTCATAGCACAGCCTAGACTATCACCATAAACACAATGTTTCAAGTGTGAAGTGATGTGAAGTAAATGCTTACACAAAAGTGTCAATATTGGATAAGGTACTCAAGACCATCACCCTTCACAGAAGCCCTACATTAACTTATAAGTCTTTCATGTCAGTCTACTCCATTTTTGCTGGCATAGCTCTGTCTTTGCACAGTGAACTAAATCAGCAAATCTGGCTGAGAAACAACTGTTGATTGCATAAGAACAACAGGGGAGGAGGTGCGGGAGCAAAGCCAAGCATTGAGAAGTGAAGAACTGACAGCTTTAACAGGTTTATGCAGCATTTAACTTAACATGGAAGCCCTGCCTAAAGATAGTTTCTCAGTAGCCTGACATATTCACAAAGCTGTGTGTAGAAAACTAAGCTAATCAGTTATGGATATCAGGAAAAAGTTACATATTCTATCACTAGGGTCATTAGGGCATTACAAAATAACGACTTGGTTTCTATCCTTTGGGTTAGTTTATTTGTTTAGAATGAATATGTTCATCTGTTAAAAAGGAAGTGATGAATAATCACTCCTAATGCTTATTCAAATCTCCTCCTCTGTGGGGAGGTAGTTTTCGTCACATTTGTCGGCACACCAGAAGGCTGAATAGTCATAAAGGTGTAACCAGCTTCTCACTCCAAGAGGTGGTCCCTTAAACCACAGAACAGAAGCAAATCGATAGGACAAGATGGGAAAGCTGGCACAGCTGTTTCACAAGCAATAAGCTTTAGATTTTACCTCTGTAAGGCCAATTACATAACTTGATGCAACATAAAATATTAACTAAAACTGAAGACTAGATAAGCATTATTTCTTTAATTACTACTGTCTTCAATATATTTCAAAAGAACATTTATAAGAAATATGTGAGGAAAAAGGCCTCAAGAAAATGTAAATCAATTTGAAATCTCCAGTGGCTTACCTGTTGGTATATTATATGAAACCATGCAATTTCCTTCTAGTTCTGATGGAGTACAATTCCCCTTCAAAAAGACAGACAGGACCACAGTTTCAGATGAATCTGGTTCTAAAAACAACACAAAATTAAATCAAGTAATAGGAGCATCCAAATGAACGCAACATATTTCCTAGCACTTTGGGAATTATTCTGCTAAACTATGGTAGTTGTTTCCATTAGTTCACCTTTATCAAATCACGGCACGTGCTTTTTTAAAAAAATCTTTAATTTGTAAAAGGCAAACTAGGGCCTCCAGCTATCTTGAAGCATAACCAATAAAACAATTCAGTACACTGAATATGGAGAATATAAAAATAAATGCAGTTTTATGTTATGATTTTAATATTTTACAAAGCCATCATTCATCACTCCTGTCACATGTTGAGAAAACATAAGAACTGTCCTTTCAGATGAGAATAGCAGTGAGTAAAGCCCTGTTTCAATAGGGACCATTACTGCACATTTCAGAGCAGAAATGGTCTGTAGTCACAACTGAAACAGCAGGCACACTTGCCTGATCTTAAGCTCCACATAGTCTCCAAGGCAATTCCACCTGCAGTCTCATCAACAAAGTTAGAAAAAGGCTACAATCCTTAAACAGTTGATGCTAAGTTGAGAACATATGCTAGACTGTCTCCATCAGCACGCAAACTTTCTGTCCCTGCCTGTAGCTCAATACTGCCACTTCTACATAGACAGAATTGTCAGTAATAAAAAAATAACCCAGCAGAAGTACTACAGAATAATTGATTTTTTTTTGCCTCCATCATAAAGCTGCCACGCCACCTCTCCTCACCCGCCACCTATCACACCACAATCGACGAAGCAACTCCATTCCTTTCTACTCTATCTTCCTCCACTAAGCAGTATCTAGAAGACGTGGAGTGCAACAATGCACTTGATGGAAGTTGGACTACACCTTTCCAATATCCTCAGATACTGTAATAGTACTATAATAATTTACCTAAATCATCAAAGACGAACTGGTCACGGGTCACTGCTAACGGAGCTTGCACACATACTGCCAGGCTCGGCTTCTGCACAGCCACTCTGCTCTGTACTGTTATCTAAATCAAGTGACACAAAGAAGTATTTAAGGGAAGAAACAAATTTATCTCTGTACAGCAGGAAAAAAGACATAACCAACAAAAAGATATAAAAAATTTGCAAAGACCAATTCAGCAACAATGTTTCAGAACTTAAAATTTCAACTTCAAACCCAGTATTTTCCTTTCACAGTTTTTATTTACTTATGGCCAAAAAAAAATGCAGTAACTTGTAAGGTTAAAAAAAACTGAGAGAATTTCTCATTTTTTTGTAATTTTAACCCAAGACAAACCAATACGTGAGTGGTAATTAAAATGTCAATATTTTACAAGTGCTCATGTGCATTCGTTCTAATGTAAACAAAAATAAAATGTTGACTCTTTTAGGTGACTAAAGTAAAAAAAAACAAAATTAATAAAATCTAAGCTAACCAAATGAATTCCTTTCTTTAACTGCAAAGAGCAATGCATAGTCTTCTGAATAACTTCAGATTCTTATTTGGTTTTTTTACTGCAAACAAAATGAGACAATCAAAATACAGGATACTCAGAACAATAAAAACTCCAGATTATGAGAGCTGACCTAAACATAAATTTGGAGTGGCTCTCGCTGCTTCTATTGTATGCAGTTACCCTCCTACAAATACGGATATCAAAAGAATGTACTTAACTCATATCTAAAATGGAAGTGCAGTGGTGACTGAGATCTGAATATGGTCTGCATAGACATGGACCATATATCTAATATCATCTGTTTTGTATTGCTGGTCTACCAAGGAGCTCATTACATCCAGGTTAAATCAGTTTAGAAAAATATTATTAGTTATAAAATTACTAAAGTGTTAGGAACTTTGCCTACTTAACCATAATTAACATCATCATTGATTTAGGTTTCACAGTACATTTGAGTTGCAAACAGGCTCCCAAATTATCCATCTCAATAATGCTAGCAAGGAAGAATAACATCTACCTCTGTACATACATCAGATAAACTTTACCCATTTTATGAACCCAGAATCTCAATAATATGAACAATGTCGATGGAATCAATGAAGATGTTATGCCAATTAAGTGAGTTAAAAACATGCAGACATGAGACTGCACTCTTCAGAATTAGTAATCGGGACGGTGATATTTAAAGTTTCTGGCAAATACTACTGTGGTGCATTTCTCAAAGCAATGGAGACATGATCAGTTAAAGGAACTTATGGAAGGAAAAAATGATTCTAGAAAAAACTGAATGCATGGTAACTCCTTCATTTACTATTGTTGTTTCACTAAAAGGTATGAGATACATAAACAAGAAAAGAGAAAGCGGAATTAATTATAATGTCTTCCCATTAAAAAGCTTATTAAATATATAAACACATCCATGCTCATTTTAAACAGGGTTTACCTTGGCTCTTACAATAGCGATAACGAGTGGATAAAGGAAGGCAATGGGAATTACCTGTGTTCCCAGTATTGAATTCATAACCGCTCCCCAAGAATTTAATTTGGCAATTATAAACACAATGATTTCCACTGTAATAACTCACTCACACAATATATTGGCACCAATGTAAACTAAAAGCTGATAAATTCACACCTGTCTTGAGGTAATTTAAATTTATATTACATATTTTAAGATAGCCTTATATTCTCAAACAGCCTGGTCCAAAGTCCAATGTCATTCATCTGAATTTCTTTGAGCAAAACTATCAAGACTTTATCGGAATTACGACTTTATCCTGTATTATTTTAGCATTTAAAAATGCAGAGAAATTTGTTGGACCAAGTACAACTAAACCACACTAGTCTGAGGGAATCTGATTCAAACAGTCCAGTTACCCTCTGAAATTTTCGCTCAAGACCAAGAGGAGAACTTGAAAGGTTCTGAAAAATGAGGCTTCCTTGATATTCTTAGAAGATCCTCTTAAACTCTGAAATAAAAATCATGATCCTTTTTAGGCAATACTGAGGAAAAACTACATTTGCATACACACACACTCTCACACTTTCTTTAGAATCACTCTCTCACGGAGGAGTGCAATAACATCACTCTTCTAATTAGATTTTCCTACTATTTTTTTTTCAAGAGCCAAAGCTATGGAAGTCTTTTTACGAAAGAAAGTCTGTTTTTGTTTATTGATGACTAAAAAGGCAGCTGAAGAGGATAAACCTCTCATTTGAGTAACGAAACATTTATTGCCTTCGAAAGGTGTTGGCAAAATTATTCTCATGACTTCAAAAACTACTTCATTGCACGTTAATAACATTCTTGTCTCCACTTACCTATCAAAAATAAAACTACAATCACTTTTTGACTTTAGCAGAAGGCTTCCTATAATGACACCTTGTCATACTAAGGAGGAAAAACACTGAGCATTTATTGCATTTCAAATTTTACTCATTTTCCTGTTCTTAGTGAAATATACAGAGACTTTTTTTTACAATTTGCCACTACTACTTGAATGCTACTGTTTGAGTTAGGCACAGTACCTTTACTGTGACTGATGGTACTGCCTCTGCTTTTACCTCACTCTCAATGGCTTGCTGTGAAGAAAAAGACGAAAACAGAGTAAATTCAATGTTCCACATGAATGAGTGAACACAATGAATGCAATGTTACTTTTCTACCATCAACTTGGTAAACACAAAATTAAGATTAAAGGATTTATCATTCCTATGACAGATTAACATACACAAAATACATTTCTGAGTTCCTTCTGAAAATGTAAAGTCTTTGTTTGAAATTGCCTGCAAAAAGGATAGCAAAAGGTCATGAATGTGGTGTACATAAGAAACTAATACACTCTGATGTATATATGAATATTTGAAACTGTTTTGTTTGGCACACTACTTTCCACTGTATATTTATTCAAATTCTGGAAATACCTTCTGCTATTCAGTAGGGAAAGGTGACTTCCAATCTGCCAATATATTACATACACACCATAGTACATCCTATAAAATCATCACACATTATCTTATACTTGAAATATATCTCAAACTTTAAAAGAAAATTATAACAGGCACTTTAATACTCCTGCTAATTTCTATTTCAATAGGCAATTCCATCTACTTCAAAATTCATCTTGACCTTGCAGTATATTTTAATTTTATTTAATGCTTATATTTCATTTTGAAACAGGTCGGTCACTACAGTTAATGAAAATGTTCCTGTGTAAACTATTATAAAGAAACATATCTCTCACTTCTGCTATAATACCAAATTACTGATTTGCCTTGTAACATCTCATTATAAAAGAGTAAATTAAAAACAGTATAAGGTTCACATCTGCAAAGTTCCTAAAAAGTCAGGAAACTGGTAGGCTCTCTGGATTCTAGAAGTAGGACTTTCATTTGTACATCATGTACCTTTTCCAGATAAAAAAAGACAGCTACATTCATATTGGCTTGCCATGCTCACTATCTCTGGTGACCAGAGGTGTAAAGAGATGGACTCTTAGTATATTCAAGCCTCAGAAACTATCTGGACTTCCTGTATTAGAGGCCATACACAGGAGGTGGTGTTAAATAGCCAGAATGGTCCTCCACTTGCTTATCTAATCAGTTTTAATATATCTATATCCTCTTTGCCCTTTCCACACACACTGCAATTTCAATCTTTATACAAGTGCAGAAGTAGCATCTGAAAGCCTGTGATTTCCAAGGTCACTGTAGAAGCCCTAAAATTGTTCCTACATTTGTTTATTGGTCCTTCCCCATGAAGTATCTTATCAGATTTTTCCTTTCTAGATGCCGACTGAAAAAACATGCAGAAAAGCCAACCACACAGCAAACTAAGATATATGGGCAGCCTTAGGAAATACAGATTCAAGGCTGTGGTTTATATTATGAGTTACTTATGTATGACACAGACCAATTGCATCTGGAAGGTTGAGCAAATGAGCACAGCAGCCTTAGAACATTTTATGTACCTAACAGTTCTAAGTGTTGTAAGTAGATTATTGCAGCTAGCCAAGGAGACTAGCACACATTATAAAGAAGTCCCTTTATCAAAGAATAATATCCTTGTGTATTTTTTAAACAGTAAGCAGCCCAGGAAAATCAGTTTTGCACAAATTAGTGGCCAGAAATGGCTCATTACAGATGTTCTAGTGCAACAAATATGTTCTGAAATGTTGAAGTTTGAAGTTTTAAGAGACAGTATAAGCTCTCCCGAATCTTAATATGAATAATTTTTTGTAAGCTACTTATGTATACAATATGAATAAATTAATTAGGCTGCAACACCAGAGAATATTGAATAATGGCTTGCCAGAGAAAGATTATTTCTTACAATGCAACTGAGTGGTTTGAGTATCTTATCTTTCAAAGATCCAAGGATGACACTTCTACTGTTAAACTTCTCACCCTAAAGTTATTCCATATCCTAAGTTCTCATTCACTTACATTTGCTTAGCCAAGAATCTAATGGTCCCAAAACAGAAGATAATAAATAATTTTAATAAATTCTAGTTAAAATCTCTAATAAATGTGTCTTCTAATTGAGGAAAAACTGAGGGCTATGCAGCTCAGTCCCAGAAATAAAAATACATAGTAATCATTATCCATGATCAATCATCATTTATTCACATGTGAAACCTATATTTTTAGAGTAATTCCCTTTTCAGACAGGTACATACAGATTCTGCATCCAAATCAGGTGAAACTTCTGCTGTGACAGTTAAATCTCTCTGTTTTTCAGATTCAGGCAAAATATCTGAAAGAAAAAGAAAAAGCAAAGCAGTTCTTCTTTAACAAACATGCAGCTACATTTCTAAAAATAATACCATTTCAACAGAATCAAGTTTCAAAATCACAAATTTGAATACAAATTTGAAAAGAAAAAATAGCAATGCATATGATTTTTGATATTTCCAAAGAAGCTTCCCAATTTTATTAGATTTCTAAAAACCTAAACCTGGCTGTCATTTTGGATTTCTAATTTATGTACAAAAAAGGACTTAGATGCATTCTGTAACAAGGTTTTACATCTAATATCCATTATCTTCAGAGGCCATAAGATATTTTTAAACTTTAGTCCTCACATGCATATGCTAATACACCAATAAAAAAGAACTACCTCCAAAACAACTCACCATACATCTCATGGCACTTTCCTCTAAATAATTTGATAATGAATATGCTAGACAAAGAAAAATTCTTTGTCTAATGGTCTAATCTTATGCAATTCCTCTGCATAAGAAGGATATGAAAGTTTTATGTATAGAACATTATATGGGGTTTGGTTACAATATGTTACCAGGTGATTTCCAGTACTGTCAACATACAAATCAAAGAATGGTATGAACTTATTTATATCCATGATATAAAACCTTACGCAGATTCATATATGTAAAAAAAAGTTGTACAAATTAAAAGTTTAAATACCATGAGGAATTATATAACCTCCTCTTACTTAAGAGTCCAGAAGTCCAGCTCTAGGGTATTTGCATTTTTCTGAACTTTTATTTTTTAAGACTAAATGCATGGAAAATGAAAAATCCAAACAGCAAATGTATAGTTTCTAAAGTAAGAACCAGTAAAAACTCGATGTAAAGGGGAAATTAACATACTAATTGAATAATTGAGAGCATGAGCACATTCAGAAAGCTGAAAGAATTTTGTTACACAGAAGGTCCTGAAAATGACCCAGAACTAGTAGACAGCATGTATCTCGTTCCAACATGAGGGTCTAAGGAAAAGATTTTGATCAAGACAGAAAAAAAGTTTTCATTTCCTTGTGCTCAGAGAAAAATGCCTCTCTTTGCCACAAGGAAGAAAAGCAAAGGTAAAACACGTTTCTCTAATACCACCTACAAAAGAAGTTTAGGCCTGTTTCATACAGCCACAATTGCAAAGAACTGGTTCTCCCAACTACACATAGATCAGTCCAATCCATTTATTTCTATCCCTTCTAAATTATTTCTCTTCAGGTTGCTTCTTCAAGCAAACTATGATGCAACTTCTGTCATACAGATATTTTTCTATTAGACTGAGATCACAAACAAAGTTTACATATAAGTATCAGCTTTTTGTTACTATTAAATTGAGCCAAAACACGTATGTTTAATCACTTATGTCATCTGGACTGATGCAAGTAATATTAGATTTAAGTTAGTAAAACAGTTAAGATTTTAAAATATTTCATCAGTTTATAATGTAAACCCTTATACTTCAAAATGTATAAAACAGCTTAAGTTCAACAGTTTAATGGTCAGTACTGGACAGAAATACAAGACATTTATGGTAATAAGTACTCTAAGGGTTTTTTTAATATGATGACCTAATTCTAAATACCTTCCATGTTTGAAAGTCAAAATGAAACAAAGAAAAATTATTTCCATATAAGGTTAGATATTTTCAAAACAACACAAGCTCTTACTGCACAAGCATGAATTCAAAAGACAAAAAAGTTAACAGCTCATTTTAAAGATCATGTTCAGGAGTAACTTAATGGCAATCAAGGTTCAAGCTAAAGGTTTTCAGAAAAAAGTCAAAATGTGAAAAGCCCAAAACATCCAAAACTGACTGGCATTCATCATAAGTAAAATGTTTTGTTGTAAAAAAAGTTCTCTCGCAAGTTTTACATCCAGTTCAAGTCAAACACATCATTAGAGCATCTCTCCACAATGGAAAGAGCATTTATAAAAACTCATCTGAAAACAGCACTTAGATCAGATTAGACATACTGAGGAAGAAAATTAAGAGGAAGAGAGAATGGTGAAAAGATCAACAATATTGAAAGTAAACTTGTCAATCATACTGTGACAGTTATTACAATATTTAAAAAGGATAGTTACAGTTCCTTTCTCTCTCTCAATCTTCCACATAATACGTTAAAACTAAGAAGTGACAGTTGATTCACTTCAAATGGATTTGTTCCTTCCTTCATGCTTTCCTTTCCTTTGGTTATGATAGTCAGAAAAAATTGTCTAATACTTATAAAGAAGAGCTGTGGTAAAAATCAGTGGAATTTATCCACATCTACATGCTTATATAAAACATTTCTGGATTTGGAAAATTAAAAACCTGATATTAGTCTATCACAATAATGGATGAAGTTATATGTAATTACAAAATATAGAAATCTTTGAGTTGTAGAATCAAACTTGTGACTGCAGATAAATAATTTCTTATTTTCTAGGAATTTCAACTGTGAGCTTTTTCACACTTTTTCACATAGAAAGCAATGACTACTTCTTTTATGCATTTTAAGAACATGTTCACTATAATCAGGAAAATTTGTTCTTTCTATTTGTCTAAGATTTTTCCATCGTTTCCTGTAAAATCACATGCTTCCAATTCACTGTGCAAGTCATATACACAGTTTAAAAACCCATGTTTCATGTTTATGAAAACACAAGCTTTGAAGCTTACTTCAATAAAATCAATGCAAGTTATTAGTGACGTATGTCAATTCTAAAATTTATTTGGGTATTGATATCTCTCACTATGTTCTTCAAATATGCTTTTGAAAGAAATTATAGAAACAGAAAAGTTGCTTTAACAAAAGTAATTCTTTATTAATTTCATTACTTAAAAATCCATTTGTAATAATAAAACAGAATTTGGCAATACTTTTGCTCTCTCTGAAGCCTAATTATATCAGGCTGTTGAAATTCTTCAAGTTTTCTTGCCTTTGGGTAGTCAGTTTTTTCTCTGAACCCTTGCACTACTGAGAATTATCTGCAACCTGAAGTAAACTTCTCAAAAGTTCCAACAGGCATTATGAAAATACAAAGAAACACCCTCCATTCAAGAGCCTTACAGTCTAGGATTTTGTGTGTATGCTTTTTTATTAAAAGCTCAACTTTACTAAATATTAAATTTCCTACAGAAATGTAATTATGGTTAAAGTCTGAAAATAAAATATTTTAAAGTGCTAAAAGGAAAGTTAGGTGGATAAAAGCACATAAAAAGACAGAAAAGGAAAAAGTATACCTTGTGTTTTTGTGGCCTCCCTGATGATTTTTTGAAGCTCTTTCATTTCAGCATTCATTTCTTCATAGTTTATTTCCCTAGCATCAACCTTAGGAGCCTGGAAGATCGAAGGATCAGTTCCAAGGTAAGAACACTGAAGATGCCCATCATCAGTCAGAGTGACTATAACACCCTTCAAGTCTCTGCACAAAAAAAAAAGGCTCACTAAGAAATTGGGAAGAATCGCAGAAGTAACATCAAAAATATGCTGCTTCTACTGTGCCATCTACAAATACAATAGAACTTCCTGTTTTTAACAATATCCCTTGACCAAAAGAAAGTAACAATATCTATTCTTCAATACAGATGTTTTCATTAACATTACTCCTACTTGCTGCAATCACACCTAAGAACAAATTTGTGTTAGACAGCTAAAACACCTCAGAATCTATGTAATCAGGAAAGGTAGTAGAAAGAATCAGAACAAACAAGCTGAATAGATAGTTGTCACCTATTTTACTCACAAATTGCTACTTAAGCTTTTTGAAGAACAGATATTAAGGTGGGTATATGGGAAAAGGAATTTCCTGAATGGAACACCCAGTAAAGGAAGGGAAGGGAAAGGATGTGTTACAAGAAATCAGGAACGGATGGAAGATGCTCACAGTGAATACAGCAGTAGGGCTTTAATGGTATCAATAGCTCCCTTAAACAATTCTGTGGCTGCTACTGCAGCTACTGTGCTGGCTTCAAATGCTGGCTGGCTGTTCTCTGCAGTATCTTTCAGAAAGGAAACCACATGGATCCAGAACATTCCCCTTACACTCCTCTGAATCAATACAAATGAGGGTTTTATTAGCTACACTATAGTCTCTTTTCTCTCAAGGGAACAGTACTTCATTGCTCCTAGAAAAATCTCACTCATGTTGTTTATCTGATCTGTATAGTGCAAATGCAAGATTTAGGAAAGTATTTAACAACCTATGAGACAATAGGGAGTACTGCCAACGTTTTCCTTACATTGACAGTTATTCCTAAATGGAAAACGAACTGACAGGAAAGAAAATCTAGTTCAGATGTTAACAGCAAAAGTTAGGAGAAAGCTAACTTTCAATTTATTTTTATAAATGCTTATTTGTAATTAAATTAAAAGCCTGTATTTATTTTCATAATCACAAAAGAACACATTCATTCCAGTAATTTACTCTTATTCCATACTTAGAACATCTTACGGCAGAAACTGCCTTTGTTTTATATGGCAGTTGTATTTGAGCCAAAGATAGATCAAATTTAATTCTTAGATATAAAAAGTGATTTGGATAAGAAAGCCTAATTCACTATCCCACTAATTAAACTCCTGCAAAAATACTGCATTTATGTAAGCATTCAAGCTATAATATAATAATGGCCAGTCTTCGCGAACGAAGATTTTGGGAAAGGTCTTTTACCTTTCCAGCCTGCGCAATGGATTTTTTAGGTGAGATACAGCATGCACTGAACTGAGCCCACCCTTTAATCCTAAGGTTCATCTGCCGGGGCCAAGCAAGCTTGGACAATGGCAGTGAGGTCCTCAGGACGTAGGTTTGTTTAGAGTGACTTTCTCATAGATGGATGGCCTCACAGGGCTAACGAGCTTCATCTGCCCGGGGGACCAGGAATTGAACCTGGGTCACAGCAGTGAGAGTGCCGCATCCTAACCACTAGGCCACCAGGGGTCCCTTGCATTCAAGCTATAATTCATACAGAATAAACAAAAATTCTTTTAACTGACACTTGCAAGATACCTTTCAAATGCCTCCTCTAGATCAAATATATGTAGAACAAAAGCCAGGTAGCTATATAAAAGAAACAGAATCCTCTGGTTTCCTACTCTGTCTTGTAGCATGGCTACAGAGCACCCAGATAGGAAACCTCATTCCAAAATTTGCATGTTAATAGTTATTACAAAAGCAAACAGATGACACAGATTCATTTTGACAACTGGTGGTCCAATTGGACTGTCCAAAATGCCTATTTATAGTATGTTAAGGCCACAATCCCAGTGGTGGTTTCACAACTGCAACCAAATAACCTGGAAAAAATATGCTGCAACTGAGATCATCTGAATTCGTACAATTACATTATAACTGCATACAGGAATGAAGGCCCCACTGGGCACTATACAAATAAGTAGTTGGTGTAGATAAACTTGAGCTTTCTCTTTCTACAGAAAGTAATTTTTACTTAGTGAAAGAAAAAAATAAATCTCCTTGTTGAATTATGAATGGATGGAAACTGCTCATGAGCTTTTTTTGGACAACAGGTAATCCCAGTTAGCTCTTTCCTAAAGGTGAAACATGCAAATCTGAACTGCCTTCTCGAACAGAAGGCACCTAAAAGGGCTCAAACACACTGTTTCCCTTATCTACTATATAAGCTCATCTTAAACAGAAAAAATCTTCTCTTTTGGGACTACTTATGGCCACAGAAAAGCTTCCAGCTACCACTGCAACTTTTAATGTCTATTAGCATTCCCTGCAAAACTGTAATAGGAAGCTGGTTTTGTGAGCACATAAGGCTGAGATGCCAAGACTCCGCTAACAAATACTTTAAGAAAAGAAAGTAGAAGACTTAACACTGATTTTCAACTTCCTTATCCAGTACTTGAGTTAGCAGCCATTCTGCAAACGCCATGGCCTATTTGCAACCTGTAAGCTTGGGGCTTACATCCCAAAGGGGCTTTCTGACAAATTGTAAACTCTCAAGAGGAACTGGAACTAAATGTGAGTCCTGGTTTTCTCTGGCTACTTGAATATTTGTTGTCGACTATAGCTGGCTTCCTTGCTCAGGACTGGGCCTGTTGTTGAAATTACACTCATCCTAGTTTTCTTATGTCCAAAAAGCTCTGTACAACACACATCTGTGCGACATTTACAGAATTCTGGATGGCACATGAAACAAATACATTGGGCTAGCCCTGAGTTCTGTATATGAACAATGCTAGGGGACAGACTATTGTGAATACTTGAACCACAACACAGTCTTAGTAAGGTATGTAAATTATACCTAATGTATAGGACTTTGTTAATGCCTGCCAAATGTTTGCAAGGAGATTTGCCAGATTGGTCATGGTTGCAGCAAAGTCTTTAAAAATTGGGTATTGTTGAGGTAGATGCTACCATGCTACCAAAGACATTGCCCCACACTTTGCTATTAAGTCACAGCAAATAATAACTTTTTCTTTTTTTTTTTTTTTGGAAAAAAAAAAGGGGGACAACAAGAGAAATTGCATCATGAGGTTGTTCCACAGCTGAAGAAAGAAAACTGACATCTGAAAACCAGACAATTTCTAAAATTCTTCAGTAATGGCTTTGGACCATCTTAAAATTTCTTTCTTGAGGTTTTGCATCTGTTAATCTAATAAGGAAAGATCCATGAGGACATCTGAGTGTAAATCAAAAGGGCATGAAGAAATATAGCTACACTGTTAGCAATAAATCTTTGATGATATACTACTAAGGTATAATACATTCAAAAGTGGTTTGTAAATACAGGCCTTTTAAGCTGGCAGTCATCTGCAGCTACTCAGTCTATCATATGAGATCAACTTAAATCAATGAGGTGATTTACCGATATAAAATATGCTTTCCTTAACTTCTGAGTTTATGTCAGCATTACAGAATGCACATTCAGAAAATCCACCTTAAAATAAACTCATTTCAACCAACTTTCCCATTAGTCATGACATCCTTGAGGTCTGCACTATCTCAGAGACAAAAGCACTGGTTTAAGAAAACAGTGTTACAAATCACACTTTTCCTTTGCTTCAGTTACTCTTCTGCAGGGTCTCAAGAAGATTGTTCAATATGAAACATACAGAAATATAAAAAAGCCTTTTTCGGTAATCTTTCCTTGTTAAAAGCTGTCTATGAATTTGCACATCAATAGAAACAATAAGAAACAACAATAAACCAGTTATAACATATTTTTTTATAATATATTAATTTCTCTGGTGGAATGTTTGTCAGCCATTCAAGATTGCTTTATTTTCTCAGTCTTTTCTAACAGTCGTTAAAGGCACCAGGAGGAGGGGAAGCATTTTTAGCAGTTTTATAGTAGTTTCCCCACAGCTACTGCACTCCCACAATATCCCTGCAAATACCATTACTTCATTTTGCACACAATCTGGAATTTCAATTACTTGTTAAATTTCTTTTATTGTAAACTATTTCTTTTACTATGTATCACACAATAGTCAAAGTAATAGCAAATCTAAGGGGACACTTTAATAGTGAGGAACTCAAAAGTATAAAACAAATTATTCTGATATCTAAAATAAATGTACAGTATAAAGCAACTCCTGCACACATATGGTAATAATTTGTAAAACTATTTTTTATTGGATTCTGGATAATAATAATTGCATATGTTTTTTGTAGGTCTTCTCTTACTAAACAAATTGCTCACAATATAATTTTTTAAGAAATTAAAATGCTTCGCATGTTTCCAGTTATATAATGCCAAACTGATGGCTCACACAATTGACTTAGAATCTGTAATTCTGAATTCTACTTGAATGACACAAGCTAAGCCTTGGTCAACTCTTAGGACAAGGACTATTTACAGTTTCAATTATTTATATTTATAATAGCTTATAAAACTTCTACTTCAATTTCAGAAGTAGTCTTAATTTATATTACTCATATGAACCATTTTAGAAAACAAGATTCTCTGCAATACTATTTTCTGTTCCTTATTGATAATATATTATTTAAAAACTACTAAATTAGGAAACTAATTCCATCATCATGCCCAAGCATTTTGAATCCATTTTTCTCCTCATTTTATCACCATTTGATGCAATTATATGCAAGTGAACATCTCAATAGCACTTTTTAGTTTAGTGCTTTTGAAAACCGAAGTTGTTCCAAGTTCCATTTCAATGTCATTTTAAGCTGTAACTGTGTGAAACATTTGATAAAACACTGAAGGAAGATCAGACTAGGAGTAATAAACTGTAAGAATTTTCTAACATGAACTAATGGAGTAAAAGGCCCATCTTACTCTTATTAAACACACACTCCAAAATTTAAAGTACACCCGCAGCTAAATATTCAAAGTACACCCAGTGTGACCCAATGCCAGCTACTATTGATTTGTAATTGGTTCTCTGTACCTGTGGAGCACCCTCAGGCTCCCTTGAAATGCCTTCCTGTGTAAAAAAATCTTGGTTCAGCTTACCTCACAAGCAATGCTTTATGTGTAAGACTTCCCTATTCTGCTATTACACATGAAAACAGATAATTTAATTGCTCTCAAAGAGTCTATTTATATTATGTGTTTAACATGCTTTGCACACTCTGCACACAAGTATATAATAGAAATATAGTGTCCAAATAATAATATGTAATTATGTTGAATGTCATTAAGCGGTAAATAATTTGTGCTGTAGCTTTACAGAAAAACATTCTTCATCTTTCCCTTTCATGTGATACTTTAAGATTACTGACACAAATCTAGTTAAAGAAAATATCAAATACATGTAAGAAGAACAAGGAAATTAAGCATAATTACATCTTGATAACCAGTGGAAAAGCATATAAAAAATAAAATCTATTACTAAAACAAGTCAACAATCCCCTCTTACAAACACTGACTGTTACCATTTTAAATGCCTAAAGAATTCTTCAAGTTTCAGATCCTCTACAGGTACTTTTGCTCTCCTCTTGCGAGTGAAGACATCTTCACCAGCAATTTTACATAGTGACACCACACAGCAAAACAATAAACTAGTTAGCACCTTACTGCAGGACAAATTCAGGCAAGTCTTTAGCTTGGGTAGCTCTCCTCATGTAGAATCTCTTTGAAAGACATTCTTTGCCTAAGAGGCCAAATGACATCTAACGACCAAATAAGAAGGAGCATCTTCCACCAAACGAAACAAAACAAAAAAATAAAAATAAAATAAAAAAAGGAAATTAATTGTTTTTATTTCTACTGCCAAGTTAAAACCAAACACTACTCACAAAAGTTTGGGTCAGAGGTCTTTTCTGCCAGATCACTACTGCCACCTGCAGGACAACCCAAGGCGGCTTGCAAGGGAGGGGAAGCCAGGCAGCAGAGCTTTCGCACAGGTGAGCCCTGAAGGCTACCAGGTCACACTAAATGAAGCAGGTGTTGGGTTTTTTAACAGGGTTACTATAATAGCTTGACAATTTAAACGTAGGGGAATCTTAACAAGTTAGCATTTAACAATGCATGAAGTGGGACAGACTTCTATGCACAATGTAACCTTGGCTCCTCCAGGCAGGGAACACACACACAACACTAGAACAGGCAGGCTAGACACGCAATTTAAGCTCATGCTACAACTTACATGTAAAAGGAACTTTTATCTGAAGGATTAACAAACTTGGTTTCTTGTCGTTTTCAATATAAAATCAAAACTATTTCAAGAGCAGTGAAAGTTTGATTTAAAAATTAAAATAGACAGTTATACGAAATGCAGCATTTAATTAAAATTAGTATTTGTCACAAAGTAGAATAAAAACAGAATACTCAGAGTGATGACACAGGCCTCCAGAAATACATCATGTTGCTTAAAGCAAAAAACTGAAAGCGTACTGAAGCATAACGCATTCAAGGAAAAGTTCGTAACTTCCACATTGCATTTCTTATTATCACAGTTCCGTATCTAAGACACTTAATGACACTATCTGAACTGAAAATGAATGTGAGGACAGATAAGAAAATATGATTACTTTAAATAAGAGTGCAGCCTCTATGTTAGACCTCCAAATGATAAGAAACAAGAGAAATTACATTGTGATTTCATTTTTGACAGTACCAGTGTTAGAAACAAGAAAGAAATTAAGACCAACTGTGACACACATAAAACATCTCCATGCTTTATTCACTCTTAAAGCATATTTCTGCATTTGCACTTCCTTCACCTGAAGTCTAAAGTCTGTTTCCTGGCCAAACTCCATCACTGGCAGATGGGTATATAGCAGCTTCCAAAGGCTCAAAGGCTATCCTAACAGCTACAGCATTGTGAATATAAGATATGGAGGGCCTCAAAAGTTTATTCTTCATCTAAACCTTCTCTTCTCCCACTTCAAGATAGTGGTTAGAGTCCATGTCACTTCAGGAAAGCTGAAGAAGCCCCCTAGCATCTCTGCTTCCAAAATAAAGAGATGTAAGGTGCTATACTGATAAAATCTACACTCTAGTAAGTTTATCATTTTACATAAAGCTTATTTTTAACTGTTGGCTTTATACAAGATAGTATTAGACAGTACACATGGAAACTTAGACTAAACACATATTACAAAGAGGTTAACAGGAATAACCATGATGTGTCTTACCACAGATTTATTCTGAAAGGTTTGAAGAATTACATAACTTTCAAAACACTCAAAAAACTTTCTCCTCACAGTTGCCTGCATGCTTCAAAATTCACCAGCATTTCAGTAAGAAAAAGTATGTACACTGTCCATTTTAACAATACTGTCCCCTCACCTTGTGTCGCAAAGAGCAAAGCTGCTTTTTCAAAGCATCTCTAGCACTTTGTACTGCTAGGTGGCTCTCGGTTCCATAGCTTAACATAAATGTCCTATGTGCTGGTCCTTGTATGAAAAAATGTCTTTCATGTTAATAGCATAATAATCAAGACCTTTAAAATCAACAGCCTGACACTCTTCGTAAAACTGCTTTTGAAACAAGATGTCCATGGGTAGGGCAAGTGTCACAATACATCCATAAACTCCAGCCTACTGCTCAGTAACCAACTCCAAGACTGTGAGTTCAGAATACGATACAGTTAAATTCTACATGAACTGCCACAGAGAAATTGTGGATTAGCCAAAAAACCACATGATATTTGTTTAAAAGCAAGGATATGACTTTAAATACTACACGGAGAGTTACCTTTTTATTCTTGAGAATTTCCATTTTTAAAGCTTTCTCTAGAACCATGAAGGTAGAAATATTTAAAGTTATTCTAAAGTAAGTTGAAACCTTTACAAAACCATATGACTGTAAAAAGTAGGCTTTTTCAAAAAGCGAATAAGTGACATGCAATAAAATTAGAAGAACCGACAGTATGGGCATGTGCTTAATATCATACAGTAAATATCATTTGAAGCTAGCTTGCTAGAAAGCCAGTCATGAATCACAGTATATACTGGACATGGTATTTGGCACATCTATGTCTTTTGCAGGATCAGAATCCTACTAAGGTAAAAGAAATACAATCACATTCATATTTTGTGGCTAAGCTACACACATCAAATTTATCTCCTCAAAAGACCTTTAAAGAGGGTAATATTTTGTACTGCCATTTCTTGACAATCCAGTGGCAAATTAGCGACAAAAACCATTTCTTTCCTTACAAACATTTCTTTAAAATGAAATTATGTTTAAGTAGAAAGATTCTAGAATTCTCTCCATTTAACTTCTCAGATCAAGCAACATGCTTACTTACAGAACACTCAAATAAAAATTTATATATATACATGTATATAGCTGAACAGTTCATATTGTGCGTCATAACTGGCACTGCTTCTATTACAGTACTACTATACAGAAAGGAAAAATCTTTCAACAAACTATAAAGTTTGATTCCTGCAGTTTTCTTTCCATAAAACTATGTAATAAGTGCTAAGTTTTGCTGGTTTTATATGTAAGTTTTCCCATTTTTATATGGTGATTCTTTAACAGTTGTGGTAGCTGTGGTGACGTCAGTTATAATAAGGAATAACAGACGGGATGGAATGAAGAACTAAGTATTTTCAAGCATCTGGACAGCTAAAAAATTCAATGAGAGGGGTTTTATTTTGAATCCACCCACTATTACCCTATATGATTGCACTTTTACACCTTATATACTTAATTCAACTACAATATTTCTTCATATTTTTTCCAGTTAAATTCAGTTCCTGTTGCCTTTCTACTGTTTGGAGAGATCAGCTACACAAAGCACATTCATCCAACCACCCAACGTTCTATGATTCTGTGCCAGAAAACTAAATTTTAATTTCAAGTTCATATTTGGACCAAGCCAATATTTTCTCACTTGCAAATAGATTGCAGATTTTAATTTTCTTTAAAAAATATTGGAAGCTAAAACTTCATAAAGCACATTTTCAACCAATGGCTATATACCAGAATTCTGAACTCCAACCTTTTGATTCACATACCTCATTTAAATTAAACTGATCAGTCTATTGGAACACATATGAGTTCAAATCTGGGAATTAATCTGTGTCAAAACAAAGAATTTAAAGCCTAGATTATGTTCTCTTCATTATGGAGACAGGTTGCTGAATCAGAGACCTTATACATAAATTTATTCAGATAAAGTACCATGAAGTTATAAACATGTTAACTATGTCAGGCTCAAGCTATTACTCATACACACAGGTCTTGGTTCTATGAAGTTAGTGAACAACACTCTGCAGGGACTTTATACCTCGTTAGACCAGGAAGTATACAAACCACACATTTCTTACCAATCATTCTAATATTATGAAATACTAATAAATCAGAAAATCCAAAGGGAGTATTGCATTAAACATTTTTCAAAAAGGCAAAAAAGTGATTCTCTCCATTTGCTCCAGTAACTACAATTTTTTACTATTTGATGTTGGGGTAAAGATGGGATTGGTTTTAAATGCAATAAACAAAACTAATGTCACTTTCAGTAGTGTGTTCTCCTTCAAAATGGCAACTGATAGGCAATCCTGAAGTGCAGCAGCATAGGTAATTTGGCTTATGCTTAAAGTGTGCTGAAGGTGGTGTAGGGACAATCTCTACCTTCCTGAGTCACCAGAGCAATACTTCTCAGTCTTGCAGTTAAGCTGCAGACTAATGGGGGAGAGTACTGCAGCACACAGTAAGCTACTAAGTCATAAAAACCACACAACCCTTCCTCGCGTATTCTTTTAAACCCAGGGTTAAAGCAGTGGGAATTTTTCTGCAGGCATTTATTGGTCTTCATTTGGTCCTCAAATAGCCAAGGCCAACAATAACACTGACAGTTCAAAGGTGGCACATCAGATTGTCAAGACAAAAAACCTTCCCACTTTGATCTGTAACTATCTTTAAGTGGTCACCTCTGGTTATAAAGAATGAACGTTACAAGCCTGTAGTAGAACATGGCAAAACAGAAAAGTCAGGTAGCATGAAATCACTACTTCGAGCAAAATAGGCTGTACATACCTTTTTACACTACTCATCTGTTATGCATGTTACACATGCTTTTATTAGAAAACATGCAAGAAAAAAAGAAAAGTGGCATCTAAATAATAAAATTATTATTTTATTAATCAATAAATCCTTAATCAAATATGTAACAGCATAAGTCAAAACATGAACATCAATAGCCTATAGCTTGCTAGGTTTAAATGATGGCTGATAAATGGGCAGTCATAATGGGCTGGTGGTTCATACACCGATGTCAGGAGTTCAGGCACGACCCCAATAGTCAAGACTGCAGTGATCATACTTGGAGAAGCAACAACAAAAAATTACCTCAGTAGATTTCAAATACCATAGTTAGTTGTAGTGCTAGCAATTCACATAAAGAAACTGCTTTCTGACAGCAAACTGAGCAAAGCAGAATCAGTGCTAAAGACGTGGAACCCTGTGATATATCTATGGGATAATTCCTCAGTATAAACCTAGGCAGACTAGGCAGACTTGAAGTTCATAAAGAGTTGAAGTGTGAACAAAGCTTACTAAGTAGCCCTACTTGTCATTTGAACATATAAAGTCTACTTTATTTCCTGGATTTTCAACACTTACTTTTGTTTAAAAAAGAAAATAACTTTTCCCCTTCTCAAGTAATGAAAACCTAGCTTAACTCAAGCTAAAAAGTTGAGTCCTGGTAACTTAATATTTTATGAAACTCAGAAATTCTTATTCTTTAAAGGTAATAAATTACTTCTGCACAAAAAACCTTTCCAGACTTCTTCATATTTCCTCTTCAGAAAACATGCTCTTCCATTACCAAGTAAAATGATATTTACCTGTCAAATAAATGAAAGTGAAAGCAAATATTTTAGCTACTTTCACCAACTTGTCTATACCTGTCAACCCCTTGTAATAAAATAACTTCACATTTTACAAGGCATATGCATCATTTTCTGGGTTATTTGCTTCAAGAATCTTTCTTCCATGAAGAACAGTCCCTCTTCTCACAGACATAGTGATACTACAGTGGTTACTATATTCTGATTCCCAGATATAGCTCCTAAAAACAAGAGGCAACACATATGCAAGGCATCCAGTTACTTATAGACAAGCACTACAAGTGGCTCTAAAGTTTTTTCTTTTTAGGTATTACTAATCAAATTTCAATGTGGCTGAAGGGGAAAATATCCTTCATTTATTTAAACATTAAGTTCACTGATAAACTGGTGCCTAAAGTAGTAAGAGACCCCAGTAGAATAGAGAGGGAAGAAGTATCTTTCCCACATGTCCCCTAAACCCCGAGGTTGGCTTCCTGTTAGAACTGTGCCTACTTCCAACACTTTTTTGCCATGCAGATATCATCAGACTTAATTTCTTGGTGGACAGTCAAAAGCACAAAGAACCAAAATTAGAGACATCATGAAACACTGACTCGAAAAGAAGGGGTATTTGAGGAAGTTTGCAGTCTGTTTCACTTTAAAAGAAAAAAAGGCACGCTACCTTTTAGCCTTTACAGGATTATCAGATATAACTTGAAGACTGTGTACAAACAAAACCAAGTAGTGAAATGGAGACTAGTGAACTTTTAAAATATTCAGAAGGGAAAAAAACGTCCCTAATTTAAAGGCCTCATGCTTTCCTATTGCAAAAACAGCTTTGTGACTTGGAAGTGATCAAAACAGAAATCCCTTTCCTGAGACTACATCCAAGCTATAATACTCTATCTATGTATTTTAACTCAACCCACACTGGCATTTCATATTGTTACAGAAAACATCCCAGAGGCTAGCAACACAACCTATTTTGCTTCAGACTGAATGCACCTGAACATGATGTTCTAGTTTCAGGCCAACCAGGACAGAGTAAAACTTAGTGCAATCAATCAGCCATTAAAAGATGGTACGATGGTACTCTTAGCAACAGCTTTGCCAAGTGAATTAGTGTCAAATAAATAGAAAAGTAGTTGTCTAAGTATTTTAATCTACTCCAAGGACCTCTTGTGGTCAAGCATATGGAGACAGGATAATTCAGACAGAAAAACAAATATGACTCTTCTAGAAGTGACTTTCTGCTACTTTATGAACAAGTTATGTCAGATGACTCTGACACACATAACCCACCTTTTGGTTGAGGAGTTATTAGGTCACTTGCCTTTACAGGCTTAAATCCTTGCCAACAGGAAAAAAGAACGTTCATATGAGGTGCTTTAGCTAATAGGAACTTTGTGTAGGAACAACAATGCTATGAGTTTGCTCCCCACACAATTACCTGAATTATGAGGAAGGGAGGGATTCTGAGTGAAATCTGTCACATCTCAAGAAGCATCAGTGACAAATTCATAGAATTTATAACCTATAAGCATAAGAGATACCGCTCATGAAGCTTCCTTTGCAAAGGAGATGTGGAGGTATAAAGAAGGTCTTAGAAAAGAGGTCTTTGATGAAACAGAAAAACGAAAAGTAAAAGGCAAGAAAAAAGGAAATGGACTTTGAAGTCAACACTAAGAAGATATTCATATAGTTATCATGGATACCAAGCAAATACTGATGCTCACAACTATCATTTGAACACTGAAATTTTGAGCAGAGTAGGAATTCTTGTAATTCCTTTGTGTAACTTCCCAGATTTCAGCTGTTTCAACTGCAGTGTATGGACTGTTTCTATTCAAACCATTCTAGAAAGGATTTGGGCGGGGGGGTTGTTTGGGGTTTTTTAATCAACTCAGGCAGAACATCTAAACCATTTTCTTCAAAAGTTTCAGCTTCAGAGAGAATGTTTTCTCACAGCCATAACTTGAAGGATAATTTGTGCTGAGACAGAGACCTAAGCAGTTTAAATTAACTGAAATTGTCAGTGTATGTGGTTATACTTCTGAAGCAATACAGGCAGTGTTAGGCATGTAGGAGTCCCCTTGACATTAAAAGTATGTCAGAAAGAATAACTAATACACATTAAACAGAACCAGAATATAAACTTCCAACAAAATAAGGGACAAATCTCTATAACAATATGTAGAACTAAACTTCCAGTTCAGTGATTAGTTAAAGAGATATTCAGGTAAAACCCAGAATAAAACAAACAAATTTTTGCCTGCAGTTCAAGTTTCTGATCACAAGTTTTTATATGAAATTTTCAATTCCCTGAGAGAGAACATTCAGGTTCAGGCAAAAAAGTGTAGTTCAACAGCTTAAAAATACATAATTTTTATGGTTCATTGGCACCTTACTAAAAATGTTATAAGTAACCACTTATCTTTGATTCTATTTTTCCTTGCATGTTTCTGAAAAAGTGATGGAAATCAAGCAGTTTATACTGGAATTTAATACCAAATGTTGTAGTATATTATTACCCTTATTTACATACTGGTATTGCAATAGGGGAATACTGTATTTCACATCATTTTTAGAGAAAAAATCAATTAATAAAGAATAAAGAGGGGTACACATTAGAATTACAAGTTGCTTAGCTGGAATTCTCTAAAGCACTTTCCAGTTGATTTTAGAAGTAGACTACAACGATTACAGGATAATGTATATGACTGCTTTTGTGACACAATTACTACTCCTGCCCCAAGGGATTTATATAAAATAGCTTCTAATAATGCTGTTCTTATCCAGCAAGCCAGAGTCATACATTAGAAGTAACAGACATTATGCCACAGAGATAATACAGATGAACAGGTATGATCTGTAGAGATAACTACTTTCAGAATGCTTCATTTACTTTGTAAGTATTATTGCAATAAAAGGGAAGAAAGTAATTAATTGACATAACACCATATTTAAGGTCCTTCAATCCCTCAGCAGTGTAGGATTAACAACTCTATGCTTATTAAAGTACTTAATATTATTTATCTTACAGTAGTGCCCAAAAGCCCCAACTGAGACTGAGGTCTCTCTTGAGTGGAGTACTAGAAAATCATTATCACATTAACTCACAAAGAATTCCCTTTCAAATTATTTAAAAAAAAAAAATCCAAAGACATATGCTCAGTTTAAGCCAAATTACTATCTCTATAAGCTTTACTACAGTTTTTGCTCTTTTGCTCATCTTCATTTTTAATGCCAGAAGGAAGCACAAGCATACTGCATATTTTCCTACTGACAGACAGAAGCATAGCTCAGAAACACATATGCCCTGGACCTCTCCCTGCCTTTCAGGCCATTGGGTGTAGGCACACAGATGTTCCCTCATTTTTACCCGTATAAAGAGGTTTGAGTAACCAGATTGCTGTCTCTCTACCTGCTGAAGAACACAACCCCAAACCACACCCTGGTATTAGTAGGCCTGTGGGAATTCTAAATCTAACTAGCAAATTGAGCTGGGACAGATTTTAGGCTCTCAAATTTCTCCCTGAGATCAAACTGCTGAGTCTTAAAATTACCAGGGAACAGGCAGAATCTGCATAAACTTCTTAGAGGCATTATTGAAACAGATGGTTCGATACACAAATAATTGTATATACAAATGTTACTACAATCTGCTGTTGTAAAAATCAATGTTTTTTTCAAATTTTTTCTAACACAAATATTTTTCCAAACTTCAAAAGCTTTACTGTCATATGCTGCATAATTAACTAAGTATTATATAAGGGACTGTTATACTAACTGGCCCACTGAGACTGTTCATTATATTTCAGTTGTAAGACCTGTTGGATGAAAGCCAGCCCACCTCTCTCCAGAGAGTCTAAAAAAAATAAATAATAATTTTAAAAAATATTAGGTAACCATTAGTAACAAACAAAACACAAACATCCCTTAGATTACTCCACACAAGTCAGTAAAGCTAGTCAGATTTGTTAAGAGGTAAAATGCATGACTTATCAAGAGTTAAGCAATCCAGTGTATGTTGGGACAGCAGCCACAAGCCTGCTGGGGATCAGAAGTAATCTACCTGACAAGGACTCTCCTACTGCATCACCTATGGTCATACGCACTGGGCAACCAGCACCCACCCCAGCTCTGGGGGCACCCAGAACAGGCATAAACTGGACTGTAAAAACAGTGGGCCTTTCTGTGGTTTGTTCATTTCAGTGACAGTCACAGTACAAGTTATCAACATGTCTTAGCTTCTCTTCACTCAATTGCCCACCTAACCGATCTGTCTTATGCATCGATTACAAAAAGTTTTGGTGTGTTGCAGTGCAGTCCTCAGCAATTTAAGCAGTTCCTTGATTTCCACAGTTTAACACTGGAGTTTAATAATCTGTTCCAACAAATCATCTCGGAAATGCATATGCTCTCAAATCCTCAATGAAGAACAGATTTTCAGTGAGATTCCTTATTTTCCTATCTCAAGGAAGGATCTTACCAGATTGCACAGCCTCACTTTTCATCCTTTCCAAAAAGAAGTTACTGCACTGGAGCTACGGTACTCCAGCTTCTATCTTCACTCAAGAAAAACAGAAAACCTAAAGCACAGTACAGCAATTCCAGTATTGTTGTAGAATTAACAGTACACCCATTAACAAAATGAACATTTTACAAAACAAAGAAAAAACACTTCGAATTTTCTTTTTACAAGTCACCTTATTTGTTACATATCTCAGAACTGTTTGTTAGGATCTACAAGCAAATTTTATAACTGGAGATTATTCTGAAAAAAAGTAAACTTTACTTACTGAAAATTCGCTACTTTTACTGATACAGGAATGTGGGGAAGTTGAGTGGCCCATTTCAGTGTAACATCTTGATAAACATTCAACATCTTATTGTGATTTCCAATTAAAGTGTTTATTGTTCCTTCTTGCACTGTTAAAAGATATAAAAGCAATTTTAGGATGAAAGACTTTTCAAAAGCCACTACTTTTCATATAGGTTTATAACACTATACTATTTTTTCTTTTCTTTTTAAGGCATTATGTGTTATAAATTAATTTAATATAATTAAAGTGTCAAAAGTTATGAAAGTTACATTGACAATGTATGACATATGTGATTACTTATGGATACCAATTTCAAGTGCACATTACACAACACATACCACAACTTTCTAAGGTTCTAGCCAGCCATGTTTGCTAATTTTAAACATGACAAAGAAAGATTCATAATGGTTATGTTGGCAAGCCAGTATAGATATGACAAAATAATACATTGGTTAAATATCTGCTGCTTGTATTCTTCATTCATTTATTAACTTGTGAATACCAGCTGAATGCATATGCATTTACAGGGTTTAATTATAGTATAATTTAAATCAGAAAGTATAAAATGTGAGGATTGTCAAGATTAAATATGTAAAGACTAAAATGCTATTTAACTTCAAAATAAGATACAGTGTCAAAAATTTATCAGGTAGTTTTTGAAACATTAAAAGAGAGTAGGTATTAAGAGTCTGGAGTTCTAACCAAGTTGTTTCCACACAATATAATAACAGTAAATTTCATTTGATTTTTTTTTTAAACCATCCGTAAATATCACAAGTTCCTCAAACAGTAGTTTATTCTTCCAAAATCTCTCATTCTTCCATGTTTGTTGCTTTGGTAGCCTGGGCACTAAACAAGTACCTCAATTTGATGATGAGAAAATATTTAGATTATAAAAATTATGATACCTTACACTAAGTAACATTTGAAAATATACTTGCTTCATTCAAAAAGAGAGCTCCAATTCACATACTTTCTACAAATCACAGAACCACAGAATCACAGAATGGCTTGGGTTGAAATGAACCTTAAAGATAATACAGTCCCATCCCCCCCTGCCAAGGGCAGAGACACCTTCCACTAGACCAGCTTGCTCAAAGCCCCATCCAACCTGTTTGTTCAGAAAAACATATTTATTCAGTGGGAAAAGTAAAAAAAAAAAAAAAACAAATACGACTCTTAGTTGTAAAAGTAACCAAGCTAAAGTTAAATTGAATTTTCCTTTTACAAACCTGAACAATAAGGAATGAAGCAACTCGGACTGTAATCAAGCTTTTTCATAAATCGTATTTGCCCATTATCCTTAAGGCAAAAGAAGTTTCTCTCACCAAGCACAAAAACAGAAGAAACTCCCTGATTAAATGAGACAACGCATATATCCAGTGCTTGCTCTCCGATGTTTAGAACCCAATCCACCTTCAAAAGAAAAAACATGCTCCAGAAATCAATTGACAGCTGCATATTAAAGACAATACTTTGAGAAGGCTCAGAACTAATCAAGTTACATATCATTAACATAGAAAAGCAAAATCAAGATCTTTTTTTGAATGAGAGTTATCTTTTATTCTGAGGAAAGTCAGTAGCTTTCCTTAATGTAAAGCAGCAAAAACATCTTCATTTTAAAATAGCTATGAATTAATGACTACACAGTTCACTTAAGCACATTTAAATTTTAAAATACGCATCCCATTCAAAATGGAAATGCTTTATATTTTAAGTATTAAATCTGCCTCTGTACACATCCTTGGATATTAAGGACAAGGTTAGAGAGCAAAAGGTGACAACTTATTCTACCAATATATGTAAATGGCAAAACAGACAAAAGCTTTTGATGTGTAAGCCAAACTTGTAGTCACTCGTGAACACTCTTCAATCTGAAGAAAGCTTGTGTATGTCATAGCTTGTTTACTTCTCCAACTACATACATTGATATAATAAGCAACTACTTATAAATCCTCTCTCCCTTATCTTTATGTTTTTAAAAATATTACCGCTTATTGACGCATTTCATTGGTTTGTTTCTTCAGCTCCTCTGGAAATTTCAACCAAACACACATGCAAAAAATGCTTTTGACTTCTGCCAAGTCCATTAAACAGAAATTTAGAATTTCTGAAGTAAAAACATATCAAAGTTCAACTGTCAGCACTTCCTATATGAACAGCATCAATCATTTTTCTTAAAGAGCATAGAACGTGTCAGCAAACATACTGACATATCTGATATATGAAATTGGAAGTGCCATCTTAAAGTCAAAGGGAAAAAAGCCAGGCTTATTACATTTGTCTCCATCTGTGCTTCATATTTTAAATTTAAAAAAAAATGTTTCATTTGCAGCATATCTGATGATTCCAAATTTCTTATTTAAAAACCACATCTTCTCCTAATTCAAGATGTAGGATTCAGACTGACTTATAGTTTGAAAAAATTCTACTTTTAGCCACTGGAAGGAAGATGCTCTCCCAACATTTTACTGCCATACCTGAAATACACTGAATCTAGCATTTTACATATGTAGTATATTTAGCAGACAAGCCACTCTCCTGCAGGACGACAGTGAATTAAATTCTCTTCCTCTTAATAGGAGGCAGCTCAAATATTAAACAGCTTATTCATAGAGACACTTAAAACAGTCACAGGAACCTCCAGAAGACCATTGAATCCACAGGTTTTTGACAAGAAGAGTCCAGGATACCAATTATTTACGGAAACATTTCACTGCTGAGTTTTCTCTAAGTACAAAGGATTCCCCACGTAGAATGACATTAGTTTTATAAGTCCAATACAAAGTCACAATTAGATTTCTGTTAAAAACATGAGCAATAATTCAGGTGTACCTATTTATCTAATTTACTACAGTGTAGGTTCTGTATTACAAAGATGGCCTTAGAAATAGTTATTTCCAATACACAGTTCTCTCTTCCTTTTCTCTGTAGAAAAACAGCTAGTTTTAAGGCCCAACCTTAAACAACTGACGCCTAAAGAAACCTTAATAGAAATACACTGGAGTGTTTCCATTGCCTTTAACAGCAATTGGACCAGGTCCTTTGTCAGCAGACAATGTTTCCACTCCGTTACCTAGCATCCATCTTTTTAACATGTATGCAGTGTTCATAAAGGTCATGTAAAATAAACAGGTTTTACCGCAAGCCTTTTTCCAGAGCTAAGTTTTTGCTGTTCTTGTCTTTCATCAGCATCTGTCGCAAATGCCAGCACTTGGTATCTGTTATAGGAAGTTTAAAAAGGTAAAAAAGTAAAAGATATTTTTGTAGTTATTAGCCTCACATTAAGTAAAAAATAAAATATAATTATCATGAGTATACTCTCACAGAAAAAGCACAGACTAAAAGGATTGTTAGAAAGCCTACTGCAACATAATCTATCATCAGCAAAGATATTAAGATTAATATCACTGTAGGATAACAGCTAAGTGCAAAGGTAGAAATTAAAACAAAAATTCAGATTTTATGTGGTGTTAAAATAAATTCCATTGCTAAATATATTAGAGGATAGAAACCTAGACCACGAAGACAGACAAGAAATCAACTTATTTTCAATTTGTGAAATTGAAATTCTAATTGAAAAAAAATTTTTTTCCTCTTATTAAGCTTTTAAAAATCCTCCTAAGCTGCCCAGAAATAGAATCTGCTATACCTAATAATGAAACCCTCAAGCACATTCATTAAGTAAACTAAGTAATTCCAATCCAAGACACTACAGTGACAGGACAAGGAGCAATGGACATAAATTAAAACACAAGAAATTTCACCCCAGCATGAGGAAGAACTTCTTTATACATTGAGGGTGGCAGAGCACCGGAACAGGTTGCCCAGGGAGGTCGTGGAGTCGCCCTCTCTGCAGACATTCAAAACCCACCTGGACACATTCCTGTGTCACCTGCTCGGGGTGACTCTGCCTTGGCAAGGGGGTTGGACTAGATGACCTCTAGAGGTCCCTTCCAATCCCACAGTATTCTGTGATTCTGTGCTTGCTACTGAAAGATTTTACTTTCTAAAATTATTTTACTTACAGAAGTAAACTATGTACTAGTAGTAAGAGATTCAATTGCTTAAGGTAACTGTTATGACCTAGTTAATAATACTAAATAAACTGCTTTTAGTACAATTATGATGTCTTTAACTGTCCTCTGTATGAACAAATCTACTTTCCTTTTTCAGTTTAACACATTTATAAAAGAAGTTGCAGATTCTGACCTAATAAAATTTTCTCTTTTCACCATATGTTTACTGATAGTCTTGAAAAGCACATTATCATTTTATTAACTAATTAGGGACTAATACAGAATTTTCAAACCAAGCTCCATTGAACAGCAATATATATTGATGTTTAAGTGCCAGCTGCCTGCATATGCTCTTTCATGACAAAAAAACTCAAGCCACAGATGACCAACACAAACTTTTAATTCAGCTATCACATCAAGCACATAATCATTTAAATAAGACGCATTTTGCTTTTAGATATTGAAAGAATACAGATCAACAGCCATAACGAGATGGATAATTTGAAGTTTAGTAAATTGTTCTGCTAAAAACACTGCTGTATTTTTCATTCACTACCATAAAAATAGCCTCTTCTTTCCTTAGCATATCTATTTCTTCACTTTAGAAGGATTACTTAACTCTGTTCTAATGCCCTAATAGTTCAGACACACACTAGAGATTAGTACCACAGTCTTAGTACCTGGCATTAAAGACCAATAACCAAGTGAAGAATTCCTTTAAAACTACACATTCCTACAGGAAGGACAGCACACTTGTGAATTTCTAACAGACTGATGAAAAATTTTAGTCACATTTATTGTAAAGGTCAAGAATCTGAACATAATAAAAATGTATGAGATGTTCACTTTAAAGGAAAAAGTGTTTCTTTATTAATTGACAATATTAATAGATTCTAATCTAATTTTATTATAAGAATATATTAGAATTTTTTTCAAATTTCTTAGGAAAAATATGAATTTTCTATGAAATTACTTTTACTTGCAATACATATATCTTGTCCTGTGATAAGAAAACAATAGACAATATCTATAATCTGTCATCTGATCAAGCTTAAGCAGCATAATGAAAAGAGTATTGCTTGAGAAATTCAGGTGACAGAACTGGTAAATGGGAGAGAGCGTCGTGTTGGACTAACGTTCCCTGGATTAGATTCCCACAGCATAATCTATAAAAACTGGCATCCTTATTTTCTTTAATATGTATGGATACATCTGAAAAAAATCCTTAAGGTACTTGTCAGCCCATTCCTCCAGCTTGATGAGATTCCTCTGAATGACAGCCCTATCCTTTTTATATTAGTCACTTCCTACAGCTTGGCATTGTCTTTGAATTTCAGGACAGGCATTTTGTCCTCCTGTCCAGGATGAAGATGTTAAAGATATCCAGTATCATCTTCACTCATCTTTAGCTACTAGTTAGAACTGTGAACAGCTACTACTCTGTAAGCCTGACAGCTCTGCCATGTTTTCATCCATTTTAATAGGTGAGGGTTTTGTTATCACAAGTAGTAACTCTGTCCCAAACACCACCCCACCTCAGTTTACTGCTAGCCTGCTAGGCACAGAGATTCAAAAACCCTAACAGCAGACTGTGTCGGTTCTAATGGAGAAATGATATTTTATATTCCTCCCAAGTAGTCGGTATTAACTTCCATGTCATACATTCCCTTTTTTCCATCTGAACTCCGTCAGGACCTACCTGTCCAGTCAATCTGCCTTCTGCTACTTATTTTCTTAAACATCGATTTCTCAAAATGGATTGTTCTTGGTCTTTCCATGATGCAGCAGCTCTCCTGAGCCTTTCTGCCCTTCAGGGCAGCGTCTCACAGGATCCTGCCCACCACTTCCTTGAACAAACCCAACTGTTCTCTTGAAATCTACAGTCTTTAGTTCACTGTTTATCTTCCTCATTTTTCTTAGGATCAGCTCATGGTCACTGCAGCCAATATCTGCAACACTCAACAGCAGATGCTGACTATTACTTCTCCAAACATTTCCTTCTGAGTTGTGTATTCAGCAAAGTGTCTTCCTAAGCCAGGCTGTCTAGCACCTCAATCAAAGGAGTTCTCCCTAATGCACCTCCAAAACCTTCCACATTGTTGAAGTCCATTATGTTGCCCTTCCAGCAGGCATTAGTCCTCTGTGAGAACATGGGCCTGCAACTGGGAGACTTCTTGTTTAAAAAAACTTCTTGTTTAAAAAAGGCTTTGTAGCAGACATCCACCACAATGTCCCATTCCTCAAGCATCCATCTGATTCATCTAAAGATGGATGTTTGATAAACTTCCAGCATGGTGGTTCAGTTAGAAAGCTTCTCTGTAGTGAACACAAATCCCTCCTTGTCTGTCTTTCAAAATCTTTCTCATTTCTTTTTTCTTTTTCTCCCTCTCTTACATTTTTATCTGATTGGCCTTGCGATACATAGTCCCTGTGCTTGGAGGAAGTGGAAATGTCTTGCGCAGTCCTTCCTCTACATTGTGTTCTATTTTTCTAAATAATAAACGTAATATGGTCACAAACTAAAATAGCTCACAACATTTTCATCCATTTTCCAACATCAAAAGCACAGATTAGACTGAACTGAAGCAGGGAGAAACCTGGCACTTGGGAGAAACATGATGTGCCTTGATAAGCTGGTAGGCATCACACATATACAAATAAAATAGGACCATAAAGTCCTCGGGACTCACAGTATGTTTTCCTCTATGACTGTACAGAGACAGTAATCACTCAACAACATATAATGCCTTTCCTGCAACTACCTATCACCTGCTTTTGGATACTCAAGTAGAGGTATTAAAAATTAAACATGATTACTTTCAATGTGTTTACCTATCATTACTAAATGACAGCACCAAAATACACTATAATTACTGAACATAAGCACATACTTGTAACTTTCAACCTGTTGACATGAAGACACTGTAATGAAAGAATCTGTGCGAGAGCTGTAAGTCAAGGGACCAGGCAGAAGAAAACCGGGTAAAAAACGGCCAAAAGCATAGCTTTCCTGTTCAAACAACATAAGCATCCCGTCCATGGACTGTATGCATATCAAATCTCGACCTAAGGAAAGCAACAGAAAGAAATACACAAAGAAAACAAAGCAGTTATTTATATAGTTTTAATCCTAAAACTGCAAGTAAATTAAAATTGTACGCATAAGTAATCCTAACAAAAATAAGATTCATTTTCATTTATGGGAGTGTTTACTATGAGGAAGAACACTAAATATTCCAACCTCAATAAAAGCTTACTTTCTAAAATAAACAAACTAGATTTTGGGGGGAATAACATTCAGAATATATTAGAAGGGGGAAAAAAAATAAGGTATTTTATTTCAAACCAAATTTCTAAGGATATAACTATTACAATTTCACTTTAAAGAAATGTTTCAATATTTCCAAAACACCAAATTATTCTGGTTTGTTAAATGCTTCCATACCTCAGAAGCAGTCATAACAACTGTGGTTTAAAAATAACCTATTCTATTCTTCCAAGTCTACTGAAGCAATATAACAGAAAGTCCTACAAATATGTATTGTTGGGAAAATAATACAATGGTAATGTTTTCCACATTTTACATTCACATTTTCTGTCTTCAAGGAAAGAAAATACAAACCAGGCCTACTCTGTATTACCAGCAAGACTAAAAAATATGAAATAAAAAAATTCAGCTTGGAGTAAATGACTTCAAGCCTCATCCATTATTCAGCAGCCTCAAGACATGACTTAAGACATGGCTTGTCATGCCTGAAGTACACCAATCTAAATTCAAAGTCTCATTGGGAAAAATCCTGAGATCAGAAGCTGATTATGCAGTTTGCACTTCATATGCAGGGTAAGAATTGAAACAAACTATTTTTTATGCATTTAAAGAGAGCTATATCATTAAGATTAACAATTCCTGAAGGTGATAGATGTGTCTCTACTGAATTCAGAGATATGCACTTATCTTGCAAATGCTACGTCAAACACTTGTAATTCAAAATGTCTATTCACCTCGATTAAAATACTCTGTTGTGTCTCAAGAATGATTCTTTATGCATGGATGATCCCAAAAAACTGTCTGTTCACTAAGTTCCACCCTCTTTTAATTAGTGTTTCCTAACAGAAGAAAGTGAAGCCAAAAAGAAAAACCAAAAATAGACTAAAACTTCATTCTTAAAGTTACATAAAGGTAACAAAGGTGAAAAATACATTCAGTACCTGAAAAAGCAACAAATGTACAGTGCAAAACATTGTTCATCTCCACTGCGATTCTCCATAGAAAGTTTAACTACTTAAAAATAAATAGCAGTGTAAAAGGCCAGAAGTACATCATGTTACTTGTCCGTGTGATTAAAATACACAATAAAAATTTAGCTGAGGATAAGAAGAGAAAAAAAATGAAAGGAAGGTGAAGCACCTGGATCCTTCCCACTTGCCCTCCTCCCTCATCCCTTTCTCAGATTTTACCATTTTCTAAAAATTTATATCTCCTCTCCTTTCCACATTCTGCATATAACTCACAATATGTACTTTAAACTCTGTCACAAATATTAACCATTTGATAAGAAGAACATTTGGAAGTACAATTCATGTTGTTAATCTGGTTGAGGCAAAGTTGAATCTTTCAGTGTCTAGCGAAAAGACAAGAGGGAGGCAGACTCTGTGACACCCAGTTACAGGACTAAAGTCATCAGTAACAAACTGTATCACATGAAATTCTATCTGAACATAAAAATCTAATTTTCTTTTTTTTTTCTGTGAAGGTCATCAAACACTGGAACCCATAGTCCAGAAAGGCTGTAGACAGTCCTCCCACGGACATGCTGATAATACAATGGAACACAATCCTGGGCAACTTTTAGGTGAACCTGCTTGGGAAAAGAGTGGACTAGATTATGTCAAGAGAAGAATCATTCAAATCCAGCATTCAAAGAAGGCATTCTATCTTTCATCTCTGATCCACTCCAAGGCACCTCTTGTAGATATCTGTTCCTCTAAGCTGTGAAATTTCATAGGATTTAGTCCTATCACATGCTCCTGGATCAGCAACGAGTAGAAACCATCAGAGAAACTCGAGAACTTTTGCATTGGTATGCTATCAACATTAATGACAACCAGTTTCCACTTCCCAACAGTTGCTGACATTATTCTCACACTGCTGATACAGTCTAGAAAAAATATGAGTTAGCCAGCTGTATAAAATTATGATTACCTAGTAAAAGTTCTCTGAGAAACTTGTACAAACACTGATAACCAGTAAAAGGTGCTAGCCCACTGGTTGCCACCACAGTCTCTTAGGCATAGTTATTTTAAAGTATAGTTACTGACTACTACAAATAACTAGTGGGATTTTTATTTGGCTTGCAAGAAAACAGTGCTTCATAATCCAGGTGTCTATGTGACCACAATTATTCTACATCTGTTACCTCAAAGTCACATCTGTTCACATTCAGCATTCAAAGGCATACTGAAAACCCACTCAACACTTTACATTATCTAACTGTTTGGTTCCACTTCTATTTTACACCTTTATCAAGAATGCAACACTGAAGTCTGGATATAGAGAATCTTCAAATCCCCTTCCACAGCTTCCTATGAATTCTCCTACCACCAGCAGTGTGCTACAGAAAAAATCTGCAGCTGTCTGCCCTATTTCCAGAGCCTTAGCTTTCAGTGTCTAACTTCAATGGAACTCCCTGGTACCTGAAACGTGAAGACAAATTGATTACAGATCATCTTGAAGGTTTTTTTAGAAGGCACAGTAGAACACATTTTTACTTTGGTTTTTTTAAGGCACTTCCTATTTCTCCTCTTTTCTTCCTTAGAAATATATACATAAAATCAGGAGAAAAAAACCCAACCAAGAATGAAAAATTAAACCTGTGCATAAAATTACTCAAGTCACAAAAACATTCTTACAGCAACTATGTTTAATTTTTTTCCATGTTGCCATTCAGATTTGAAAAGTTCTAAATATTGCTTGATACAAGACCTAAAGAAAGGACATTTAATTGTAAAATGAATGCCCTTACTAACACAGAAATCTCATATATTTTGTAATAGAATAAAATTTCAGGTACTCCTAGTTATATTGATAGTAGTGAGAAAACTATCTCAAGACAACTACTGATCATAACCTTTAGGGTTTAGGCTTGCCTAAAATACACAATTAAGTTGTTAATTTCTACTCTTCTGATGACAACTACAGCAGATAAAACTGATATGCAGTGATACTCTCTACAACTACCTGAAAGTAGGTTGTAGCCAGGTGGGGGTTGGTCTCTTCTCCCAGGCAATTATCAGTAAGACAAGAGGGCATGGTCTTAAGCTCTGCCAGGGGAGGTTTAGGTTGGATATTAGGAAGAAATTCTTTACAGAGAGGGGTAATCAGGCATTGGAATGGGCTGCCCAGGGAAGTGGTGGATTCTCCGTCCATGGAGGTTTTTAAGATGAGACTGGATGAGGCATTTAGTGCCATGGTCTAGTAACCACAGCAGTCGTGGACTAAGGGTTGGACTTGATGATCTCAGAGGTCCCTTCCAACCCAGCTGATTCTATGATTCTTTGATACATATTACAAGTCAAATAACAAAAAAAGTAAAAGTCATTGGAAGTGTTGAGGTGTTATTGCTTAAGTAACAAATAATAATAGCTTCTGGTCTCCTCTATATTATAAATATTAACCTTATTCTTACCAATTTCATTGCATCATGAAAGTGATGAACAGAAAAACTGTAGGACCTCCTGCAATATGTATGAAGCTACATGTCATACCACACATGGAAGCATTCATCGGTCCATTCCAACTTGGCATACTCTGTGATTCTGTGATCTTTAGCATGCATAACCCCAATCTTTGTAAAATCTCTTCAGTTTTAACAGTAGTGACATGATTGATTACGACATGACACAATATGACAAGTTCTTTAGAGCACTCCAAAGATCTCCAAGCATACTGCAGTACCAAACCATACTTGCCTAAAGAAACAAATATAGGCACATAAGCCTGAATCAGCAATCACTCTTCGGGCCTTTAAAAGCACAGCAGCACTTCTCAATATACCCACCACTTTGTTCATTATATTTGTGTTGTTCCTACTCACTAATTTTCAAATTTGGATTTTAACTAGCTTGTACAAGTGGATCAAACTCCAGTTATCCAAACTATTACATGTAAAGCTTAATTAAAGAAAATTAAATTGTATATGAACTCTTATTTCCCAGCTTTTTATAGGTCAACTTATTTCCTTCAGCCATTTGTTTTTAATGTGTAGCTAGTGAATGGAGTTTTTATGTTTCACTTTAAGAAATGCAGTCTTCCAAAAACTCAGCCAGAAATGTCCATTTCAAAAAAAGCTTATTGCAGCCAGTTGGCTTTGCCAGTGACACATTTATAAAGTGAAAATATAAACCACAGTGTTTTCTGCGTATCAGATGGAATCACTTAGTGTACTCTACATAGTTTCAGCAGCTTGTGTCTCAAGAGGAATATCCCTCAGCCAGAAAGTGTTACTTTTAAGCACAAGTCTAGCTACTGTTGTTTTGTAGTTTTGTTATTCTAGCAGAATACGAATACATTTACATCACACTTTTAAACCACAATGTATTTTTAGAGCTAATGCAATGACAGAATGAGAGGCAGGTGGTAGTTCTTTGAAATAAGCTTTTAATTAAAGCTATTTTGGAGCTCAAGTTTTTTGCATGTTAATGACTTCCTCTACTGTGAGCCTCCCCTCTGGCACCAAATCATTTTCATAAAAAGTACATTATGTAATCACAAGGCCTGAGCACCACGTGAAATCATACAATGAAAACTACAGTGGGATAAATTGGAAATTAGAAAAAGCTTCATAAAGTTACATACTTTAGGAAGACGTCAAGTGAGAAAACTTTAACTGCCTTTAATGGTAGTCAAAAGTTCCTCAATACAGGAGCCTAAGAGCCCCTAAATGATATGCAGGAAATGTTTTCCTAACATGATAAAAAAGTTAAATCCACAATCCATTGACCAGTGAAGTGATGCACATAAACTGCATTCCCATACACTGGAAGGGAAGTTCCTGTCCTGACTTGAAACAAGCAAATACGTTTTCCTTTTACTTCATCATTGAAATTTTCCAGGGCAAATTTCTCCCAGCATAGACAAGAAAGTCTCCTCTAGTTCAAACCCATTTTGGAAAATTCTACTTGCTACTGAGTTTAGCTCCTTTAGCAAAACAGATCTGGGTCAACAGTGAGGAAAGCACTTCAGGAATCAGTTCTGATGAATGGAAAATCCATTAGAAAATAAGTTGGAAAATAAGTTCTTAAAACAATGTATGCCTAGTAAAAGGCAAGTCTTACTTTACTTCCCTAACCCAACGCAGGAAGCACGTGTCAGTGTACGTTCAGAAAGAACTCTGAATTTACTAGCTTGGTGGTCTGGTGGCTGCTCCTTGCTTTACTACAGAAGGGATCAAAGTCCAGAATTTCGGCTGGAGGCATTCATTCTAGGCCGGAGGATCTGACAGCAGTGCCAAGGCAGTGCAACACCCTGAACAAACGTAAAGGGGACAAGGAAAAATGCCCTGCATCGCTCAGTGCTAATGCAATTACTCATCCCAAATGATGCACAAAGTATACATATGTTCCAGCTGAGACTAAGTGCTTTTTTGCTGGAATTGAAAAATCACTCCAACAGGAAGGAAATAAAAATAGAGTAGTGGATAGGAAGAACTTCAAGAGAAACGAAGGAAAGTGTTTCAGGAAAACACTAAATCCTTATTCTACTGGAGTTAGCTTTCATTATTTTCTAATCCTTTCCAGATAATAAAGTATTGGAGTAAAACATATTCACAAGTGCCAGTACAAGAGATGCTCTCTCTGCAACAGCTCGCTCCGTAAGAAGCCTCCCCAGTCAAGTCACAGTAAAGCATGCAGTCAGAGGTGCCATGAGAAAAAGAATATTCTTGCTTCTCTCAGCCATCAAACTGCATTCCCTCTACCTAACCTCTTGTAGATTTCTGCCTGCCATAAAGCATAATGGAGGATTTTAGATGGAAAAGGAATCTTGAACTATTAAATTATCTCCAAAGGCCAATCGGCCCTCACTGGCACAATCAATCCTTTAGAGAAATACCCTGTGATATACCCTTCTAGTCTTCATTCAGTTCTTACCACAGAAGATGACATAGTTAGTTATGCAACTTGGGAATGATGCCTTTAAATTTTATATTAGCCTAAGGTGGTGGAAGGACCCTCAAAACAAGAACACTAGTATGGTTCAAAGGAGCACAAAAGACTGGCATGCAGTATAGATATCCGAAAGTATCATAGCTGCAATATACAACACACAAAAGTTCTTACAGAAAGAAACATGGCATTTCACACTGTTTAGACAGGAAAGGTAAAGTTTCCTCCCCTAAACAGATTATAATACTAAAATTTGTTTCTTACAACCTTCATATTAAGCAGAGAATTTTTTCCATGTTCAAAAGTGGATGTTTCTATCTAGTGCAAGAAATAGTTTCAGGAAGAATGTTCAGGCAACTGTGAAAGCAGCATCACACAAAGTTGTTCTCCTTTTCAATACAGCAGATTCATTATAGAGGGGGTTTTGAAAAAAAAGGACATTAGCCATTCATGGAAGAATGGCTGTATACAAAGATGTAGCCTGAATAATGACAGTTCCTGAAGATTTTTCCTTAAATTCTGTTTATTGCTTGTTCCGTAACTATTTTTCAGGCCCTAGCAGCTGCAGAAATCTTCTTCTAAGAGTTCTGCATTCATACAGGCATTAAAATACTAGCATACGCTTTTTCTAAAGCAAGTAGGAGAAATTCTAGTTTGTGAACCTTTCCAGTGTCAAACTGCCCTCATCTGAAGTTATACAAGTTATATCATACATTACACAAATATTACAGAACACCTTACTGAACTAGCAAATCTCTCATAATCAAGTACTGTCAGCAGTTGCCCTTTCAAATCAATAACATTTGACCGAATAGTTAGGGCACATGGATCTTTTTAGTGAATGATAAATCAAAAGCAGATCTTTCATTGAGTTCAGTTGAAGTTGAATATAGGCCCTATTTTGCAATACTTTAGGTACATTCAAAAGTACAATAAATCTATTATCTTTAAAATTCCATTTAAGACAGACCTGCAAACTTATGACCAAGCAGAACAGCATAATCCCACTGGCTTAAAACCCAGTGAAATCCCCCATCTTTTCTCCTACTTCTCCTTTTATAGTCTCCTTAGACTAAGAAGCTTCATGATTCCTAAGCACTTCCCAAAGCAGTTTAATGTGTGAAGCTCTGTCTCAGGGAGAATGAGTGATTCAAAAGTTTATGGGTTAGGATTAAAGGGCAGACCAGTAAGGGTGACACTGGTATGGGTGTTTGCTACAAGCTGCCTGATCAAGAGGAGGAAGCAGATGAGGTCTTATGCAGACAGCTGGAAGCAGCCTCACATTCACAGGCCCTGGTTCTCATGGGGGACTTCAACCACCTTGCCATCTGCTGGAGGAACCACACAGTGAGGCACAAACAATACAGAAAGTTCTTGGAAAGCACTGACAATAACTTTCTGATACAGAGGGTGGAGGAGCCAATGAGGAAAGCTGTGCTGCTGGAGTTTATACTAACTAACAAGGATGGTCTCGTTGGAGAGGTGAAGGTTGGGGGCAGCTTTGCCTACAGTGACCATGAGGTCGTGAAGCTTAGTGTCCTGGCAGGAAGAAGCAGGGCAATGACTAGCATCACAACCCCGGCCTTCAAGAAGCTAACTTTGTCCTCAAAGGGAAATCACACTTAACCAACCTGATTGCCTTCTCCAATGGTATAACTAGTGGATAGATGGGGGAGAGCAGTTAATGTTGCCTATCTGGACTTAGCAAGGCTTTTGACACTATCTTCCATGATAACCTCATAGGCAAACTCAGGAAGTGTAGGCTGGATGAGTGGATTGTGAGGTGGACTGAGATTCATCATGCCAAACTATTTATTAGACAGGGCAGTAACATATACTGCATTTCTAAACTTCAGAGACAGTATTTTTAAACTTAAGTAAAACATCTGATGTGATCTCAGACAATTGACTCACAGGAAACCAGAGAATGGCAGGCAATAGCACTAAGAAGAAGAATTTGGGGATTAGAGTAGGATGATGAATTAAATATGAGTCAACAATATGTCAGCAAAAAGACAAATGCAAGATTGGGTCATTATTAATACACATGTACTATTAAAAACATATGAGGTAATTATTGTTCTGCCTTGGCACTCACAGATTCTTGGCAGGAGCACTGCACAAGCCGTAACCCCACGTGTAAGATACAAAACATTTTATACTACCAGTGCACAATGACTGCACACATTTGGGTACCATATTTCAACAAAGGAAATTTAAAGAAGTATCATACAGAATTTACCAAAGTTTTGAAAAACAAGTCTTTCACTTATATATACAACTGCTCCCAAAGTTGTGCATTTCTACAACAGGTTTTACTTCATTTTAATTATAGTGCTTCGTTTGAACAAAATGCAGATTAAATTATATATCAAGCAATTTATAATTGAGGCAAAGTTCTGGCATACTGAAGGCAATGCGAATTTTTATTTCAGTTAGGCTATGATCATTAGTCTACAATCATTACGCTACAATCATTATTGTTAAGAGAAGCTGAAGAAGGTAAAAGGAAATGGATGGTAAGAGATTCAGAGAACATTTTCTCTGATTATTTTTCCATTCATATGTTCAGTTTAGAGAAGATGTTCTAACTCCACTATTAAAAAGAAAAAACAAAACACTAGCAAGTTTCCAAAGTTACGTCAGAAACCAATTAGAATTAGGTATCAGCGGATCTATTCCATGAAAAAACTTCAGAAGCCTAATTTTTTCAAATAATCTGTCCTAATGCAGAAGCAATTTAACAGGAAGACAACAGTTAGATATTCTGTTCCTTAACAGAACTAGCCAATAAATCAAAGTCCAAATTTATACTGCTCCTGTATTTAAACATAGTCATAAGAATCATTTAACCTTACAGCATAAAACCCAGTTGATAATTTTTTTTCTGACCAACACCTAATAAAATTCATTCTTGCAGAATTGTGGAAAAGTTAAGCACCGTCTACCCTTCTTAAAAAGTTTCCCGTTACAAGGTCGCATGGTTTATGCATATGTTGTATTTCATTATTAAAAAAATTCCTCCATATAGCACCCTCTTTGTGGTAACACTCAAACATACTTTGCCTCGAGGGCAGTGCTACAATAAAAGTAAAATGAATTCAAGGCCATTTGCTGAGAAAAAGATAGGTTCAAGGTATTTTCACACTTTTTTGCTTGTAACTTTTTCAGGTCAAAGCTGTGTTTTGTTTTTTCCTCCTCTTTGCTATTGTTTTATTATTTGCTTTTATCCATCAAACAACTTCAAATAAATCTGAACTACTCTGGAAGCCAACTTAAGGCATTAAGGTTTCAGATGAAAAAGTAAATTTCAAAACTTATGCATTATTAGGAGGGTCCAATTCTAAATCATTTACCAACTCATTTGAAGAGCTTATATAAAACCAGGATGAATTCACTTATTATTGAACTATTAGATAACGCAAGAATATTTTCTGGAATCACACAGTAATAGTGCTTTTGCAATGCAAAGTCATTATCTATAAGTAAACACCATTCAAAAATAATTCAGCAACTAAGAAAGCAAGGTTATTAAACTATGCTTCCTGTCTCTCACTAAATAAAATTAGTATTCTTTTCAAGAGTAACCCAACAGATTGTGTGTCCCACTGGTAAGCTATCAGTGTGCTGTTTCTTTAGTTCTTAAATAGAAGACAGAATCTTTAAAATTGAAAAGAGAAATTGAAAAAGAAAACTGGGAGCATTAAGAGTGTTCATACACCCACCTTAATGTACCATGTATGCCCTGAAGAACTATCACAGAACTCAACCCTCACCTGGGAAAGGTCATCCTCTTATTACAGCACGTGATCATTCACACACTTCCTAAGCAATTCAGACAACAACTCAGGAAATCTGCACTTCATACACCAGTCCTCAAAGCATAGAATTTTAGTATTCACTTACACACTGTTGTTTGTTCATACATGAGCCACTATCCTGCCCACCATTCAGTCTAACACACAATTGACCACAGGAAATTTGTGATAATCTGTAAAACTGCCTAAGTTTCAAGTAATAGTGGTTTTGTTTTTACTTTAAAGCACTTCATCACTCTCTTCATCACGTCAGTAGAAATTTATTGCATATACTTTCCTCAAACACAAATCAACAATCTGACTCAAGGTCAGAAAGGCAAAGAATGAAATTGTGGCCTGATCTGCATACTTTTTCAAAGCAGCAATAAGGGCACTTTTCTTTCACTATAAAAAGCATAATAACACCATTGCTTATAAGCAGGCTCCACATCAATAAATCTCTCCTTTTAAGAACAGTCAGGCACAAGAAGTATATGTAGAAGGACTTAGGCTAACAGCTATAAGCTAGCTGAGCCCTAATCCATTCAATAGAAAATGGTAATGTAGAAGTAAGAGTCATTTTCCAAACCAGTGTCTTCTTTTTCATCCCGTCCTTCAGGTGTGCAATCACACCACACAGCTTGGCGTCATCCTGCAAACTTGCTGAGAGTGCACTCAATCCCACTGTCTACATCATTCATGGAAATATTGAAGAGCACTAGTCCCTAAGGGACACCACTGTTCACCAGCCTCCACCTGGACATAGAGTCATTGACCACAACTCTCTGGCTGCACCCATCCAGCCAATTCCTTATCCACCAAATACTCCATTCATCAAATCCATGTCCCTCCAATTTGGAGATAAGGATGCCACGTGGGCAAAGGCCTTACAGAAGTCTAGGTAGATGACATCAGTCGGTCTTCCCTTCAACCATTGCAGTCACTCCATCTTAGAAGGCCACTAGATTTGCCCTTAGTGAAGCCATGCTGGCTGTCTTAGGTCACCTTCAACGTGCTTTAACATTGCTTCCATGAGGATCTGCTCTATGATCTTCACAAGCATAGAGGAGAGCCTCACTGGTCTGTAGTTCCACAGATCTTCCTTCCTTCCCTGTCTAAAAATAGGAGATATGTTTCCCTTTTTCCAGTCACCAGGGACTTTGCCTGACTGCCATGACTTTTCAAATACAATGGAGAGTGGCTTTGACAAAATTGGCCTGTTGCCTCAGGACCCTGGGATGCCTGTCATCAGGCTCCACAGACTTGTGGCTATTCAGTTTCATCAAGTGGTCTCAAACCTGTTCTTTACTTAAGTGGGAGGGACTTTGCTTCCCCAACTCCCACTAGAGGTTAAGGGACTTGAGAGATCTAGGAAACTTGTCAGTGAAGACTGAGACAAAGAACTCATTGAGTACCTCAGTCTTCTCCAAATTTGTTACCAGTTCTCCCTTGTCATTTATTGGGAGGGTACGCTCTCCTTTGCCTTTCTTTTCTCACCTATGTACTTCTAGAATCACTTTTTGTAATTCTTTATATCCCTTGCCAAGTCCTGTTCCATCAGTGCTTTGACTTTCTTGATCCCATCCCTACACATCTGAACCATATTCCTGTACTCTCCCCAGGTCATCTGTCCTTGTTCCCACTGGCTGTGCATTTCTTTCTTACTCCTCAGTTTGAGGAGCAGATCCTTGCTCATCCATACTAGTGTCCAGCCAGCCTTGCTTGATTGGGATGGAGAGCCCTGCGCTCTAAGAAAAGTGTCCTTCAAGAGCTGCCAGCTCTCGTCAGCTCCTTTGTCCCTAAGGACAGTTTCCTGGGGGATCTCATTCACCAACTCCTTAAACATCTGGAAGTTCGCTCTTCCAAAATTCAGGGTCCTGACTTTGTGCCTCACCAGGCCCACACACCTTGAGATCACAACCGGGGCATGGTTGCTACAGCCCAGGCTGCCTCCAAACTTAACCTCTCTAATGAGCTCATCATCTTAAATAATGAGCTTGAGTCAAATACCAAGTCATTGGTATTTGACTCATAAAGACCCAGAACAACATACTACAGCTGTGAAACCAGAAAATACTTTCCAAGATACTCTAAACTATCAGCACACATCACTTCATATAATGAAAGTTGAATTGTTATCACAGCAACCTCTGGTGGCGTAATTGCATGATGCCATAATAGTATAACCTGACCTTATAAAAATTATGTGATAAATGGCTTTATATAAAGTAAAATCTTTATAGAGTTGAGTCCTCACCATAGGTAAGGATACAACATAAATCAGAAAAAATATGGGGTTTTACCTTCATTTTCTTAAAAAAAAAAATTAAAAGAGCTTAAGGTAGAGCACACTCGAGTTCTTTAAATTTTATATCTGAAGTAAAACATAAAGTTTATAATCTGTTCATTACTTAAGGGCTGTGACATGCTGTGGCTAGGTTAAGAGTTCACTTCATTAAAAAACAGTGTTCAGCACCACTGACTCATAATTTTATCATGAATCATCGTTTCTAAAACAACTCATATGCTAGAATTGGAGTTTTGGATGACAAACTCAACTTATAGCTCTAAGATCATGAGGAAGATTCAGAAATATGGAAAGGAGACACATTCTAAACAACAAAGGCAATGTCTTAAAAGTTAAGTTCTGCTTTTGAAAGTCTGGGCTAACAACACACTTTTTTTTAAATATAAAATGAATAGTTGATCTTCCTATGCCCTTCTTGATAGTTTTTTCTTTACATTTTAGCATTAGTGTTCAGAGACGGCAAGGAACAAACATAAAGCTAAAGCAGTAAAGAAATGTAAAGTTCTGCATTATAATCCTTTCCTTTGCCACAGATTTTTAAAGTTGTAAGTCACAACTAGCCCTGCCTACACTATGCTTGACTTTTATTTCATCTTTGTAGGTGTTTCCCATTTACTATTTTTAAACATTTCCATTAGCTTTGTTTAGGATTCCAGCTAAACTTATAAGGGGTTTCATTCTCATTTCTCACATCCCTGGCCTTTTAATAGTTGTGCTGAAAGTAAGGGTCAAGTTCATTTCTCCTTTTTGCTAAAGTTCGACAACCAACAGAATACATTTTGTTTCCATCGATAACACACTTTTAGCTATAGAGGTTTGCAGAAAGTGCTTTTAAGTCTTGCAGTAAATACACCTGTAGAATCAGTTCAAGGATAAATACAGCTTTAGAGATACTGCCTACCAACCAGTAACTGTAACGAGAGGACCATCTAGTGGCGACAACCACAATTCGCACTCTGCTACTTTTAAGAAAAATGCACACTGTTAATCCATGCAAGCCACTGGTCAGCTTTTCAGTCTTTGGGTTTTTTATTCCATAGCTTTAATAGCTTTAATTTAGGGTTTGACCTTCTATTATGAAAATAAATAAATGAGTTTGTTGATTTCCTTCATCTGTTCCTGTTATGAGAACATCTGTGTCAATCCTTCCACATGTGAAAATTGCTCATAGATCAAATCATTAATCTGAAGACACTAGCAAGAATGAAATTTAGCAAGTAGGCTACAAAATAGCTTTCTTTACTTCACAATTCTCTCCACAGAGAAATCTACAAGAGCTTTTTTCTTAATACAAGAGACAAAAAATCAAGTTGAGAAGTGACAGTTGTACTTTGTATGTTTTACATCTCCATCACATTTCAGCCAAAGAGATGTGCAGTTTAACCCTTTAAGAGCTGGAAATTTGGTTTCCTAAAGTTCAGGGTCCTGACTTAACTCTTCGCCTGACCCATACACCTCAGGACTCCAAACTCAATCTTTTTTTCCTTTTGTCAGTGTTAACCCATATGGCTTGGGAGAATGAGCTTCTTTACCACTGAAGACATAGGATTAAAAGCTCCATAAAAAAGACCAAAAGCATAACCTTCATCAAGAGAAATCCGAGCAGGACTGAGCAACTTCATAGATCAAGTGCTCTGTGTCAACTCCTGCAGCATTCTTTGCTTCCTCAGACAAAATATCATGTTCCTGGGGGACCAAAACACACCCTCCCCCCCAACACTCCCCCAGCGTGCTTTCCCTGTACTTATGCTTTCCTCTTGCTCAACTGCCATTCTCCTGTGTCTGCTTCAGTAGCTCTGTAAATATGACCTGTGAAGTTCCTTTTTCACTTTCATGTTATTTCAAGGATGCTTGAGTATAGCAATGAGACACATACTAGTCACAGCAGTAACAGCAGGCAATAAACCCAAAAACTCTCCCTAACATTTTGTTAGTCTGCTTCCAGAGGGGGTGTAGAAGTTAGACTGTGAGCAAAGCAAGCTCACTGCTGCACGCTTACAGCACCACCACCATCATGAATTAACCATCGCTGAAGGTGAGAGAGACTGTTAGCAGATGCCTGAAAAGAATTCCAGGGAAGCTAGCAGAAGGCTGATAGTAAAAAAAAAATACTAATTTATTTACAGACTCTCAGTGGCACCCCAGAACATCTGCCAAACATAGAAACACACAGATAGCATGGCAGGCCAAACCTGGACAGGCATTTGTTTACTAAAATTAACAACACTTGATAGACCTCCATTCTGGTTCACTCAGGATGGTCTTGCAAGATGGAAATAAAACCACAATACTGTCACTCTTAAACCTCAAGGAGAGAACACAATATTAAAGATGATACTAAAAAAACCTGAAATAGTTTCACTGCACAAGATTAAAAGCACATCCTTGACAGGAAATGTAATTAAACAGTCCAGGAAAGCCACACAAAAAAGAGTATTCAGTGCAGGAAATCTACAAAATGAGAAGAATATTCTTTCATTTCTCAAAAAGAACTTTCACCAGTGTCCATTTTGCCAATTTCACTGATGTTTCAATACATGCCTTAATAGTCTTCTATCAAGTACCTGAACATTCACTATAATTTTCCTAGATTCATGTCTTAAACAGAAAGCATCTTGATTTTACAATATGAACATGTATTATTCATTACCTCATATAAATTTCTGCCTTCCTTGTTTATTTATGACTTGAGAGCATTCTTTTTCCAACAGCAACAAACATACTTTTGTGAACTCAAACATGGGGAAGAAAAAAGGAAAAGGAAAGCTGCATGACATGCTAACACAGAAGAGCTACTAGAAAACTAAGAAAAGTTTGCAGAACTTACCAGAGTTCCCTCTGCTGTTCTTGCTACTTTGTCAGGATTGGCCCTCATTTTGACCATCCCACGTGTTGAAAAGTGTTTGGCTGGCTGAGTAGGTACTAAGGTAAACAGTACCTTCTGTCTCCCTAGCTTGCAAATACACCTTCTTCGTTACATTACTTGCATCCACCACAGCTCACGAGACAGGTCTGAGCTGGTGGTCAGACCTCTATTCAGACCTCCATGGTAAACAAACATGCATGTCAAAAATCCAGAGTTTATTCTGCAGAACTGCAGGGTACTTGTTTTATTTTTCCTGAAACATTCCAGACACTCATAATGCTTAGTTTATGATCCCTTATACATTTGTTACTGCAATTCCACTACGCCAGAAAGCACATTATTCCCTCTTCTCAAATTTAGGAACCTCCAAAATGTCTTTCTGCTGCTAACAGGAATACACCCATGCCCTATACACTCACTCCTCAAGACACTCATATCATTAATACCTTCTCACCCACATGAGTTGACCATTTTCCCCAAGGTGGTTGTAAGAAATTAGTAAGAGAAAATCTCTTCAATCAGTACAAATTTTGGTCAGCTGAATTGAAGCCCAGCGACAAGCCTGAGCTTAGGGTAAGGCATTGTAGCATTATTACTAGAAGGTTATTACACCCATGAAACTGAGGGATTGTCTGCACATATTTGCCATATTGACCCAGAAGACTTTCTACCTTGGAAAGTGACTATCACTCTGCCAACAGTTTAGGGACACTACTTTAGTAGATGACTGCCACCCCCCAGTACATCGGGCAAACTTCGGTTCTGAACAGAAAGAGATGTGGTGCAAAGCAAATCTAAATGGTTCCACATTGGAACACAAAAACATCCACAAGTTCAAAAAAGACTGATATCTATTAAACTCATTGAAATCTACAAACACACCATAAATATTATTGTCCACTGTTACATTTTTCAAAGTATTTAAGTATTTTTTTAGAAATCTGCATTACATATATTTCAAGACACTGGATATTTTAGGTTCAGCAAATGAAGACGTTAACTTCTTAACTTGTCCAGGATAAGCAAGTGCAGAAAAGCAAAACAGAATTGAAACACAGAAGAAAACAATTATTTTTAGATTTTAAAGTATTTCAGAAGGGAAGAGCCAGGGATTTTGTCATGTTTTTTAAAATCAATATTAGCCTTGTAAATTCATCTCCAGTTCAAAATGTGAGAAAACAACTATTCTGCATTTAATATTCTTTGCCTCATTTTAACTTCAATTATTTTCAATGTCCTTCAGATAAAAGGTACCACCATTCATAGAAAGACGTTTTCCTCTAGACAGCAGCATCACATCACCTTTCAAACTTTAAGTTCGCAGTTAAACAACTAATGACAATGAATATACAACAAGGACCTTACCTTTTACACCACCAAATGGACCATAAGTCATATTACAAGCAGTTCTCTGAAGATTGTGCTCATACATCAGCTTAATCTGATACTGGTTCCCATGTTCCACATTTCCCAGAGTTCCTACAAAAAATGAAGGGTATATATTTATTACTTTGATCCACACATTGTGGAAGAAGGAGTACCAGCGTAAACAACCTGTAACTTAATCCTAGTGACTTTGAGATATGGAGGCTCACCCTGTTGTGATCAACGATGCAAAGATAAAAGACAAATAAATGCTAACAAAAATAATTTTGTGATATACATCACATTCTCCAAAAAGGTGTTCATGAATTTTAACTTCCTGACCCCTTCAGGGAAGTAGCAGAAATTCAAAAAGTCTTTGTAAAGAAACTAAAGCTAAAACTCACATTTTAAGAATCAAAACTCTTCACCCCATGAATAAAGTAATACTTAAAGACTAATAATAGCAAGCAGAAAAAAAAACCAAACAAACCTTTGTCAATAGTCACATCAGCTGGGAAAAAGGTGTTTTGAGTGAGTGATACATAAGCTAAATCCTACCACAGCTTTACTATACAAAGATTATCTCAACACCATCTTTAAAAACATGCTAAGATTTGTAGCTTAGGCTAACCTTTTAAGCAATTTCTCCAACTAAAATCAAATATAGCTTTTAAACAATTACCCCTAAATCAGGCCCATGTTAGGGAAAAGATGGGAATAGACATGAGGGGGAAAAGCCCTGGCTGAGTAGTAACTAGATAATCAGCCGCACTTGATGAAAAACAAGTTAGAAAGTTGTCAGTCTGTGTATTCTGCCTCTAATAAAACATCCAGGCCATACTGCAGTCAGTCCTGAAGGATGCTTTCATTTGTTAAGAGCAGCAGCATAGTTATTTTATTATGAATAACAGACACAGTATCATGTATAAAGCAAGTAAAGATTCCACTTTATGAAAATGTAATTTGCCATGGAAGCATAAAGAAATAATGATAGTTATTTCTCAAAGGAGCTTGTTTGAGAGTACCTATTCAGATGTCAGAAATTACCATTAAAGCATGCATATTTACAGATTAGTATGAAAAATCTATTAAGGATTGCAAAATTTTACTTTTATTATTACTTAACTGCTTAAGCCATGCAGACCAAACAGCAAATTATACCTAGAAAAGAATTCTAGACTCACTGTTGTATGCCTTGAATGCAAATTTCAAAAAAAATTGTTTTAATAAAAATTGTACTGGTAGGCTACAATCCTAAGACATAAGCACTATTACAGAGAAGGGAAAGTATGAAAACTGCAGTAGATCTTGTAGTGTCACCTCTCAACAAAGACCATTTTTACAGGTGTCTCCAGATAGGCAAACACAATTTGAAAATAGAGCATGTGTTTGTAACGTATTTGCCTAAAAGGCTGTGAACAGGAAGCAAGCTGCTCCTACAAGAAAACCATGCTCTTGTAATGACAGAGGAGCCACAGATGTCCCTGCACAGAGAAAACAAACAATGCCATGTTGCCTATTGAATTTTGAAGATGAGTGTACAATTAATAGATCTCTTAAATCTGTGCTTTGCTCTAAGCATATAGAAGATAGAAATCAATGCACAGAACAGGTATTTTGTGACTTGCCTCTTCACACAGAGAGAACACATCATATAGAATTTCCAGCCAAAGGCAGTAGAGGAAAAAGGATATAAGAAAAAACATAGTGGTTTCACCTTCTTACCAGTATTAACCTTCTGTCTTCTCATGGGCTACCTTACCAATGTTCTGGCTTTCTAAGAAATTACCTTGAGGTTTGATTTCAGAAATAGTTGTAATTATTTATTTTTAGAGAGCTAAGTAAGTTGGCACTATACAACCAACATTAGCATGTTCAACAGTAACATCCAGTCCTAAAACTGTAATGAGAACTAGTTGTTTACAATCACTACCAACCACAGACCATCACACACATCACAGCATGTCAGGCACTGAGCAGATCAGCAAACTTCTGTTTACCTCTGGGAAATATCTAGACCTAATTACTGATGTTTCCTCCTCATACATGAGTTTAAGTAAGAGAATATGACTGCAGATATTCAGGGATGATGAGCAAACACTGCATATATCAAGTTCACCATTAACCTAATCCAAACTTTAGAATACACTTAAAATCACTGGAAAGCTTGGATCTGTAAACTAACCTGAAACAGCATATACACAGAGTTTTCGGCAATGCAACACAGCCAGATGAAGTCCTTCAGTACCACTGTAAAGAAGGGTAAAAAACCACTATTTTTAGATCAATTCCAAGTAAAATTTATACAGGATAAAATTCAAGTAACATATTGAAATTGCTTTAATGTGTGGACCAAATGCAAACGTTTGGGTGTTAGATGCTAGCATAAAAAAGTACTGATCTTCCAAAATTCATGCTGAAGTATTTGGAGTTAATTTCAAAATCAAAATGAATCCTTTAAGAACATATTTTCAGATTTAAATATCAAGAGCAACCCAGTTTAGCTGGAAACTCATTTCAAACAAGGTGCTGTTATTCCTTCATGGAAGGATGATATGAGGATCACTGCTCCAAACAAGTCTTATTCAGCAACCACAGACACTACTTTTTTTAAAATTCACTTTTGTACTAGCTGCATGGAATATCTGAACACTCACATATTTCTTTTCTGAACCCAAGCAGTATTTCCAGCAGAGAAAGTACTTGTGCTGTAACTCTAGAAAATGTTTTAGTTCATTTCATGGAGTAAGGCATTGGAATTCCCACACAGAGTCGCTCCATGAGTACTTGAATAAAAGAACAATTTCCAACTGATGGAGGCCTTCCAGCTTGTGCCCTTTGGTCTCAGAGCACCAGTCTTTCCTATGTTTAGTACAGGTTTTTCTCTCATTTTTAAAATAAAGTTCATGATGCAGTATTAGAAGTCAATTTCAAAACTAAAATGCATCCTTTGAGAACTAAATTCTAAAATAAAGTTCTTCTAAGTAGACTCCCTTACAGCCAAATAAATATAAGGTCTTTTCCTTACAGTCATAGTATCTTTCCTCTACCTGGGCATCTACTTCCACTAAATTCTTTGGAATTAAAGATCTTTTGTCCTCTGTCCTCTATCAGAATGAAAACAACTGGCCGATATTACATCTTAGATCATAACAAGTTAGTCAAGTTTTCTTAATACCTTAAAAGATAACTTTCAATATAAAGTTCTTCCTGTTCTCCATGCTCCTAAAAAATTGTACAAGTATCAAATTGTACAAATTGGCAGATTATTCTCCATATATACCTTAAGTAAAAATTCTCTCATATCAAGATGATGTAAGAAGCAGATCAAATGCATACTACAGGACGCATAGATGTGACTAATAGTTGTCCATCTGAAAACTGGAAACTTGCCCTCCAAAACAAAGGAAGAAAATCACATCTAAAACTTAAAAAAAACAAAATAGCCAGCCATTTACTTACGAAACAAATTTTCCCACTTCCACCTGCAATATTGGTTCTCTCAACTGCACTTCCAAGAGTAAGTCTTCAGGCTGTACTTCATCTCCAGGTTTCACAGGATGTGGATTAAAGATTCTGAGGTATCCCATATAACTGCCCACAATAACTTTATCTAAAAAACAAACAAACAAAAAAATCAACACAAAGGATACTACACAATACAGTAGCACATGTGGAATTCAATTTGTTGCAGAAGTGTTTCAAATAATACCCTAAAAAGATAGTATATTGACACGATTCAATTAATGTTGATTATGCTCTGTCTTTTAGGTTAAGATAAGGAATTACCTTTTTTGCAGATTCATAAAAATTTGTCAGCAAAGGCTCAAGGGTTATTAACATGCTAGAAACCACAGAAATGCTTGAGAACAGTCACGAGAGAATTAGAACTTCACAAAAAAAGGTGGCAGGATCAATAACTCAATTCTACCCCAGTGCACACAGTATAAACAACAAACAGGAGGAGTTGGAAGCTGCTGTGCAGCTAGAAAATTATGACATAGTTGCCATGACAGAAACATCATGGTAATTCTGTGGGATGACCATACAACTGCAGCACTGCAATGGATAGCTATAAATGCTTCAGAAGGGATAGGTAAGGAAAGAGAGGTGGTAGAGTAGCCCTGTATGGTAGGGAGTGTTTTGATTGTCTAGAGCTCAATGATGGTGATGAGAGGGGTGTTTATGGGTAAGAATGAGAGAAAAGGCCAGCGAGGCCTTTCATGGTGGGAATCTGTTATAAACCACCCAACAAGGATGAGGAGACAGATGAAATATTCTATAAGCAGTTGGGAGAAATCTCCCAATCACTGGCCTTTGTTGTCATGTGGGACTTCGACTTAACAGATGTCTGCTGGAAATATAACAGAGCAGAGAGGAAAGTATCTAGGAGATTCCTGGAGTGTGTGGAAGATATCTGCCTGAAACAGCTGGTGAGAGAGCCAACTAGGGAAGGTGCCCCACCAGACTTGTTTGTGAACAGAGAAGGATTTGTAGGTGCTGTGATGGTTGGAGGCCATCTTGGGCACAGCAATTACAAAATTGTATTTTCAATTCTCAGAGAAGGAAGGAGGGGGTTTAGCAGAACTGCTACCTTGGACTCCCAGAGGGCAGACTTTGGCCTATTTAGGAGACTGGTTGAGAGAGTCCCTTGGAAGGCAGTCCTGAAGGGCAAAGGAGTCCAGAAAGGCTGGACATTCTCCATGAAGGGAATCTTAAAATGTACAGGAGTAGGCTGTCCCTGTGTGCCAAAAGATGAGCTTACAGGGAATAACACCAGCCTGGCTGAACAGAGACCTTTGGCTGGAACTCAGGGAAAAAAGCGGAGATGATGACATTCAGAAGAAGGGGCAGCCCACTCAGGAGGGCTACGAGAATGTGCTGAGGTCATGCAGGACAAAAATCAAAAAGGCCAAAGCCCAGCTAGAACTTAATCTGGCTACTGTCATAAAAGAATAAAAATGTTTCTATAAATACACTAGCAACAAAAGGAGGGCCAAGGAGAATCTCCATCCTTTATTGTATACAGGGAGGAACACAGTGACAAAGGGCTAATGCACTTAGTGCCATCTTTGCTTCAGTCTTTAATAGAACAAGAACAACTGTTCTCCGGTTATGCAACACCCTGAGCTGGAAGACAGGGACAGGGAGCAGAATGAGGCCCCCATAATCCAAGGGGAAATGGTCAGTATTCTGCTACACTACTTAGACACACCGAGGTCCATGGAGCCAGATGGGATCCATCTAGCTGGTGGAAGTGTTCACCAAGTCACCCTCTATCATTCATCAGCAGTCCCAGCTAACTGCAGAGGTCACAGCTGTCTGTAAATAAGCAAATGTGACACCCATCTACAAGAAAGGCCAGAAGGAGGATCCAGGGAACTACCAGCCTGTCAGCTCGACCTCGGTAACAGGAAAGGTTGTGGAGCAGAGTGCCATCACACACCATATACAGGACAACCAGGGGATCAGGCCCAGCCAACAATGGGTTATGAGAGGCAGGTTCTGTTTGACCTGTCTGATCTCTTTCTATGGCAAGGCGACCAGCTTAGTGGATGAGGGGCAGACTGTGGATGTTGTTTAGCTAGACTTTAGTAAAGCCTTTGACACCTTTTCCTACAGCATTCTCCTGGAAAAACTGGCTGCTTGTGGCTTGGACTGGTGCACTGTTCACTGGATAAAAAAGTCGCTGGATGGCTGAGCCCAGAGGTTGGTGGTGAATGGAGTTAAATCCAGATGGTGGCCGATCACAAGTGCTGTTCCCCAGGGCTCACTACTGGGGCCAGTCCTGTTTAATATCTTTATCGATGATCTGGACAAGCGGACCAAGTGCACTCTCAATAAGCTCGCAGATAACATGAAGTTAAGTGGGAGTGTTGATCTGCTGGAGGGTAGGAAGGCAGTACAGCAGGATCTGGATAGGCTGAATCAATGGGTCAAGGCCAATTGTGGGAGGTTCAAAGTGTTGGGTCCTGCACTTGGGTCACAACCCACGCAGTGCTACAGGTTGGGGACAGAGTGGCTGGAAAACATCCCAGTGAAAAAGGTCCTGGAGATGCTGGTCGACAGCTGGCTGAACATGAGCCCACGCTGTGCCCAGGTGGCCAATAAGGCCAATGGCATCCTGGCTCGTATCAGAAATGGTATGGTGAGCAGGACCAGGCCAGTGATTGTGCCTCCATACTCAGTACTGGTGAGGCTGCATCTTTAATACTGTGTTCAGCTCACCATAAGACACTGAGGTGCTGGAGCATGTCCAGAGAAGGGCAACAGTGCTGGTGAAGGGTCTGGAGGCACAACTTAGATTGGATATTAGGAAAAATTTCTTCACCAAAAGCATTGGAAGAAACTGACAAGGGAAGTGGTTGAGTCACCATCCCTGGAGGTATTTAAAAGACATGTAGATGTGGTGTTTAAGGAAATGGTTTAATAGTGAACACGGAGTACTAACTGTTGGACTTGATGTTAAACATCTCCTGCAACCTAAATGACTATGAATTTCCACTGAAAAAGGCTGTACACCACATAACTAACAGCTCAACTTTATTCAAATTCTTCTGAAAAGGGACAATCTAAAATTAATTAAAATAATTTTAGAAGAGTATGGTAGTAATGAAATCAAACTCAAGTAGCTCTACTGAGCAAAAACAGAGCTCCAAGGTGAGCATGAGTGTATTTATTAATTTAAAAACCATACACACAAAAAACTTTCCCTGACAGCAAAGGCCATTTCACACTATTAATGACTACATAGAAAAGCAGGGTTTACTCAAGCAGAGTCACTTATTGCAATTGTCCCTTATTTTCCAGACTAAAAGGGTTATTTGTTTTTCTAAATTCTTAGCTTATTAGCTCTTACCTTCTTTTTTTTTTCCCCTTAGGTTTCTACAACAGCTTGGAACATGTTTGCTTCCATGACTAACTGAAAATGTTTTATTTTAAAGATATCTACCACTGAGGGAATAAGACATGAGAGAAATTACTAGTGAACATAAGCAAGGATTAACATGTTTAGAAACGTACAAGTATAAAAAGACAGAGAGCACTGAATTTGTCTTCTTAAGCCTACAAGGACACATTAAAGATAGCAGACTTTAACTAGCCAACTAGCCTGGCTAACAAGCTTTCAGGTCAAAGCAATCTCACAGCTGAGTGGCTTACAAGCCAGCAATCACATAATTCTGAATTTACCTTGTCCACTGCCACTATTATCAACATCAGCAACACACAGGCAGCCTTGGTCAAATTCCTCCTTTTCTCCAAGTACAGTGGACCACCAGTCTCTAGCTTTAAACAAAGACATTCTTCTTTACTGAAAAGGAAACAAACCATTGTCAAAAGTGTATACTAATATATACACAACTGTTTATACAAACAACTTCTCCTTTGTTAGCAACAGCTTTTATCAAGTATATTACACCTCTTAGCTTCACATTGCACTAGTGTGAGCTGAATAAACGTTAACTCCAGTGTAGTTCAAGAAACCATCCTAGGAATCTTCTTGTCATTAGTTAAATTAGTTGTGATAGAATCTGCTAGTTATGTGAAGAAAATGTAACAAAATAACAGCTTTTTAAAAAAATGTGAAAAGGCTTCTGTTACAACCATTAAGTAATAAGAAGTTTTCAAAGTCACAGAACTGAGGTTCTCTCTTACCAAGGAGTGTCAGAAAAAAAAAAAGATTATGAGGCAAATCTTCTGCAAGAGAACTTATTTTTAGAAAAGTAAACGAAGGCATAAACAGACATCATCAAAACCTCCACCAGGTAATCGCCTTGAAGATGCTCTAGTGACACGACTAAAGAACTCGGTCACGCAGGGCACAAATCAGCTTTTCTGCTCCCTACCTGCTGTTATTTTAAGAAGGGGGGAGGGAGGGAGGGAGCGAGGAGACTAATCCTTTTGTAGGCGGCTTGACAATAACGTTATCCTAGTTCAAAACTCACAGCCCATGTCCATGAACCTGGACACACTCGATCCCGCAGAGGAGCCGAGGGGTATCCAGCCAGCAGCAGCTCCAGCGGAAAGGAGGAAAAAAGACGGGATTCGGAGCAAACGCAGCCTTGCAAGCCCGCGCCTCTCCTCTTTAAAGGATACCACGTCCAGAAAATTAAAGCACTTCTTTATTCCCTCGGGCGGCTCCCGTCGCTATGCCCGCTAGGCAACCTGCTGCCGCCGAGCGCGGGCTGGCACAGCACTGCCCTCTCCACACACCCCTCCTTCCCTCCCTCACGGAGCCCCTGTGCGGCACCCACAGCACCGCCGCGAGCCCCGGACACACACACCCACACATCCCCGTGGAGTGGGACAAGGGAGACAGAGCCCGGCGGGGGCTTACTTTGGGTGGGAGGTGACAGCTCCCTGGCACGGCGCAGTCCGAGCCGCCCCGGGGCGGCAGCCCCGCTCCTCACAGGTGCTCCTCGCTCAGGCGCGGCCCGAGGCGAAGCACAGAGAGACAGAGAGGCAGCGCTACAGCAGCATTTCCACCGTCGCCGCCGCCATCTCCAGCATCCTGCTCTCCCCACGGCCGGTACCAGCCGCGCCCCGCCCCGCGCCCCGCCCAGGAGGGAGCTTGGGAAGTGTAGTTTGGGAAGCGGCGCCACGGGCCGTTGGGCTCTATCATTTCTTCCTCTACGAGGGGGGAGTGCAGAGGGAGGAAGAGAGGCATTCCTTTACAGTTTCCTGAGCAAGGAGGAAAAAAAGAAAACTAACCTCCCCACAGCTTGTGCTTTTCCTTTTTCAAAGCCCCTGACAGGAACCTCTCGCTCTCGAGGCGGCCCAGCTTCAGCCGCCTCTTCCCCTCTCTCCGCCCCTCCCTCCACCCTTTCCCTGTGGCGTGGTACGGCCGGCGCGGGGCCGGGGCGGCGCGGCGCGTGTGGCGCGGTCGTTGCCGACCCGGCGGTCTGTGGGGACGCGCCGGGATCCCGCTCCTTCCTCCACGGACGGGGCGGACGCGCTTCCCCGCCGCGGGTCTCGGGAACCACTACCATGGACAGGACCGCCGTGGCCAAGATGGGAGCGATGGCGAGCGCCAGCGTGTGCGCGCTGGTGGGCGGGGTGGTGCTGGCGCAGTACATCTTCACCATGAAGAAGAAGACGGGTAAGAAGACCAAGATCATCGAGATGGTACGTGGTAAGAGGCCGAGAGCCCCTCGGCCGCATGCCCTTCTCCTTCTACTTGTCCTGCGGCCGGCGGCTCCGTACGGCCGCTCCCACGGGGACAGGCGGATATCCTGAAGGGATATCTGAAGGGGCAGAGGGGGGATGTTGTGCCCAGTTTGGGATTTCTGTAAGGACGGAGGTTGGACGCAGGAGCACCTGCGGTCCCACCACAGCGTGACCCACTAGCGTGGAAAGTGCTCCGTCCTGGCCTGTCCTCTCCGGCCCATAGGATACATATGTACCTGTGGGTCTTGGTGGTGGTTTAAAAGCCTGCGTGTAACTTGCTTAGAAGAAAAATAGGGCGTGCACACGCACGTGTCCAACCATCTGTTGAAACTGGGGAGCACTGCCTGCTCACGGTTACTATAAAAGGAAGATGGAGCTCGCTCGCTCTCTACTGCCCTGGTTAAACTTGTTATTTAGGGTACTGTTTAAATATCTGCTAAATATCCATAACTGGATAGTAAACGGTCTTAGTTTGGACAGCATGCTGATTATGTGGAAATCCTTCAAAATTAGTGATTTGTACACCACTGTACTGAAGAACTGAACTGAAATCATCAAATCAGTTGGTGTTGGCCAGTGTATCTTTTGTGCTCTCCCTTACAAAACTTTACTAAAAGCTCAGATTTATGTTTTATTTAATTACACATGGAAACATGTTTTGCTCAGAGCTAGGATTGTGTATGTAAATTGCGAGCTGCCTGATTACTGGTTTGGCCATACGTTGCCACACTTGCCAGTGGAATCCATACAGTGCAGTTTATGATAACGTGGGTCCAAGGAAGAATTCCACTGTGAGTTTTTGCTAATTATAGAGTCATCTTAGGATTAAAGGGTGGGCTCAGTTCAGCGCAGGCTGTGTCTCACCTAAAAAATACATTGCGCCGGCTGGAAAGGTAAAAAGACCTTTCCCCAAATCTTCGTTCGCGAAGATGGGCCATTATTATTATTCTTAGTGTTGAAAAAATATTCTTTGTAGTCATCAGTCATGTCATTCAGCAGTTTGGAGGCAGGTGCATTACTTTTTAGTTTCTCTGAGCCCATTTACAACAGTTAGCACTGTAATGCTAAAACTTACTTTTTAGTTATGTGAACAATAAAATAGCAACATCTAAAAGCCTGATCACATGAACACTCAAAAGGCAGACCCAATAGTTTCACTGACTCCTATTCACAACACCTGATTTGAGCTGTAGTTCAGAAAGTGCCTCATAATTGCTGAAGACGTGTTTATATTAACCCTCTGTACAATGTTTAAGTGGTGTTTTGGCGGGGAAGAGCTAAACTTTTATCTTTGTTGCAAAGATTTTGCTTTTGATAGGGGAAAAAATGTTAGGCCAATGCTAAACTGATTTCTGGTAAGTGAATTTCTAAAGTATGTATTTTAGATAACATTTTCAGAGCACGGGTGTTGGACACAAATCTGTGATCCTAAAGAGATACTTCCAAAAATTTTGCTTTTATGATCAGAACTTTTCTCAGCTTTACATTGCAAGGAAAATATTAAACTTGTTGAAAGCATGTCAGCTTTCTCATGCAGAAGCCTTTTTCTTCAGTTGGATGCAACATATTAATACTATCTGCTCACTTGACAAGTGAGCATGTCAGCCAGTATTCAGGTTGGTAGCTTCCTGAGCTAACAAATACCTTCAGTTCTGAAAATGCAAGTCTTCTTTCATAAGTAGTATTTTCAGTAGACACATGTGTTCAGCCTGTGCAATTTCTTCAAAATAAGTGAAATAGTTATGTAACTTTTATACCCAGGAGTTTAGTTTGTCAAATAAGGGCAAAAATGTGTTTGTGTGTTTTATTTGAATATGCTGCATTGTGAGAAGCTTCCTGAAATAGTTTTATCCACCAATGTAGATTTGATTCCACATCTGTCATTTACAGGATGCTGTATCAGTTTTATTTTATCTCAAGAGAGACCTTTCTATGAGCTGTGGGGAGAAGGTGCTGTTTTCCAGTCTGTCTTTAGCTAAGTTAGAGTAGTGGTGAGGAACAATACTGTTTTATTGAAATGTATTTTTTCTAATACATGAGGCGGATCTTCTGTGTTAGATTAAAATTATAGGATTCTTCTTGTATTTTCAGCAGATTTTTTTGGTTTAAGTTTTCTTCAGGGAACGTTGCACTTTGGTTTTATACTCACCTTAGAATTACCTTGCTATATAACTTTTATCAAAATCAGTAGGGAGCAGACCAAGTTACACTTTAGTTATGTGAATTCTCACCAATGAAATATTCTTTCATTATAATTAATTACAGCAATATTTTTTTACTTTTTTTTAGTTAAAATGAAATTAGATTAATATAAATGTAAGTTAAAAATGACTTATAGCTGTCTTTAAATGCTAAAAAGACCGTGACTTTTACAAATCAAATAGAATATCTGTAAGACCAAGTATCAGGGATTATGATGCCGAGAATGTTTGTGAAGAAAAGTGGAAAGGATTTTCAATCATTGTGGAAAAGAGTAACCATGTTTCCTTGTTCAATAATAAAAATCAAGAAATTCTTAAATGTCTAGCTCACATTTCAGTGGATGATTTCCTTAGCACAGTAACTAACCTGTTACACAAATTTAAGCTTAATGAAAACACCTTAAAATTACTGCATCTTATTTGAAAGAAAAGGTTTAAGTTTGAAATTAAAGTGTTAATATTGTGTCTTCATCAACCATCTGTAGTTTGCAAACAGGAAGTTTCCCTTAGGCACTCATGAATGTAGACAGAGTTACTTCAGCTCCGCTTCTGAAGTAAGAGAGGCATTAATAGTAAATATATAGCCAGTCACGTGAAGTTCTACTTGGTGTGTTAAGAAACAGCCATCTCTCAAAGCCTTGTGTATTACTTTGTACAGCCAAATTGCCAATTCTGTGAAATTATCCTAAGTGTTCCCAGAGTCAGGTGAAGGCAAAAGTTAGCTGCAAGGTTGCTAACTTTAATTTAAAGGGATGGTTAATAATTAATTAGATTCTGAAAGTAACTTTTTAGATAATGTTTCATGTCTACTTTAAAAAGAGATTAAACTTTGCAATAACATTCAGTCTTTTGGATTTTTCAAGTCCCAGACAAGTTTTCAGTGAAGTTGCGGATTCTGGTATAGCAAATAGTTGTACTGACAACAGACTTCAGTTTCTTGATTACTTTTTGCAAAGCAGTTTGAGCAGTTAAGCACAAAAGAGGTGTTCACTAACTAGAGTGAAAAATGTTACCTGAGACTTTCAAAAACACTCACCTGTAAGGAATAGCCTATGTTAATTGAAATATGGGGTTAATGTAAGAAAAACTTCTTAATGAAGTAACACAGAGGTGTTAAAACCCTGGGGTTTTTTCAGCAGCTTGTTCCTCACTCTGTAGTTTTGGGGCTTTTTATTGTATTTCTCTTATAGGGATGAGAAACATAATAGAGCTGATTGAAAACAGAATAGCAGAATACCTTAAACTGAGGCTTCCTCTCCCAGGTTTCTTTTCCAGAAAACTGCAAAAAGGTTAGTTACATTTGTCTATTTCTCCTTTCTCGCCCTGAAATGAGGGAATGTAATTACACCAAAAAGAGACTTTGTATCAAGTTACACCAACAACAAATTAAAAATCAACTTAAAAGCAATTTCTGAGTTTACAGGAAATGTCTTAAATGTCTCTGGACAGTTTTCATTTTATTGTGTTACGGGAGGAAAAAAAATGCATGGATTTTTGCATTACTAGAGTTTACCTGGAGAGAAATAAGTAAACGAATAAGAAGAGAGGTAGCTGCTATTTATCTGCTTCCCTAAGAAATAAAGGAACAAAATCTGTGAGTAAGAGTGTTACAGGGTTTATGTGGCGGTTTTGGTTTTTTTGTAATGATTACTTTCTTTTACTCACCAGTCTCTGGTGAGACTAGGTTCTTGTTTCAAAGGGCATAAGAGGGTTTTTGCCACAGATGACAGATAGAGACCCTTAAAACTGGCAGCAATCACACACCACTTTACTTCTTTATTCTTGTGTTGTTGTTTGTAACTAGTTGTTATAGTAACTGCGACCTTACTCCAGCAGGTTGACCTCCAAGTGGAGGGTAAAGTAGAGGAGCATGTAGTGTGTAGCATACGTATTCAAGAATCTAAATGGTTAGTATTTGAAACTCCTTTATACATACTTTTGCCTGTACAAAGATGAAGAGTTTGAGCCTGAGTAAACTGGAATCAAGTAGTCTTAAGCGGTAAAAACTTTAATGGAACACATGCCATTATATCTCAATCAACAATCACAAGTTATCAGAAGGAGGAGAAAAATCACTTAAAAATATGACTTAACACATACCGAGCATTTATTAGAAGGTAAATATATTCCAGAGCAGAGTGATTCATTGAAAGATTGCAAGTATTAAACATGTTACCTTTAACTGTCAAACAATATAAGCAGTAATAAGTTTCTTTTAGTTGTCTGAATACACATATCATTGCAAATCTTTTCATATTATGAATTAAAGTTTCATAGCATTCCAATCATACCATTCAGTCTTGAGTTAACAGAAACTATCAGCTTTTATAAGATATATCTAAATTGATCGATATAGGTATTGAAGAGACCCAGGGTATGGATCCATGCATTTATAGATAGGAGAATACTTGCTGTAAATTCAATAGCAATTGAGCTGTAAATGTAAAAACATGGCAATTTGTGTAATTCTGGAAAGTTGAAAATGCCTGAACTTTGGAAGCTATTTCCTTTAAAAAAAACCAACCAAACAAAAAAACCCAACAGCTTCCTTTTACCTATTTTCACTAGCATGAGTAACATAATGCAAAATACATATTCTCTTCTATGCTGGCTAGTTCCTATTTATGTTACTAGCCTTCAAGCCATCAGCCACACTTCTTCCCAGCATGTGTGCATACAAGTGTATTTTGTGCAAGTACAGTACAGTACACTCTTCAGCTACTGTAAAGAGTAATTCTTAGAGAGAGATTAAGGGAAAATATTAGAAAATAAGCAGAGGGTTAGATTTTATTGCTGTATTTTGGTGCGTTTGTCAGACGGTAATTAATTTTCAAGATTTAAATTTTCGGTGGTTGAGCTGCATCAGACAGCGCCGAGCAGCAGGTGGCGCTGGTGCGAACCGGGCCTCAGCTTTCCCGGCCGGTCTCTGAGGTGGATGAGGGACACTGCCCTTTAAGGAATCCTGCGACTGGCATTTCTTGGCCACTGCCTGACTCCAGGTTAGACACGTACAACTGAACTGCTCCTGCATGTAGAGGGCCCAGAGTAGCAGCTCTGTCTCTGCTGCCTGTCAGATACTCAGCAGTGAAATTTGGCAGATCCCATCACATGCTAAGTGCAACTGAGAGGCAGGAATAACTCACAACTCTTTTTCCTGGCCTCCTTTCCTAACTACTGTGCAGAGATATAAGGTCAGATAAGACTGGGCAAGATAGTTGTGTAAGTATACTATTGTGGAGGGTGTGGAAAATAAAAGTTAGAGCAAGAGGTCTAACTTTTCCTCTGGCCTTCTTGCAGTTACGTTACTGTGCAGCAGTTGATCTGTAGTGCCTGTTTCTTCCTAGGGCAGAGATCTTCATATAGCAGTTATGTTGACCAGTTGCTGGATGTCAGTCATGTTCTCCTATCCAAAAGTCTTCAATCACCAGTGGTCAGCTGCTGTAAAACATCAGAGAACCTCTGATGACTGCAGTAGGCAAATTTTTTTGTCCCATGTTTATCACTCAGCAGCTTGACTGGCACTGTGCCATTAAGTTGGAATCCATGGCTGTTTTGTTAGTCACTTCTATCTTAGGTTATTTGTGTGGAGTTTCTGACTGTTCAGGAAAAAAAATCAGTGTTCATTAGAAGTCCGCTGGATTTTTTTAAATTTGGCTAATCCTAATATCGATAGAGTGCTTTGTTTAAATGTTAAAAAAAGAGACATTTTTCAGTGTAAGTGGACATATATTTAAGGTCACAGCACACAAGTCAAAGAAAATGCTGTTTTTAGATACTAAAAGTAACTATATTGTTTTCATTCACTAATGCTACAAAAGAATACAGAACTGCACTGACTTGTCTCAGACAATAATTACAAAAATAATTTTTAATAACACTTCTATAAATTATGGAAATAATACCTATTGCTAGAAGGAAATGTGACTTCTAGTTTCATATATATCAACCTTTAAAAAAAGAGATAATTTATTTAATTTGTAATTTTATTTTATTTTTAAAGGGCTGGAGCAAAGCCCAGACTTGGGCACTGAAGATTTATTAAGTGTCTGAATATAGACTTTCAGACTTCTTGAACCACCAAGATTCCTGTTCAAATCTATTTGTTCTTACTTGTTTCCCACTTGTTAGCTGTAGCTTCCTTCCTGCACCCTTATATAAAGATCTGTTTGTCTGCTTTGCAAATTGGATCACTGAAATAATCCAAGTTTGTTAGCGGTTTAGTTTTTTTTACCTAAGAGTTTGCTTTGCTCCACCTTAACGCTGACAGAATGAATATGACTGAAATGTACCATTAACCTTGTTCCTTTAAAGCTTTTCCCTCTTCATTGGAAACTTACTAGTTATCAGACTAAAAATGTAGTTTTTACATTCAGCAGTTATTAATGTAGCACTTACTATTGTGAACTGCGTTTGCCTTTGCAACATGTATCAGCCTCAGTGTGGTCTGCATGTTACCATGGAAAAATTGCATGTGAACTGAAAGGCAGAAATTAGCATGAAGCAGTAGCATATTAACACATTAGCAGTAGTAGAGTGCAAAGTATAGTAGTGGTAGTATTACTACAGGTTGGTTTTTGCACACATGGTGTATCAATTCTAGAAGGCAAGTACAAGAAATAAGGAGCGTCCAATTGCATCTTTAGATGGATCCAGCAGTGAGAAACACCCATAAAACAACGAGGCATGGAAGCCACACAATCCCTCATGCCTGTTACCTATAAAAGTGTGTGGCAGCTATATTTCATCTTTAGACTTAACCGATTATTTTTTACAAGAACTTTAAAGAAGGGTCTGTTCTCAAAGAGAACCCAACAGTTGAAAACTTCATTAGTCTCAATGTGTAATTTAATTGAAATATTATATTAGCACTACAATCTTCCATCAGAATTGTAGTGTCTGGTAATGCATTGTAGATTAAACTTTGTCCTGCTGACTTTGCTTTCAAACTGAGTCCCACAACTCCACTATTCAAGGGTCAGAGTTTATTTGATCTAGATACAGCATTCTTAGGCTTAGTGAAAAAAAATCTAAGCAGATGTGGTTTTTTTCTTAGAAGCAGATAAGAGAAGAAGAGAATCAGCAGCAACTGCTTCAGTCCAAGCCGTGGGCTTAATGCAAATTCCATTCAAGATGGTGTTACATGGGAAACTTCCAAGGAAACAAGCATTTGTTTAAGTTCTTTCATGTGCATATAGATATATAAGGGTATTTAGTTATAAAAAGTATACATGCAAACGTACAATTTGGGGGAAAAATAGTATAGCTCATCAAAATTACATTATTATGCAAGGTGAGCTTTTGTACACCTGATAGCTAATTAATAATTTATAAACATACCACAGTATATTTACATACTGCCAGTTCTTAGAATTCTACACTTTTTGCCTAGATATTTTGAGGAAGGATTAGCAGCCTCACCTGTAAGCATTATTTAAGTAAGTGTTAGATTCTGTGTAACATGAGAGAAGTGGATCTTTCAAACAACCAGACTTCAGCACGCTCCATAGCAGTGTCATAGGAAAATAAGACTACCACTCCAATTAAAAAATTCTTATTTGTTAAAATGAATTTTCTGTATCTGTGCTCTCAGAAGAAGAATTGGCAAGAAAAAGGAAGGATGGGGTAAAAAAATAAGATACTTGCAATTAAACACTATCAGGAAAAGCAAATTATTCTCCCTTCTCAGGGCCTTTTTCAGTTCTGCTCTATCCCCTGTAAGGTAAAGAGCCCAGAAATGCATTTGGTATTTAAGCTGGAGGTTTGTAATGGAATTATAAAGGGGACTATCCAGAGAGTATTGGTAGGAAAAGGCATCAGTGAAATATAAGTATGAAGGCCAAGAAGAAAGCCTCAGTTTTCTTCTGCCCTGCATTGAGTGAGTGTCACAACCTTGATTTCTTCTTTCAATTTTGGTGCTTATATTCTCTTTTTTTTTTTTTTCTGCAAGGGCAGGAGAGAAACAATGAAGCTAATCAGATTAAATTTTGGCTAAGTAGGATGTCATTTATAGAGTGATATTTCCAAGATAGATACATGATTACTGACTGAAGATCACTTGATCATTTCCAGATACTCACTGATTACTAAACAATACATAACTTCGTTTTTAACCTGCTAGTTAAAAAGTTTCATTCTCTCCAAAGTGAGGGAATGGGAACTAAGCACAGAGATGAGATTATTCCCCTAACATATAATCAGAGAAAAAAAGAGGTCCCTCTGGAGCTGTATTCATTCATCCCAGTACCTATAGAACTGGTTTTGTATGTTCTGTACCCCCTATATTCTCTCAGACTAAATTTTTACCTGGACTAATAAGTGATAGAAGGAGATCACAGAAAATACTGGAAATTCAGGCCTTAGTTACTATTAGTTCTTCATAGACTTCTACGGAGAAGTTGAAATGTTGCATAAAGTGTTGACTTCTATCGCCAGTGTTGTTACAGTTCTTTCTGAGTTTTGTGATGTGTAACAATGCCTGTGTTTGAAAAATAATGTGTAAGTCCATCAAAACCTCTTACCCTATGTTCCATTACCTGTACTTCAAGATACCAAGTCAGCAATGTGTTTGGCTTGCCTTCACTCCTGCTTTCTTGTAAAAGTCAAAATGTCTGTTGATTTATCACCAGCAGAGATTGCTGCTTTTGGAGTGTTTTTGTAAGCATGAGAGGAAGGTGCATAAGGGACAATGATGCTGCAGTATCTTTTATTCTCTCATCAGAGAGATGTATTAAATACAACAAGAAAAAATGCTTAAGAAGTTTAGCTGTTGTTTATACATTCGAGTGTATGTGTCAGCACTAATAACTTAGTGTTCAACACAGCCATAAATGGTCAGACTTTTAGATGATCACCAGTTTTCTCATGTATTGTAAAGAAAGATGGATCTCTGATCAGATCCAGAAAATCTCTATAAAAAAAAGTTGTTAAATATGTTTTGTTATATATATATATATATATATAAAATATTATAATATTATTATAATAATATAACCATTCAGGTTAAAACCCTCACCTTCTTAGCATATATCTTCTCTGGATTTATCACAGTTTAATTAATTCAGTCTTTAATATGTCCTTAGCACTTTTCTATAGGATGTGCTATTCAAGCTCTTCTTTTTGAAGAATCATACTCCTCACAAATCATCTCTATAATAGACATACCCTTTCATATACAAATAATTTTTCTGTATTGCATCATACCAGTTGCAAATATGGCTAGTATGGGTTTTTTGACACTAAACCTTTACTGGAAAAAATAAGTAGTATCCAACCTTGCAAGACAACCTTCTAAATCTTTATGTACCCCAGCTTCATCAAACTGAGCATTTATCTTAGTTTCCTTGTAATTGTCACAAATATCAAAAGCTATTCCTGGAACCAGCATGCTGCTCATTAACTCAGTTCACTAGGGCATGAATAATAATCATGTTTGAATACAGTTGGCTTGTGTTGGTTCCTTTCTTCTGCTTGGTTTTGGTATCTGAGTATACTAAGGTTCAGGTAGCTTTCCTTGACTTGTGAGATTATATCAAGTAGGCTGCTTTGGAAAATGTGTACTAAGTAAACTTACTATAAAAGCAAAATTAGATAATAAATACAGTTCTTTAATATTTAAAATTGATCCCTACAATAAAGCAAGGTATCGCTCAAGTAAAGTTGAGCAATGTAAGTAAAATATGGGGATATATTCAAATTTGTTCAGTTGTAGTAGGGTCACTAGAGAGGAATAAAAGGTAGTAAGCTCACAAAAAGACTCTAGCTAATGTTTACACTGCAGACAGGTTTCAGTCACCTCTAAATTTTGTAGCAAATATTCTAATGAGCAGAAATTACTCCTAACTGTGTCCTCTTTCTTCATCTTTAAAAGCTGATGTCAGTTTAGTTGAAGTATTCAATTTTTGCTTAAAAAACAGCTAAGGTAAGTTACCTAACTTTCTTAGGTAACTTACCTGTGCTCTGTTAATGTCTTTCCACAAATAGATGCAACTTAGGGCAAGGGCATGTAAGGACCGGTAAAACCAGTTTTTCTTTGCTTTAGACTAAAACTTGCAGTGTTTCATATTCTTTGAGAGTATCCTGAATCTCTACACACCAAGCTCATCTAACACACCAGCATATAAAGTTGAACCTTTTCCCAGTCTGACATCGACAAATTACCTAATGTTTTAAGTGCTGTTCTTTTTTACCTCTCTCTCTTTTTCTGTGTAGAATATTCTGTAGTTGAGATATGGCCCTCAGCCAAAGAGAAAAGGTTAAAATAGAACCTGTCTGTTGACATAGCTATACCTCTTTAGTTCGTGGTTCTTAAAGTATATTTAAATAACCTTCCGTATTTCAAAGAGTAGAAATGTCATGCTGGAGTTTGTTTCTCTCTCTTTAAAAAATTAGTGGCAATTTTAATTCATCTCTTACCAGAAGTTAAACACTGTAAACAAAACACTCAACTGACTTAAATCAGCAGTAACAGAACTTGGTTAGTAGGAGCTGTTGCAATTGAAGTGTTTGACACAAAGGTTTCCTGGAGTTGAAAAGACAGTCTTCCTTGTTTTGTAGACGAGGAGTTTCATATATGACAATTTCATTAAAGTGAAAGTACATTGTTGATAGAGATACAGTAGCTGTTTTTCTAAGAATTAGGTGTTGGCTGCATTAATGTTTACATAAATTTTGCTCACGTCATTCTCTAGCTCTTTCACTAAAACTGTAATAATTTATGTGAAATGCTTTCTATTTAGTCTGGTATACTCAAAAACAGTCTGCAAGAGTTGGAATAAATTTCTGTAATTGTATTTAAATTTAATTAAATAAAGTAAGAAACCTCCTCTTTTTTTGTTTCCCCGACTTTCATAAAAAGCACGCTAATTTTCTTTAAATTCTTGACATTAGAATTCATTTTTTCACTGAATCACATCTGAGAAGTACTAGAATATCAACAGGCCAGCTCCACAACCCACCAAATCCCAGTCGCATCAATCAGGTTCACAAGACGCATCTATATATCAGTCCCAGTGTCACCTTTGAAATATATAAAAGCCCAAAAGCAGTTACTTTGCAAACTGAATGTATAAAGTGATGCCTTTCCCTGAACTGCATGATTCATCTAGCAAGCGTATTTTACTTCATTATTCACAAGGGTTTTTTTAAATTAGAAACCCAGCACTGACATAAACTACAACTTTTTGTTGTGCAAATTAGTCATATTTATTCAAGATATTGCATTATACATATGTTTCCCAAACATTATTATGAAAATATTAATGAAAAGCATGCTAACTATAATAAAATACTATAAAAGGTAATATTCCCTGTATGGTACCTTCTACAGCAGTGTACAAATGCTTTAACAAGTGGATTAATGGGAGCTATGAATCCTGGCAAATGTCAGTGATTCAGTAAGTTCAATTTACTGAATATAGCCTTTGCAAGGATCATATTTTGAACTTTCAAATGGTTTTGCTGCTTCAGGATGCAGCAGACCTTACCATGTACATTTGAGGGGATCTTGTTCAATTCTAAGAGGATGAGTGTTGATAAAAGTTGCATGTTTTGTATCAGCTGAAGTATTCATTAGTTGTTTTCTTGGGTCAAAACACAGAGAACACCACTGAAAAAAATGAAAGTACACTGTAGGCCACGTACACTGAGGAATTCTGATAGAGTACATACTGACCTACAGTTGGAATGTAGACACAAAACATACAAATCCACTGTACCATTCAGAAAATGTTGAATTTTTGGGCTTCTTTAATGTAGAAGAACAACTCATCCTCCTCAGAAGGAAATTTTCATAACTAATGAATTTCTAGAGTCCTGCTGTTGTGGGTTTTTTTCGTAGCAACAGAGGTTTTGTATGTGCTACACTACTAACCTGCGCTTGCTTCAGTTCTGATGATCACACTGCTCACATTGATGGCCTGATGTTTGATGATATGAATTGGCCTGATGTTTGTGGTTCATTCTGGCAGCCTGAAACAGTGATCATGAACCTGAGGTTGAACATGAGTTATGGGGTGATACAGAGAAGCTTGCACTGTTGCTATAGCAAGAGTTAACTTCATGTGACACTTTCAAGCATTTACACAACTTCAGAGCATAAAATATGATTAGACAATACTTCCTTCATCCTCTCACGCTAAAACATATTTCTTTTTAATCTGCCTTCCGTGTCACCTAGTTACGGTCTTTGATCAGGCAACATGCCTAATGACAAACTTCTGAAAGCGGGTTGAGTCGCCTTGTCTTTCAAAAATCCTGACAAACAAGGCTGCTTGATTTCCTGTTTCAGTATCATACAGATAATTACAGCCAAAACAAAAATTAATTAATTCATTTGCTTCTTCTACATAAATAAATGTGTGATACTTAGTAAACATTAATGAGAGCATATCACTGAGCTGTAGGAAATTTGTGGCACTCTGCAACAGGAAATCCTAAAATACTTGCAAAGATTTTGTAAAAGCTTTAAAAAGTAACAAAGCAGTAAACTTCTGCTTTGAAAAACAAGTGCCTTCCTCTGTTTGAGCAGCCCAAATTTGCCTGCTGCATCCATGAAAGCTGTTCATTCTGTGAAGGTCAAAGGTTTTGTTGTTGGTGAACCAGCTGATCTGTAAGCCTGTCGGGCTGTACTGCTGAGCATAACAAACCGCTGTGCATTGCTGACGTGCGTCACAGGACCCTGGGGTTTTGCACGGGGATTAGTCAGGCTGTATTTGGAAACGCCCTCAACTGCACCCTGTGCTGCTATATTAGTGTTTCTCAAGCAAGAGGAATTTTCTTTTGCTTCTGCAGCTGCTCCTGCAAAACCCTCTGGTAAGTGTGCACAGCTTCTGTCAACAGTACCGACTGTCTTCTTGCCTGCATTTTTAAGCCAAGGTTGTGAGCTGAGGCCTTACTTGCAGTTGTTTACTGTGACAAACTGTATTTTTGTATTAAAAATTTGATAGCACAGAATTAGCAACAGCACCAAAGGAATAAATATACAGTTTTAATTGAATAGGTTAATTCAGCCTAAATGTTACTCTACTTTAAATATGTATCAGAGCATTCTTAAGTGTTGGTATTTTCAGAGTGATGTCATTATATACCATGCATGTCAGCTTTTATTTCTATACAGCAGGAATAGAAAGATCACAAAATATAGCAGACCAATTCTTAAAAGGATTTGGTTGGTTTTTGTTGGCAGCCTGCATGCAAGCCCTGCATCTCTGGACTCTGCTTGCCACCTATGCTGTTGCAGTAGGACAAAATCAAGGACAGAAGAATCAGGAGTGCCCTAAGCTCAACGCACAGGTACTCTCCTTTAAAAACACAAGAGCAAACGCTGTTGTCATGTTTTTCTGTGAAAGCGCTCTCTCCAGATTTTTTTAATCGGGTTTTTTTTCCCAAACTAAGTATCAGAATCCAGCACGTAAAGTATAAAAAAGATGTAAATAAATAAAATAAAACAGGAAAAATCATTTTTAGTATGCATCCTAGCCCATGTCTTAAAATAGCTTAAGCAGTGAAGCCACTTCAAGTTATTTCATATAACCTGTGCTGGATATCTGGTTTTACAGCATGTTATCAAGCAACTGTGAAGATACTCAATGTTCTGTTGTTTCATTCACATAATAACTTTGCCTATTTACTTTTTAGACAAGTCATCCTAAGGGTCTTTCTTGACAGAACTACTAAAATAGTAATTTGGTAATTACTAGTTACTAAGGACTTCTTACCGTATTTGAGCTTGCAGCATATGAATATAAAATGTATTATGGTTTTGATAATTATAAATTTTAAGTATTTGTCCTGAGCTCAGGTTATGCTAGCGGAGTGCACAATCAGTAGTGCATTTCTTCTGACTAGCTGCACATAATGGAGTGACTGATGTGACTACACTCATGTCCCGTAGCTTTTGATGTTCCTGTCTAAAACATAAGCCTACTAACAGCTGGGGCTGCTAAGAGAAACCTCTGCTGCACTAATGGAACAAAATTCAAACAGTCTGAATTAAAGCCAATCTTGCTTTATACGTACATGAGCTTTTACATATGGTGGAAGAGATATACACACTCTTGTTCTGTGGGTTTCGTTACAGCTCCCCTACTTCTTGCAACTCGTACACTGCAAATAGCAGAAGTTACATGAAGAAGCTTGCATGTATTTTCAGAAGTTTTTTTAGAAAGCTTTGTTTTCTAGAGTAAATAATGTTCTGTAATAATAGAAAAAAAATGGGAGTGGGAAATAATATCTAAATCAAGGAATGTGCTCCTTTTCTTTATAATTTCACCAAACTGTTACTTTCTTCCACCAAGAACACTAAAATCAATTTTCTCTAACTTCTGGGTATCAAATGTCCTGGTTATCACTAAATGCCATGCCCTGCCTTTTTTGGAATATGTCCATAAGTAAGTATATGCGATAGCTAGTCTCAGACGTTGGCATTGGGCATCTGCAGTTCACAAAATAAATTTATTCTTGGTTTATAGTCATTTATGTGGAAATTGTCAGCATAGACTAGAAATAAAATTTACAAATAATTGAATCCTATCCATTTTATCACTTTGATTTGCATTTTCCGTGTTCAGAAATAACACTGATAGTTCCCTCTCCTTGCCAGCGCACCCATGTGTGTCCTCTGTATCAAAAGATAACATATTTGGAAGCTAGTCTACTCTAAGGCAGGTTTACCAACAAAGTAGAGAAACAGAAATTTTGTGATACTTGAAATTTACATACTGTCAATAGCATTACAGCTAAATCATATTGTTGTATCACTTATGTGACATTATGGTCAGCTGAAATTTTATGGAATATTTTAATACATTTGTAAGTGTGAGAACAGTTCTTACTATGATTCACAATTCCTGACTCATAACAAAGTATTCTGTCAATGATTGAGATTTATGGAGAAGTTCCCTTAAAATTTTATCCACCCATAATCCAGGGTGTTTTCTTTGCAGTGATTTTTGGGAGGCTTCCATACTAGTTGAGTCTTTGTAAAATAAGAAAACTTCGTATTTGCCAAGTAGTGTAAGCTTACAGGGTATCAATGTAAAAATACTCTGCTCCAGTGTTTTATATCCTTCCTCAAAGCATTGCTTAGCAGATTTATGATGACAACCTCCTACAGTTTTAGTTATTACTAGTAATAGTTCAGGTTATGTGTCTAGATTTGATTGTGAAATGAGCCATATCTCTATGTAGTTAAGATAGCAAGTCATTCATCAACTCATCCTTCCTTAAAATTACTGACAGTGAAAACAACAGAAGGTCCCACACTGGTCCTTTATATGAAATTTTTATTTGACATTAGTTGTTTTTTTTTTTTCTATTTTTTTGTTTTAATCATAGAGACTTGTTTTACTGGGTAGGGGGATGGAAGTAACTGCTTTACCTCCAACACTCAGTAGATTGAGAAATTCGGTATAATCCTAATTCCAGAATATGACATTACTCCCTATACACGCAATCAGTTATTCATTTCCTGGGATACCTGATTGGAAATGCTTGCTGTGGCAGCTGTAAATTCACTTAGATCACTAAAATGAATGATAGATCTTATCACCAGCTCTTGTTTTATAATCAAACTGACACAGCATGCACTTAGATCCACACTGTCTCACAGAAAACAACGTATATATTAAGCAGCACCTGGATACGATATAAAAGCAGTTCCATTTGCACTTCTGTTATCCAGTTGTATATAAGAAACTTCATTTCAAAACTAGAATTCAATAGAGTCTTTACAGCAAAAACTTTATTAAACCCAGCTACACAGATGCATGTCTCATGTACTAAATAGACTTGTAATTTTCAAAACTATCCTTGTTGTAAACTGATGCATTCTGTGGTTTGTAGGACTGGGGGATTTCCAAACCTGCGTGAATCCATTACTGTTCATTCCTCAAGGTATGACTATAACATTGTTAGCTACAAAATAATTTCCTACATCCTTATTCCAGTTACCAGCTGTCACAAACAAGCAGATCATTTATTCCTTTTCATAAGTCCAACTAAGCTCAACCTTTAAAATCTTTTTCAGTTTTGTTCTCCTTCCTTCTTTCAAAGGCTCCTTAAAAATGTCAGAGACTAGAAATTTAAATGTCTTTGTGGCCAGTGTATATGCCAACCACAAACTACCTTTGGGAGTTGTCATCTTTTAACATGTGTTTTAAGAGATACCAGCCTCTGTGCTATTTCAGTAGCATATAGATGTCTTTGGTAAGAAAGCAAAACTCTTCTCACACTTTCATAAAATGACAGATTACATAGGGGCACTTCCTGTGTTTATGTCGTTTTAGTTCTGTATGTGGAAGCTCCTCATTCTGAAAAGCTTTCTTGACTTCACTAGGTGCTGTGGAGATTTTTGTTTGGCTGTTTCTCCCTTTCTGTTCTTCCCAATCAACTAGTGCATCAGATTTTGGGGCCTTTTATGTGTATACTGAGTTGACTCCTAGAGTTTTCTTAAACAATAAATAGAAACACAAATTTTATCAAATTGACTGAACTTTTCTTATTAGCATTTTTTTCACCCTTTTTCTTTCATCTGTCTTACCAGTTCTTTCCAACTAGAGTCTGCTTTTCTCTTTCAACTGTGAAGAATGGCAAATATGCAACAATGAAACAACGGGTAGACTGGGCAGAAGTGTAAAACGTTGAAGGAGACAGTTTGCCAGAAAACTGGTGACTGCAGTTTGTTTAGACTTCCATTAGACAGTTTCACTTACTTCTACTATAATAATGGTGAAGACTAAATAAAAGAATCGCTGCTTACTGTTCAGTTGAAAATATTAATACAAGGAACTAGTATTGAGGAAAGGGGCTATTTTGACTAACCATATCTATCTGAGGCTTTATCAGATGCCACATCTGTAATGAAGACTTGGTTTTTCTGTGAAAGTGCCTGTGAGACAGAAATTGTCTGGGTTATAATTGCTGCAGAAGACTTCCCCCTCCTAAATTAAAAAACGCATCACCTGGCATCAATTTTTGTGTAAAAATGAAAAATATATTGGAGATAAATTAACCTTATAAACTGATCTTGAGTAGGAGTATCAGTTTACAACATCAAAGCAGGAAGCTTTCATCATACTTAAAATCTTAAGCAATCTCTTGTTTAACATGATCTACTAAAGTGTTTACCAAGATTTTTCCTCAGGTTGTTTCAGAAACTTACAAAAGGGCTCTGTCTGAAGTGAAACAGTACCTGAAATGAAACAGTACCAAACAGTCCAACTTTCCTCATACAGTCTTTTCCTCTGATCTCTCAATCTCCCTCAACATCTGTTTAAATTAGTTATATTAGGAAATCTGTTGCTTAGTATCTAAGTGAACCAAATAATGCTTGAACTACTTCTTAGAAAAGCACACATTTAGATTTCATGTTGTTTAATTTTTGCATTCCAAATCTAAAAATACACATATAATTTGCTGAAAGTTAAAGGAATTAGATTAGGTAATATACAGTAAAAAAATTACCTAACACAGCCAAATTGCTTTATCTTTCACTATAAAGAATGCTGTATATGCACAAGGGGTAAGCTTGCTTTTGTTTACCACCACCATATAACGTAGAAAAGAAATACCATAAAACACCTTTAAAGAGTTGCAGATTATGAATAAATTATTTTGTGAAGCTAGATCTGCTGCTAATTGTGAATAAATATCTATTAATGCTTTGTAAAGGTATATCTCAAAAGATTAGCAAATTCTTTAATGGATATTTTTTAGGAATTCTGTTTCTTGTTAACATTCAGTTCTCTCAATGACTCCTAGCCTGGGATATAGGCGATAGCTGAAAGTCAGTCCTAACGTACCTTTTGTGAATTTGCTGTGCTAAATAGAAGTAGTAGCAAAGCACTGCAACCACGCAGGGAACAATGACCTTGGCTTAGGAGGTACCACTTCTAGAGAAAATGTCTGTGCCATAGGATGGCAAAGGAAAATGTTAATTCTTCTAAACTAAGTGAAATGAATCCAGTTTGTTTCTTTAGGAGATTTATAAAGCAAAGAAGTAGTGAATACCCTGTCATGACTTTAGAATTTTTGATAAGATACTGTGGTATAGGTGAAACTTTTTGAATGTGTGGAAAACCTTGAAAATTTATCAGAAACTCAGAATTCTAGAAGGATTCCTATTTTCTGTTTTCAGTAGTGTTTTTGAGGATATCAGCCAGAAAGTAGCAGTAAACACACTGGGGATTAGAATTATTTGTTATATTGAAAGATAGGAGCACGGGTATGGAAGAAAAGATACCATCCAGCAAGATTAAGTGTAAAATTTAGCACTTTGTACAACTACCTGTTTCTGCCTAGGAGTAATTTTGAAGAGTATTTGCTCACTACCAGCTGAACTTGAATCATTCTTACCATAGTACTGGTAACACACTGTTCGCAATAGTTTAAAATGCCATCTTTTTCTTAAAGGATAACCAAATTGCAATTTGGCTTCAAGTTGGCTATTACTAATAAACAAAAGACTCAGCATCAAGAGCAGGGAGAAAGAGTACTGCATGACTTATTAACAATTGGTGATAGAAGAACTCTGGGTCCAGAAATGTCACTGGAAATAGCAGCTACCCCCTTTTTTTTCTTTTTTTTTTTTTAAATCAGCTCATTGCAGCAAAAATTACATGCTAGCTATATGAAAAGAAAAGCTGAATGATCGGAGTGCTAAAAATGTAATTCCTAGCACTTCGTCATGTCTGAAGTTCTGTCGACAGAAAATAAATGCCCATGTAGACAGATTGCAAATGTCTGATACCTTTGCTTTAGAATAAGTCCATACATGATTATAAAGGATGGAAATGCATGCTACACTGGGAAATTTGTGTAAATAAGTAGTTCTTGTACCATTTCTGCAAGGTTGAAGATAAACTTTCTGAGTAAGCAAGGGCTTGGGGGGTTGTTTGGGGAGGTTGTTTTGTGGAGGTGTTTGGTTTTGGGGTTTTTTTACGCCACATGTATTTATCATATTCAAGAAATATACTTCATTCAAAAGGGATATGTGATGTGATAGCATGTGTTATTTCAAAAGTGTACAGAGAAATAGATAATGTAATGATCGTTGGACTGGCTAGGGAGCAGGAATTACTGTACAGCCTTGTGTTGGAGTACTCGGTTGACTCAGCATTTTCAAGGAAAAAATGGATGTCTAAAAACAGTCTGTCTTCTTGATCTCGAGACTTTAGGGGCATATTAATTGCACAAAGAGTTAGTTTCAAGATTCACCATCTCCCAGTGACATATTTGAACCCCAAGATGCACACTTTTGTTCTGTTTCTGTACATGTCCCTTATTTCCCATATATATCATTATTAATTAAATGCTTTTCGATGAGTATCAACTTATTGAATAATTTGATATTAGGAAAGGAAATTAAAACAGATGTCGAAAGTAAACAGAAGTGTGTACAGTCATCAGTTAATACATCCAGAGTATTTTCTGCTTCTTCTTACTCGTCTTTCTGTCCTGACCATGTCTCGATGTCACGTGAAAGTGTTTATAGATGCAGAGCTTCCAATCTGATGGATAACAGGTATTGTCTGTCTGTAAGTTTTCCTCCATAAATATGTTTATGTCTTTGTTCTTACTCTCCACAGATGCCAGAATTTCAGAAGAAGACTGTCCATATTAAGGACCCAGGGAGAGTAGAGGAGATTATTTGTGGCCTCATCAAAGGTGGAGCTGCCAAACTTCAGGTAAAGATAGTAGAAGGTGTAACCAGTTTGGAATAAAAGCAACTGTGAGATTGTTGCTATATGCCAAAAAATTTAAGTATATATATATATATATTATATATATATATATATATAAAGCAGAAGTAAACCTTCAAGATATCTCCAGAACTTAGGCATGTGAAATCTTTTAATAGTCCTTTTTGAATCAACTGTAATTCTACCAGACTCTAGTGAAGTAAATGACATAAACATAGAAGCTTAGTAATTTCAGGAAATATTCTGACCAAAGAAATTAAATAAACAGTTTTGTTAGAAAAAGTTACTCTTCTGGGATATGCTAGCTTGCATTACAGTGGCTCAATAGAATAGGGAGGCACACATGCTACTCAGCTGCAGCTATTGTTGATCGTTCGGAATTTCTAGCCATTCTTTATTTTATCCCTCCACATTGTAAGACAGTTTTGCTTTTTCTTTCCTTAAATAGATTATTACAGATTTTGATATGACATTAAGTAGATTTTCCTACAATGGAAAAAGATGTCCAACTTGCCATAGTGAGTACTTTTTTTTTTTTAATACAGATTGATTTGTTCACTCCTTTTAGTTTTTCCCATATTTTAATTTTCTATCCAATTTATTCCCTAACATATGGGATTTTATGTTGGCTTGTTACCTGACCTGTACATTCTAATGAAGAAAAATTCTAGTGACTGTATGTGTTTTTATGTGTATATATATATTAATGAAAATCTGCGTGAATTAAAATCAGATGTTATTCACAATTAAAGTATTAAGTTTTGAACTCTAAGATGTTAATGGCTATATATGGTAGGGTTGACTTTTATTTTTTAAGAGCCCGTAATAGTCTTGACACGTGCAAGAACCAGATAGTAAACTCCTTAGAATTCTTGGCATTTTTATCCCTATGCTGTATACAGTCTTTTAGAACACAAAGAGAATCCATTTACTGATGAAGTGGGAACTTTAAGACATACACGATGCCTCAGGATGATTTCAGAAACAGATAAATCTCAAAAAACAGATACAAAAGCTTGTAATTGACCTTGTAATTCAGAGATGAGGGGAAGGGCTTCTTCATGTACTTATAAAGAAAAATGTTCCTTTTACTGGTTGCTGGTAAGAAAAGTTCTGAGGAAACATATTGTTATGTCATCAAACCTTGTCATCTGTCACCATTTACAGTGCTGTAGGGCAAAGCAAAAGAAATATACCATCTTGTTTAACACTCTTTCTTTTTTTCACCCCTGCCCCAGACATCATTGATAACTCTAAGATCATCACAGACGAATGTCGGAAAAAGGTAAACAAAAAACCTACTAGAACTTGGTTTGTTGTACAGACAACTGTCATTATTCCCTGACTGAATAAAGTTACTTTGATTTGTTACACCAAATACCAAGTGTTATTTTATTAAAATACATTAAACATCTGGTGTTTTTTTCCCTTTCAGTTATTGCAGCTGAAAGAAACCTATTATGCTATTGAAATTGATCCAGCTCTCACTATTGAAGAGAAGTATCCATATATGGTAGAATGGTAAGAGACGCCTCCCATACTCAAATTGTACTAAGATTAGATTTAATAAGTTTTTAAAAGCAAATTAATGGCAGTACTTAGCTTTTAGCTATCACATTAACTGAATTAATCTCTTTAAGTGCTGTACAACAACTGGTTCTGTTTTGCCATTAACTTGAATGAGCAAGAATTAATTATACAGGGTGCTTTTCATTATAACATTTAATGAAAGGTGAATCTTAGTAGCAAAGTTCAACTCATTTTTTCTTTATATTCTAGGTACCATAAATCTCATGCACTACTCATTGAACAAGGCTTACAGAAGGATAAGTTTGCAGAAATTGTGAGGGAATCTGATGTTATGCTGAAGTAAGTTCCTTTTTATTTGAATGATATTGTTTCAGAGCATTTTCTGCAGATTCTTACTGGGTGGTCAGGGGAGGAGAAAAAAAGGGAAGGAAACAAAAAACCACACACACATTCCTGAGAATGTGACACCTTAATCCTGGAACACAGTGAGCTCTCTGTGCTCCTATTTTATTATTTATTTTTGTACCCCATTATATGTTGTAGCTAAATGCCTACAGTGATCACACTGTATAAACCAGAGATCTGAAACTTTTTTTAGTCCCATCACTACAAGCTTCATTTCTGTAGACTTTCATCCTCTTTCAATTGCACTGGTGACTTTTTTTTAAGGGCAATGTAGAGTTTACCTTAGTTCCTTTGAAAAACATTCAGTTCAATAGTTTTATCTGAGATAAAAGTGCAGCAACTTGCAAAGCATGTTTCATATGTTGTATTAAATATTGTTCTTCCTCTATGGCTGAAGGCAAGTTTAAAAGTCAGCAAAATCCTTCTTCAAAATGTGCTGTTGTTACCGTCTCTTTGAAAGCTTTCTAAAACTGCCTGTAAATTTTGGACTACTGTAACAGGATGTTAGAACTTGAATTGTGGAACTATTTGTTTATAATACTGACTAATTCTTATCTTTTGTAAACAGACAAGTACTCTGTCTCTGCCTTTTTGAAAGCCTAAGTCAATGTGTGTTGAATCTTCATTCACAAGCTAAAATTCCCTCAAAAACTTTCACAATATTTTATTTTAAAGGTAAAATTCTACCAATCTAGTCTGTGTGGAGAAAGCGTATAGAGATAATATCATCTTCTTCCTGGAATACTATATGTAGTCTTGACTGGGTACTGAACACTAAAAAACTTTCAGGAAAGAACAACAATAAATGTTTTCAGGATTTAAAAAACAAAACAAAATTTGTTTGATAGTAATAACCCTATAGAAAGTCACATATTTAAGCAAGGAAGATAGAAAGGAGATGTACAGCCCAATAGTAGCTAGAGAGAGTTCTAGTAGTTGCTTGCTTGTTCTGGAGTATTTAGGGAGGAGGAAGTGTTTTTAAGTCTTTAAAACATGATTGGGTGTTTTGGGGGGAAAAATTATACAGAACAAGACCAAACAGCTCAATGGAGTAGTTTCTTACTAAAACTATATGCCTTATGTTAGGTTGATGGTTCTTGCTAACCTGAAAAGGTGAAGTAAAAGAAATGAAGTCAAATGCTCAGGGAAAATTAAATCTTTTCCAAAGATGATGTGACTGTCTCCTGAAAACTCAGACTGTTCTTGGCTTTCTTTGAGATTTGATTTGCATTTACATTCTGTGTTGCAGAGAAGGATATGAGAACTTCTTTGATAAGCTCAGTGAACATAATATTCCTGTGTTCATATTTTCTGCTGGGATTGGGGATATTCTTGAGGAAGTAATCCACCAGGCTGGGGTCTACCATTCTAATGTCAAAGTGGTTTCCAATTTCATGGATTTCGATGAAAATGTACGTATGAGATAACACGTTCTTATCAAACATGACTGTTTGTGGTATTTAGTATCTATTTATGTATATTACAAGATGAACATTTAAATGCAGCAGATGTAACCACCTACCTTGCGATATAGAAACTTAGAATTGCATGTTCAACACTCTCTCAGGCCAAGATCAAGCAGGTGATCCCAGTTCAAACACCATTAGCATGGTGTGATTAAAATACCATTAATTTCCTTTAATGGCAGCCTCATGTTTGGCCCAGCTCTGCTGCTCCTCCTCCTCCAAGCAGGGAGAATCACTGTCTGTCTAGTCCTAACAATGATGTTACAGTCATTTTCTTATTTAACAGTAATTGATCTTGTTCATCATCAGAGACTACATAGTTCAATGTTAGCTCAACAGTAATATCACCTATTTCCTTCTAGATTCTATCTTGCCTGAATGATACCAGAAATAATTTCAGATTTCTTTTTTTTAATAGGGAGTATTAAAAGGATTTAAAGGAGAATTGATTCACGTTTACAACAAACATGATGGTGCCTTGAAGAACACAGAGTACTTCAAACAACTAAAAGACAACAGTAATATCATACTGCTGGGTGATTCTCAAGGAGACTTGAGTATGGCAGATGGAGTAGCAAATGTCGAGAACATTCTTAAAATTGGCTATCTCAATGATAAAGTAAGTATCCTTACATAACCTTGTAAGCTTTAAATGAAACACTGGGAGTTAGAAATAGGTTCATTATATGCCTCAGATATCAAACCAAGTGTTTGGCCCATATTTGTTCTGAGACTTCAAATATTTTTCCTAGATTTCTTTTTTTTATAAGACATAAGCTACAAAAACGCAAGTGTATATTGCTTTGGCTTTTGTACTGAACTGCTACCAAAAAGGTATTTCCTAGAGAAGTAAAATTCAGAGGCTATAAAAATTAATTCTCTTAAATTCCTGTGGCTTCTCCCCCTCCTTTCAATACTGGATTGATACTTGAGCAAAATTATGATCTTCCAAATAACAAATTTAGGCTCTCCTCTTTTTTTTTAAGTGACATACAACTGATCAATTGCTAAGTTATAATGCACATCCACTTGCATTCAGGAGAGAAAGAAATCCACTTTTCTATATCTCCCTGTCTTTTGGGAAGCTGAAGAAGTAGTTTATCTTTCAGTATCTTTATGTGTGAGATCCTGGAATAAACCTGAGGTATTATATCCTGGAATGCATGTAAAGCTATGGCCACTCCTACTCTGTCCTCCTGTGGAATTCACTTGTAGGAGCAATACATTATTTGCATGGCTCATTCCCTTGCAATTGGTGGAAAGATTGGGCAATATTTTAATGACAAAAAGTCTTTCAATAATCAATTCTTTCTCTTTATCCCATCTGCAATTAGGTAGATGAGCTTCTGGAAAAATATATGGACTCTTATGATATTGTTTTGGTGAAAGATGAATCCCTGGAAGTTGCCAACTCCATCCTACAGAAAATCCTGTAAATTGCAGTCTCAAGTCACTCCATTCCTTTCAGGAGGCAACTGGACAGAAGAGCACATGTGTGCTATTTTAGATGTGTTTATTAATCATTTACAGAACTGTTTAATTTAATTTAAAACTTTTATCTTCATTTTGGTATTCTGGAATATATATGGTATCAATTGTCAACTACAAGCTCATTTTACTGCTCTTACAGTGTTCTTTATTGTCTCACACTCCTGTTATAACTAGATTTAAATTGGATTTATAGATGTGATATACTGCTGCGGATGGGATAGTATGGTTCACTGTCTTTTTTAATCAGGCATTTCCGAGCAGCATTTTAGAAAATGTGGCTATTTTGTAAAATTGAAGGTGTAAACACTCTGTGAACAAGCAGTGTGCACGTTTGTGTTGCCTTTTCTTTTCAAAGAAGACATTTCAGTCTCAGCTGTACTTCGAAGGATCTTATTCATATGCTACATACTTTCACAGAAGTTTTTCATACATATATTCTTCTCCAGTAAAAATGCTTTATTCACCCAATTCAGGCAAAGTGTTTCTTCTTCACAGATTTTTGTATCATTACAAAACATTCTCTATCCTTACTGTTTCTTATCGTCTGTGAAATGGGAAGAATGTTTTAAGTTAGTCTGAGATAAAATTTCTCATCTTTGTAACAACAGATTGTTTCACAAGCTAATAGTACACGGCCTCCCTGCACTGAGCAGGGACATCTTCAAGTCGATCAGGTTGCTCAGAGCCCCATCCAGCCTGACCTGGAATGTTTCCAAGGATGGGGCATCTACCACCTCTCTGGGCAACCTCTGACAGTGTTTCACCACACTCTTCTTCAGAAAGTATTTCCCCTGTACTGAGCAGCACCTCTCAGCATTGTGTACAGAAAAATACAGCTTAATACCACCACAACTTTGGAAGCTTACTTGGATATGTTGCAGCATAAGTAAAAGATGATGTTGTGACCCTGGTCCTATGAGGCCTCAGCTGTACTAAATCTATTCATTAATAAAATGGAGGCAATCATACAACTTCTCTAATGTGCAATATAGTCATTGTTCCCCTCTGCTTTATTTCATTCACAGCTGTGCCATCTTCCATTCCCTGAGGAGTTGTAATGAAAAGGTGGGAGAGCCTAGATCTGCATTCTCTCCACCAGAAGTAACACACATCTCAAGAAATGGCCTCTTTCCCTCCAACCTGTGATCTGTTATTTAAATTCTGACTTAGTAGCACCAAATCAGCAGATTTACACTGGTTACCATCCCTGCTGGAACTTTTCCAAGAAGGGAAGAGGAGGGGCATAGTTTCCAAACCCCATTCTGCAGTAAGCTAAAGTTAAATCCCCCCTGTATTTTGAATGCAAGGTAGAGGCTTGATACACAATCTGAGGTAGTTGTGAGCACATGAACACATGGCACATGCTATGCCAGCAGGGAACTGCTGAGCGCAGGGACCTTTCAGAAATTCCAGCCTGCATCTGAACAGGCAAAGAGTGTTTGAGGGAGATGTCCTCCTTGTCAGGATCTAGTCATGTATGTAATTCCTTGTTCCTGGCAGAGGGGCAGCTGGTGCCCCAGAAGCAGGAGCCTTAAAGTTGTCCCTTGGAGCAGAAAACCAATAAGACAACCAGGGAGAGAAGAGCACCTTGGCTGTCTTCCATTCCAGAGCCATGACTCAGGCAGCAGCAGATTGGAAGAGCTGAAAGCATCCTGGCAGTACCAGTGACAGGAGGAGACAGGAGCAGCAGCTGCCTCAGCCCTGGCCTGCCAAGAGCCTGTCAGCCAAAGCCAAAAACAGGGAAAGCTTGAAGGCAGCAGTGACAGCTGCTGAGTCAGCGGTCACTGGGACTGGGTGTGAAGTTTGGCCTGGGCTCTGGCCTTTCTCCCTGTCTCCCCAATTTGCCTCAGGCAGGGAGGAGGACAGGATGGTCATGGCAAAACTGTAAGGGAGGGAGCAGGCTCCGGTACAGTCATCTTCTGCCAGCACTACAGATTCAGCACCGCCGGCAAGACAAGCAGGGCAATGTTACGTGTGACTCCCTGCAGGGCATCGGTGTGAGCTGCCTGCTCAACAACCAGGTCTGCACCACCTGGGCACAGCAAGGTTCTTAGGGAATGCTGCAGCATTTTCAGGGGAGCTCAGCAATTTCTTTAACATTCTACATTTGGAGTTTTAGGCACCTACAGAATTTACGTTAGCTGAGGTAATGTTAAGGTTTGGGGAGCAGGGAAGTAGGGTTGATGGTTCTTGGGTTTAGTGCTTTTTTAAACATGCAATCATGCTTTTGTCACAGATGCCAAATAAAAGTCCAAAAGGCAAAGGCCTTCGGAAAAACACCAAGGTGTTTGGATGCACTGCTTACTCAACCAGCCTCTAGTTGCAAGGGGCTAATTACCAGGCAATACTCCCAAAGTTTACACTGGGATAAAGTTTTCCATTTACAAGCAGCTTATCTTTGGAATACAGATAACAGTTAAATTTAGAATATGTGAAGTGTAGCTGATAGTCACAGCTCCACAGCAAGAGATGTGTCAGCAACACACTCTGTAGCACAAGATCATTCTGAGCTACAAGTGGAACGGGTTTCCCTGACCACCCCAGCATCGGTGAAAAGAAGGGGGGCAATTCTGGTCTCTCTGTATAGTGTTTCTGAAAAGGGAAGACTGTCCCATGTTTTCATCAACCTTGCCTGAGAATACACATAAACTCATTGATTCTCCCTCCAGAATTTTTCCTCAACCTTACCCAACAGGTGAGTGAGCCATCACACCTTTACTGTTATGAAGATCTTATTCTTCAACCCACAACTGAAAAAAAAAAAGCACAAAACCCTAACCAAAACAAACAAATGAACAAAACACACACAAGTAAATCAAACAAAACCACACAGAAAAGCACATGCAGAGCAACATAGAAAAGGATGAGGCAGCATCTTTAAAAGCAGTTACCAAACCAGATGTCCAACTACATTTTAATCCGAGTTACTGAAATTAGTATTCGGCCTGCCTAGAGAGCCCACACATACCAGAAGGGAGCATTTGGTTTCTCAACTACAGGGACACCTAAAACTCTTTGTCTTCGTAGACGATATCAGATCAAACCACCATCTTTCAGGCATTATCTAAGGAAGATTTTCCAATCTCACCTCCAAGCATGTGAACAATGAATGGTCAGTCACCAAATGTTCAGTCCACAATGACAACCACTTAAAGAAAAGGATTCTTGTCCTTACAAGAGGAGTCAGGTAAGTTAAGATCTCCAGCATGCTTTTCTCCTTCTATCAGTAAGTCCTGCCAGTCTCAGTTCCTATGTTAAGTAACTGCCAGAGCAGTAAACCTTTGCTAGGACATAAGAGCAACTAAGCCATGTTGCAGTTACCCCGCAGAACCCATTTGCTGTACAAAGGGTATTTCCATGCCAAATAATTTACTTTTTGAAACGCCATAATACAACCTTCTAAAAGAAACAGTTACTTACACAATCAACCTGAAACACGAAATCAGATTTTAAAAACCTGCATGGTGGTGTAGAGATTATCAATATCCTCACATCTCATTGCCAGCCACAACTCATGCTTATGTGGTAGTTAAGGGAAAACCCAAGATGCATTTTTAGATATCCTCCACTTTATCAAAATCCCACCTTTTTGTCACTAGACTACTGGCTAGTAGAGGAATCTATGTTATCAGTCACCTCTCCAAAGCCATGAACAAAATTAACTGCAAGCAAAATTAACTCTACAGCTACAGGTTAAACCATCCTACTCCAGGAAGTCTAATTCTTGTAAGTACTATCGAGATTCTCCATTCAATATTAGGAAAGAGATACTATTCACAGTATGTCTTTCTAAATCAAATTTCTAACCAGAAACATTTTGCCACCCTAAAAGTGTATTTCATTTATGATTTAGTTTGGAAAGAAAGGTATCATACATTTCCCAGACCATTTTCCCACAGCCAAAAGAGTATATCTACAGTTTAAAGCAAGGAATAAGCAAAGTTAAGTGAATTCGTTACTTTTCTTTCTTCTCCTACTCACAATATCTGTTCTGTCTGTAGCAAATGTCCAAGGTCAAGTATTTGGGACCTTTATTTAGCTGAAAATGATTCCTCCTCTTGAGTGGGTGTTGCAGCCAGCTCAAATGTCCTCTTACTGTCAAACACACACTAATAGTCCTGAACTGAGCCAAAAACTTGCACCCAGTACTAGCTAAATATGCCTTTTTTAAGCTTAAAGGAAAAAAATAACATTCAAGTTCAACAACGGCAAACTTTGATTTAAGCAAAATTTCTCATATACTTGGAATAGGTGGGATTTTACAGCAGAAAATATTGTTATCAAATTAGGACAGAAAAAAAATAATTATAAATACCTGGATTTTTCACGGTACAGACACAGGTTCCTTTTCTTTTGCACTGAGCCTCAGACAATTCAGTTGGCAATTGCCAACCCTGGCTGCCAGCAACTTCCTTTTCTAACAGCAGTCAGCTGCCCAGCTCTGAGATTAGCACCTGCCTGTTTCTTTAGAGGAGTAGCAGCATTCTGAGTTCTAGAGAGCCCCTCTTTAGCTTAACCAGCTAGTTACATCTGGCTATTAATGACGCTTGAGAGTTATGATCTATTTTTCTAAAGTTAGTTAAGTATGTGAAAAAGTATCTAGATACTAATTAAATAAATAAATTCTAAATAGATATATTCCATAGATAAGTTCTAAATAGATAAATTCTAAATACTAGTAGATAATAGATACTAATACATAAATTCTAAATGCTACATAAATAGATACATTCTAAACAAACAGATAAATTCTAAATAGGTAGATAGATACAAATAGATAAATTATAAATTGCTACTTTCTCCTTAAAAAAAATATGTTACATTTTGAGGTAGAAAATATTTACCATATATCCATATTCCTCACAGGTCACCCTCTCTAACAGGTTGGTGACTCAGAGGGATTATCTGTTGCTGGAGCTGTGCGTGCAAGGGCTGTGCTGAGCTCTCCCAGTCCACACCAGCACAGTTTCACTTCCCAGCCAGCTTCCCTTGCCTCCAGGCTCTGGTTTAGTGAACAGGCAGGCAGACTGCCCTCACTTTTAGGGGGCTGCCACACACCCTGAGAAGCAGTGGGTAGAAGATTCAACATAAGCGCAAACCTTTTCTCAGGAAGGTGGCCCTGAGCTTTCCCTAGAGGGAGAAGCAAATTGCTACCAACAGAAAGGAAAAGATTGGCTCTATGTTAGCAGTCAGAAATTCTGGATTGTATGCAGTTTAGCCTAATGCAGCTAGATGGACCTGGTTTGTCTGGGCAATGCCCAGTATAAATACAATTATTTTGCAGCAACTTTTTCCTTATATTCTCCGATTTTCCCCAAAGCTGCATTCTTATTTCCAAAATGGCAACCTCCAGACTTGGAGGGATGAGGTGAGTGGGCAACAAATACTTCCTCTAGACAGAAAAACATCTTTAGATGGATCACAAGCCATGTTTGCTAAGGCCTAAGAAGCAATGGAATGAGAATTTCAGATGTACTTACCCTAGCTGGAGGCACTGGTAAAGTCACCTCTGCTATCCCATCACTTCCAAATAAATCCAGCACAGCGATCTTTGGGATTACCAACTGCCTGCACTTCGGTGTTGCTCTTTGTCTTGCATCTGCCCTGGAGGACAACTCTGTTTATCCTGGTTTACTGGGAACTCTTCAGCCCACCACCTGGAATGTTCCTCTGTGTAGAAAGATTGGGTCCATTCACTAAGATTTTTTCAGACAAAACAATTCAGTATATCATAGAATCAGAATGGTTTGGGTTGGAGGGGACCATAAAGATCATCAAGTTCCAAACTCCCAAAAGGAGGGGAGATACCCAGAAGACAGACTTGGTTTTTTGGGGGTATGTATGAGAACAGAGTAAGGATAAGGAGCTCTTTCCACACTGGGAACTGCTTCTGACAGCACTCAAATCACAACTTGCTTCCCACTCCTTCTCTCAGCTCTGTCAGGACGGAGAAGCAACGCATCTGAACCAGAGCAAAAAGTGAGCAACTTGCTTCCCAATAAAACAAAAGGGAAAAATGTGTGCAACAGTCTTCTGAGGAAGCTGCTTTCACAAGACAGTGAAGCTTCTGAGGAGCCATTCAGGACATAAACCTTTTGATTCCAAGTACCAGTCACCAATATCCACCATTTTTACATCTGCTATAAAGAGCCTGTATTTACATCAAGCCCAAATCAGACCAGACTTCCAGCATTTTACAGGCAATATATGTGGGTTTTGAGCTACAGATTAAGTGAAAACATCAAACCTCACATGCACAGCTCGGTGAGTTTGCTTTTGCTAGACTGGGGAATGAAATGCTGTTTTCTGTGTAAGACAATTGCATTCAGTGAAAGACTTGGAGTCCCCATCACCCTCCCAGCTGTCACAGCCAATGGCAATATGGGATGGGGAATTTAGAAAATGCCTCCTAAAGCCAAAGAATTATTTCATTTCACCTGTGTGAGGTATGAAAAAAAAAGTCTTTAATAGTGGTCTACTATTTTTTATAATTTTGAATCAAATATAGAACCCATAATCTTAGTTTAAAATATTTTTCCTGAAGATGAACAGCAAATTTGAACATATTTAGGATAAGCCTGCTGCATGCAAGAGAAGAGAGCTGCAGGAAGGGTATTTGCTTCAACTCAAGATCCCAACCCACAAAAATGCCAGAAAGAAAAAAGTAGCGGTTGATAGAAATTTTATTTAACAAAAAGATCAGTTATCCAACATTTAATGGTATCAAACTCAAAAAAATATTTCACTGCACTTTCTGTAAGAACTGCATTAAAAACCAATACAAAATGTTTTCATCCAACTGAAATACCAGCTTTTAGAAAGAGCATCTCAGGAAGCTTACATCCCACATGTACAGACCAAGGAAAGCAAGAAACTAGACAGAAAGCATATAATGGAAACACAACTCCCTTCCTACTCCTCTTTGACAGTGTCTCGCTATACATATTTGTGCACTTTACATGTAGTGTACTGAGGGGAATCACACGGCCTTCCAAAAAATGTGCGTTATGGGTATTAAGTGCTAAGCAGCTTTGCTCCCTTTATCGAGCTAACGGGTGACTGTCTCAAGAGCTCATATAATCTAAACAGCACTCTCAGGCTGACTCTGTGTTGAGGGATAGGCCAGAACGTTTGTACACACAAACAGATGGGCCTATTTCTTGATTTTATCACTGTCTGTCTGTTTGTTTGCCACTGCAGACTGCTCTGCTGCTTAAGCTCTAAGCACTTACTCCTTAGTCTAGCAATTCCCAAAATAGGAGACAGAAGCCCAACACAAAATCAACTGTATCCAGTATTTATGACAGCACTTGGACTTGTAATACTAATATTTAATGTCCAGGATTGCAACTGGAAAGGTTTTGGAATCACTGATGGGAACATTAGCCAGCAAGAAACAAGGTTACTAATTCAATACAATACAGATGGAAGAAAACTTTTATTCCGTGAGGTAAAAACCCAACACATACACAGTATTGATTCTAGGCCTGTTTAATTTAATTCACAGCTTATGGAAATTTTGCGATGGCACAGCCATCGCTTGCACATTCTGCAATTTGCAAATCAGATTTTCTGCTGGCAAATATCCATGTGAGTTTGTTCAGTTACTGGAAAGAGTGCTCACGCCTTCTGAAAGGAACTGGGATCAACAGCTAACAACTTTTACAGGTTAGTTTCAAGGGGAATATTTTGGTTCATTCTCCTGCACAACTATTTCTGATACAGAAGGGTTTTAAAAACTCTTTTAAAAGCACTTGGTAAGTTTTCTCTCTACCATCCATCCAAGTGACCGTGTATTGTTCCATGAGAACTTCTGATCTTTAGCATAAAAAGAGATCACGTGGATCATGACACCACATATGGCAGTACACTCTTTACCTGTTTATACATCCTACCTTGAGGCACTTAACACTTTCTTCAGATATACCTAACAGTTCCAACTAAAAATCTCTTCCTATTCTAAGAGCCTACCCACACCCCAGCACAGGCAGACCCAGGCTATCCTTCCAGAACCATGCTTGCCAAAACCCCTTCCAGTACACGTGTTCAAACAGTAGGTCAGCTCAGGACTCTTCTTTTTTTCTTATCTTTACAGTTCATCGTGTTCCTCTTTGGCCTCCTGATCTTTCAACTTGAATTCTTCAGCAGTAACTTTACCATTTCCATCCCGGTCTTGATTGGTGAACATATTTTTAACAATCTTATCAAAATCAAAACCAGGAGCTAGTTTTCCTTTGCCAGAATCGACTTGAGCTTGGATGTACTCTGAAAACTAAGCAGAGGGAAAGGAGAAGAAAACAGCTCACAATTAAATGGACATTTAAAACTGAAGAGTATTTCAAAACTAGCATTTACTTGTCATCGACTATCCAGCATTTTACAATTTTATTAGATGTACGTACAAGTACACTCTTACTACCCTATAAACTTTCCCACCTAAATTGAACTAATTAGGACAGACACAGGAGGTTTAGTCACTCCAGAGGGGGTAGGTTTGCATGCCAATACATGAAGCTTACAGACATACGCCCGCATCTTACAAGAAGCAACACACAAGAGAAAAAGAATGAAACACAGAAATGAGACTTTAAATATCAGGATACCATGAGATTTGTCAAAGTAGTTTCAGGCATTATGCCTTCCACTTGACTCCTGTGTGGGGAAGGTTGTAAGGTTAGTTTTCCCTAAAGACCTTTCTCCCAATATGTATGATGAAGCTATTATAGGTAATATTAAAGGTGATACAACATCTGACTGAAGTCATACTGCTGGCTTGCCAAAACCAGAAAGACAAACACAACTTTCCCAATTACTGTTATCTCTGGTGCTACTTGTTAAATGACTTTCAGCAATGAGAGCTATTGCTGACATTCATTTACACTTTTTAAGCCACGCATCCTCTCGTATTTCCTTGGCTTCTCCTCCTCCCCACTAGGTGACCAGAAGGATGTTGATAGCAAAAGCCACATCCTACCTCATTCTCTAAACCAGTAAAAGCTCTCTCTTCTCTGCAAGAACAGAAGTGGAGATGGAAGTAAAACAAAGAGGTGGAAGACAGTGCTAGAAAAAGGGAAAACAAGACTTTGATTTTACCCCATTAGCTTGTTAAAATCCTCAAAGGCATCTCATGCTGTTCCACAGGGCCACAACCTGCCCCTTGAGCACTGCAGGCAGCTCTACTCCAGAAAGACACAAAACAGAATGACAGAGAAAGGTGACAAAGAAGACTTAAGAAGAGAATGAAAAAAATAGAACTCCTGAGTTAAAATGCAGAGGAAAACCTCACAGAGGTTTATATTATCGGAGATGGTGTGGCAAAGGCAAACAGCCCTCAATTAGGGCACCTACTGACAAGCACACAATTCACCCATGGAAGGAGCGGCAACAGGCATTGCCAGGCTCCAGAAGTGATTAGACAGTTCCTGGATATACTGCAGGCTCAGATTTGGCTCAGGAATTCATCTCAAACTGCCAATTAATGGACACTGAGAAGGCTGATACAGTGAAGGATTGTTGGATGCCAACTCTGCCTCTTACACTTGTGTCCTAAGGATCTATTGTTGACCACAAGCATGGCCATTCTTTTTTTTTTTTCTTTCTGGTTCTATTTCTAAAGCAAAATAATCATATTTTAACTGACATGCTGCCTCCCTGTTAAATTGACAACACCATGTCAGAAGAAGAGAAGAGGAGAGAGGAGAAGAGGAGAGACCCCCTTCTTCAACATCCGCATTGATGATGGTAAGAGAAAACATCCTGATGATAGTGGTAGGAGAAAACCACTGCAGGTGTTTTCATTGTTTCAGCTTACCTCCTCCAAAAGAACCTCTCCATCATGATTCTGGTCTATTTCTTCAAAAAGATTGGGAGAGACTTCCCCATTCCATACAAACATGTACCCTTCAGGCAACCCAGACACCAGTTCCAGCAGTTCAATGTCGAAAACTAAGACAGCACTACCAGGCACTTCACCTTCTGTCACAAAAAAACATCAAAGATCGGTATTTATCCTCACTTACATTAAAGGGTATATTTCCTTTTAATCTATAATTAAATTTTTCTTCCCATTCCAACAGGCACTTCTCTACTGTGATCCCGAGTCCATCAAATCTTCCTGTTTACTTCAAGGAGGTGATCAAAACATAAAGAAAGCTTTCATAATAAAACTGCATCAATTTTTTTATTTATAAAACTAAAACTGCGGGAATAAATCCATTTTCCTTTATCTAGCAGATACACGGTGTACTCCTGTGAGATTCAACAGAGTTGCAACAGCTTGGGATGTTACCTCAATGAAACCACAGAAGGAGTTTAATTTATCCTTGAAAAAGAAAAGTCAAGGTCACCTTTAATCTTCTATTTGCAAGAGACTGCAAACAAGCAATTTCTCAGAGAGCCAGGTATATACCAAAACACTCATGTAATGTTTCAGACCATGCTTATCAAATGTAACTTGAACAATGGTAAATACCTATGACAGGTATTAAACACAGTAGACTTTTTACGTTATGAGGAAATTTTCAATTTATTATATATAACTATGCAGTTTTATATAATAGATAAAATTATGTACAAAATGTTGTATATATAATACTTTTAATTTTTCATGGAAATGCACTTAGTGGAAATGCATTCTTATCTCTTAACAAAAATTAATTTTCCTTTCAGTGTGGTACATGATGCCTTACAGTTTTTATAATCTACAAACTGTTCTGGAGCTATTCAAAGACCAGAACAACTAAATGTTTCCATATACATCAGAATTTGTTGATCTTGGTGACCTCCTCTTAGAGTTCTTTCCCTCAAGTCTTTTAACTTGGAAGACCAGTAACAACAACACACACTGGGACATGATAGTTTTTGTCACTTCTGCATTGTTCTTTTTATTACTGCTGTCCCTGTCATTAAAAATTGACAAGCCTCAATGCTCTAAAGTTTCCTTAAAATGTATTGGTGTTGGGGTTTCAACAGCACCAATACACTGTTTCACATCCTACATTCAGTTCATGTAGTTTCCGTATTTTGAGTTTTCTTTGCATTTCCTAACATATTAGTGCTGACCAGCCCCCTTCAGTTTTGTTTCTGAATAACGTCGCATGTTCAAATGCGAGCACCCAGCTCCCTACCATGGAGAACAGCGTTTACATCCCTCTGCAACACCAGACTGCCTGGAGCATTCCATTCTGACAAAGCAACATTACTGGGGGCACGTGTTCCCTTTTGTACTGTGACAGTCTTTCTATTGGCCATAGCAACAGCATGATTTCAAAAACAGACAGTATGTTCATTCCACTGGGGAATGGGATGGGAGGGGGAGTGTCTAAAATAATGAAATGAAAGATCTCTAAAAAAATCCCATTCAAGCAGCTAAGACACACTCACCTTAGGACCTAGTACATACGAAGTAACAAAACATGCATACTTGTGTTTCATTTACCCAAGGGATGCTAAGTGGATGTGCACTTACCAACTCCATCCTCTCCATAACCAAGATGAGGTGGAATAACAACTGTTCGTCGTTCCCCGACACACATGTCTTGAAGGCCCATGTCCATCCCCACTACTACCTGTCCAGATCCAAGAACTATGTTGTAAGTCTTGCCAAGGCTGTGTCTAGAGAGGAAGGAAAGAAGAATTAAAAAACACGCTCAACATGCAGAATTTCTGTTGTTCAAAATCACCACAAAATCTTCTAATTAGTGTCCTGTCACTGCCAAAAATTAACTTCATGCCAAATGCTCTGTTCTACCAAAAAGTTACCTGAAGTTGTTCTCAAGTTACAGCCAGCATCAAACAGACGTCCCTGCTGCTGACATGTCCTCTGGCACTAAAATTATAGCCTTCTTTAATGAAATCCAATAAGAATCATTAATCATGCCAATTACACCCCCGAGGCATTTTATCTTGAAGATAGGGCTTTTGCCTTTCACATATTTTTAACTATTGCAGTTGGACTTTCTGGCAGATGTAAAAATTCCAGATGTACATTTGACCCATATCCATCACTCCTATATGGGGATCTGGGTGCATTCTCATAGATCAGCCATCCCTTTAAATGAAATCAGTCACTGTAATGTTGTATTTACTTAACCAAAACAGCCTGGAAGTATACTACTACTGCTGCTATTTACCCATATTAAATTTTGAATTATACCCTGCTGAATGTGGCTCATTTCTAAAATTAGAAATTATCACAAGTTAAAAGCCCAGAAGATAAACGTATTGTGATTCTAAAAGCAGAGTGTGCAGCACTAAGACTTTATTCTGTTGGTCTCCTTTCTTTGGTTATTTGGCTTGGCTGTGCCTCTGCAGGACATGCTTGTACAACAGAGTATCAGTTGGAAAGAAAACAGTTCAGTGGCTACGAGGTCAGCCTTAAAATTAGGAGCACATGACTCATGATCTTTGATACTCTATAAACTGCTTTGAATAAGACGGTCTCAATGTCGCTTGGTTCCTGCTACAAAATTCAGCCTGCTACAGAATTCAGCCTTCCTGTCATATAAAAGGTGTTTTGAATCCAAACACGTTACTTGTATACATACTTGCCTACAGCACTGCATTATGTGCACCAACCTAAGGCAGCTTTTCAGCTCTGCAAACTATTGTGTACACTGTGAATCCTATGAGCTGCTTCCTGCATTAATTATAACCTAGTTAAAAATAGCTTTTCCCAACTTCCCTTCCAAAAAATAAAATATTATTCGGATGACTTGAGCTATCCAAAAGATGAAGGGGGAAAAAAAAAAGCTAGCAGAAGTATTCTTGTAGCTGCAGCAAACACTGTGACAGGCTCACTTTAGTTCTACAGGAGACAGACTGGAGCAATCTCTTGCTTCCCTCATAAACCCACTGTCAACAGGCAGAAGGAAGAGGAACATTATCATCACCATCATGATCAAGCCCTCTGACAGTTTCTCCATGCTGACAACGCAGCACCACAGTACAGAAAAACCAGCACCCATCCACAGTACAGACATGACAGGTGACCATCCTCTATAAACCACACACAAGATATCCTTAATAAGACCACACCAAGCAGCCTGACCAGACCTCTCTCAGGAGCACTGAATCAGCACAGAGTGAAAATCCTACCCAAAAAACTGAATAAACCAGGACAGCTCATTCATAACAAGCTCTATGTTGTCCTGGCATTACCAGTCCAGACACCTGAATTAGCCCATTTAAACAGAATGCTATGCAGACAAACTGTTTCATCACTCCACATATACTGTTTATGTTCTTCTCCAAGACACTCCCACGTCCTTTTTGTTCCCAGTTCTCTTATTATGCTATGACAGATTGCCTTTTACTTTCCTCCTCCTATACATCCTAGGCAGGCAGACATAAAAAGAAAAATACATTCTACATAAATACTTAGTTTTTTTCTTAAAAAATCTTTACTCCCTGACAGCTTGCCTTGCAGGCAATTCATTCTGCTTTTACAGCTGCTGGGAATATTTTCCTTACCAGATCATTCAAATACTTACGTCGAGTCTAGCAAAGTACCGTCCAGGAGCGAAGCATTGTAGTGATATTTCAAGTAATCTCCCTTCTTACTCAATATGGTGCAGTTGGAAGGTCTGTAGTTAACAGTAATGCCGACAGAATCTGAAGGGTTGTGGAAGTCGACCACGTGGATGTCAAAGACCAGCACTGCAGATCCTGGAATTTTTCCTAAATAGGAAACAAATTAGATAAATAGAGAAAGAAATGGTAACCAAACAGGCTTATGATGACCAGGTACTGCACCCTGTAAGAATATGTATTCCCGCTGCATCTGTTACTGAGTCAATCTGCTCTTCTCACTCAGAATTAAAAGATGCAACAGAATGGAAGCTGCATCCAGTGTAGAAAAGAGAACCATTGGGAAAGCACTAAACATGCACTTCAAAGTTCAACAGTGAAGGAAAAAATTTTCATTATTCTGAAATTGAAAATTATGCAGAAATGAAGCAATAATCACATATTTCCTGTGACCATCCTAAATAACTCATCTGTCTTTGACGTACTAATTCAGTATTGATCATCAAAATTCTCATAGGAGTTCTCGTGCTTCAAAGAATGTCACTATATCTGAAAAGTTACATTTCCTTAAAATGTCCTGATAGCAGGCAATTTATCCCCTGCCTCCCCAGGATTATGTGTAATTGCACTACCAAAATTGACGGATACATCCAGACCCAGGAATGGGGTTTGTTGGTAAAGGAGTCTAATTCCCAAGTCAACAGCACAGATTTTGCAGTCCCAGAAAACAGGCTTTTCTTTTAAGGCACTTATTCAAATAACATCCCAGAAGCCACCTTTTAAACACCAGCCATAACACCATATTGGCTATCAGAGTTATCATATTCAACCTCTCACAGCAATCCTTTTAGGTACTAATGAGTTTTCCCAAAAGAATGTTAATTGTATGTTATACATACACAGATACTTCGTTGTTACATGCATCCACCATTTACAGAGGAGGCTTAGAAGTTCCACAAAACCTGTGGCTGTGGAAGGAATGGGGAAGAAAACAGGATGAACTCCTTCAGGATACAGAGCTTAAGACACACAGGTTGGAAGATCTCACAGTGCAGAGCTCCTGGCACCCAAGTACCAGTCTGCCTGAGACACTAATTATCCAAACAAATTCCGGTCAGCAAGTACCAGTCTCTCTGAAACACTAATTATCCAAATGAGTTCAGGCTACCAATTACATGTGAGATTGTTCTGTATTCTTATTGTCCTACCTATTGAGTTAATTAAAATAATTCTGCATATTCTGGGTGTAGTCTTGTCAGTTTTATGTCCACAAAATAACAAACTAATTCATAAACTTTTAAAATGCCAGAAAAATGAAAACAGACACAGACGAACTAAACAATAAAGAAAACCTCATTAACTATGGAAGACTTGAATGCAAATTCAAGCTCACCTCTTCCTTCTTCTCCATATCCAAGATGTGGGGGGATTATTATTCTTCTTTTTTCACCAGTGCACACACCTAGCAAACCTTCATCCATTCCAGCAATGACATAACCTTTCCCGACATAGGTGTCATACGTATGGTTTCGTGAATAACTATGGAAAATATTTGCATTTTAGCACTGTCAGGTGTACTCAAGAAAACATGGAATCTTGCAATAGCTCTGCAACACAGTTCTTAAACCAGTTAAGGTCAAACACACGGTCATTAACCAGCACCAGAGAAGAACAAAGCAATCACCATGTTCCATGAATCCAGGCCACCAGGTTTCATCAGCCAGTGACACGTGCCACTTATTACCCAGTAGTGGGACCCTAGCTAGCGAACAGCTAGCAAATTTGAAAATTTATTTCTACTATATATTGAAAGAAAAATCACACTTATTTATGTATTTTAGACTAAGCACAAAACAAGTTTTGACAAGTAACTAAAAAAAAAAATCAGTTTTCTTCTTTAAAATTTCCTCTGCCCTGACACTACTTTAATAAGTACTTATCAACTAGATATAGCTGAAGTTCATTCTCATGAGACATCCTTCAAACTACCTCATTTCACAACCACAGCTATGTAGTTCAACTACTACAAGGAGCAGGCAGGACAAATAGATTCTTCTGGGATGCACAACATTAAAATGAATCACTACAACAAAGCAATATCAACATTATCCCTCCTTTCCAAACCATGTCAACCACTTATACGTAGGTTGAAGGACCTGCTACAACACCTAATGATAGAGTAAAACAAGGCTACAATGGCAATTGATGTTTATTACAAGGACATGACTGTCCTCTGCCTTTCTTCAAGGCATGTTACATAAAGGCACAGACCAACGAAGAAAAGGCAGAAAGGTTTCAATTAATCTTTACAAGGTAGCTCTGAGAAAGAACAAGACCAGTACAAGACCAGACCCTGATGTAATCAGAGGTTTATTCAACTGCTCTAAGTCCAGAAGACAGCCCTGGCTGAGCTACCCAGGGGCAGTTCTGCAGCTGAATATTTCAGAGCAAAAAAGAAAAGGAAAATATTATTAGAGCTCTAAACCCCAGCCATTCACAGTGCTTTTGGCATATTCCCTGTACTAGTAACAATTTTTCTCCTGGATAATTAACTTCAGGGTTTCCAATAACTATTGTTAGCTGCTCTATTTCTTCATCTTTGAATTCTGCAGGAGGTCAGGATACAATGCTGTAATGAATGTGCCCTCTAACAACTGTCAGCAATTCAGAATGATGTAGAGGCTGCTGTCTACAAAGCACTTATTACTATTTATTGACAACAACCCTAATATAAGTAATACAGTTATTTTCAAAATTTGTTTAATTACTATAGACAATACTAATTTACATCTCAAAAAAGAAAGATTCTGGGTAGGTGCATTGTGGACATGATTTAGGTTCTTAACTTACAAGCTTTCATAAGCTGCAAATCAAGGTCTACAGTGATGGCTGCTGTTGCAGTACTAAATATTTTTCCATGAGTTTAATTCATAAAACATTTACATTGGCTCATTTTCATCTCCTTTTAGCTACTTCTGCCAGCTGTTCTGAAAGCTGGAGTGGGATGGTAAAGTACTGCTCAATTAAGAGGAACAAAAGTGACAGAAAGCTACAAGGGTATTATTCATCATATGATTCTGTACACAAGGCTCATGTGCCCAGAGAGCTTTGAATTTACTGTGAAAGTAATCCCTCTTCCTTTATCACAGAAACACCCGTTGAATTCTGCGGTTCTGTAATTCAGTTTTGAAAGACAACAGCCTTCAAAATGCAAACAGTTTTCAAGTACAAATACAATTAACCTCAAACTAGCCACTAGCACACTGATTCACAATTCTCAGGACATGAAATAGGTATCATATTTATTTTCTCTCTCTTCGGTGGTATTACCTATTTAGCAGAGGAACTGTAGGGCAAAGAGTCTTCAGGCTCACATGCCTAAAGCACTCATGGCTTCACCGGGTGGGTTACCGCCCCTAGATGGCGTCTGTGACACTGTCATAGTACAAACTAGCTCTTTTTCCTCCCACAGGGAAAAGTTTTCTATGAGTTTTTCAAGAAGACTCTAAGTCCACTCAAAATTTTCAAAAAGGAAGGAAAAGCAAAGAATTGTATTTGAGTATATTAGGGACAAGACAGAGGAGTCCAAACTGGAAATGCAATCTGTAGAGCTGAATGGTTTGGTTACCTGGAATCAAATAATGTGCCATCCAAAAGTGTGCCATTGTAATGGTATCGGAGAAAGTCTCCTGTCTGGCTTCTCCGCTCACAGGATTCAGGCACAACCTGGTTCTCAATAACAATACCATCTTTGGGGTTATGGAGATCTAGCAAAACCACATCAAAGACGAGGGAAGCTTGGCCAGGAATCTCCTTACCTACAAGTGTTAGAGCAGAAAAATTGGTAAGAAACAGCAGGTGTTCTAGCAGAAGCTTAAACGTGTTTGTTGAAGAAAAGTAACCTACTGCCAAATATCAAGCACATCCCCTTCCAAAATAAATTAGAATCATAGAGTATCCTGAGTTGGAACAGACTCACTAGGACCATCGAAGTCCAACTCCTGGCCTGGCACAGAACACCTCAAGAATCACACCATGTGGCTGAGAGTATTGTCCAAATGCTTCTTGAACTCTGTCAGGCTTGGTGCTGTGACTACTGCCCTGGAGAGCCTGTTCCAGTGCCCAACCACCCTCTGGGTGAGGAACCACTTCCTAATATCCAACCTAGACCTCCTCTGACACAGCTTCAGGCCATTCCCTCAGGTCCTGTCACTGGTCACCACAGAGAAGAGATCAGTGTCTGCCCCTCCTCTTCCCATCACAAGGAAGTTGTACGCTGCAATGAGGTCTCCCCTCAATGTTACTGCATGAAGTCAGACACTTGGAGTGTCCAAGGACACTTCTCAGGTTTGAAATAAGTCTGAACCTGCACTTTGTCCTCTGAGTTCTCCTCTTCTCCAGGCTGAACAGACCAAGTGCCCCCAGCCACTCCTCATATGGCTTCCCCTCAAAGCCCTTCACCATTTTCGTCACCCTCCTTTGGACGCTAAGACCTTAATGTCTCTCTTATATTGTGGTGCCCCAAAACTGCACACAATATTCAAGATGAGGTTGCACCAGGGCAGAGCAGAGCAGGACAATCCCCTCACTTGACCGGCTGGTGATGCTTTGCCTGATGGCCCCCAGGAACGGTTGACCCTCCCAGCTGCCAGGGCACATTATTCAATTTGCTCATATTTGTTCATATTCAATTTGCCATCAACTAGGACCCCAGGTCCCTTTCTGCTCTCCAGCATCTTGTTCCCCAGTCTGTCTGTACACCCAGGGCTGCCCCATCCCAGGTGCAGAATCCAGTTTGTTTAACTTCATACGGTTGGTGACTGCCCAGCCCTCTAATTTGTCTAGATCTCTCTGCAAATTTGCTTCCAGTCAGTCATTTTTTGTTTCAGTGGGTTTTTCACTCAATTCTCCAACTCAAAAATTTTACACAGCTCTTACTGTGATGGCACTGCCTCATTGAAAACAGCTGCCTCTTCAGCAACACCCATCTTAGTCAATACACACCAGCTCCATCTGAGCTGCATGGTTTAGTCTACCAGTATTCGCAACACACTTCGTGGAAGTGCACAAAATAACCATTAGAATACAAATCTGGTACATCCGCTCCTCCCATCCTGTTAATATCAAAACAGGAGACCACATGGTGGAAATTGAAGAAGGACAAATTGAGTATCTTAGTGAAAAACTACTTTCCCATCAACGTACAAATTATAGCGTGGGTTGCTTTGACCAAGAACCACTGAGTTAAAGATCTCAGCAAAATTTTGAAACACAACTTCACAGAGTTTTGTTATCTATGGAGATGGCTATCACAGTTAATGGTAATGAAGCCATGGAAGGCGTATGAAACCTTGTACACCACAGACATATCCATAAACATCAGAGCAGAGTAAAAACACAAGGAAGAGTCACAAACTATCCTTAACTGCCCCCTCATTTAAAATGGGGACCTCTATGTATGATCTGCAGGCTGCTTAGTCTTACAAAACAATTAATTCACCTTGTAGTTATTGCTAAGGCATTGGTTGCAAAAAAACCCCCAAAACTGGAATTAAAAATACTTTTTTTTCCCCAAAAGTTTTATGCTTTCTGTGGCAGTCATTGAAAGAACTATGCAGTCACCTGTCTCCAAGTTTTTGGCTTCACTAGATATTAATCACAAATTATATTCCCCAATTGATACAATTTCAGCATATAAATACTACAATTATACCAACAATATGTCTACAAAGCAATTTACTGTTTAATTTTTTTAAAAATCCTGTACTTTCTAACCAATCCAATCCTGTACATAACACATTTTGAACCTCTCTTTCCACCACTTTGTTCTGTCTGTCTGAACTCGGTAATAATGTTGCCCATAAATTTAAAACATAGAAAGTCAAGTTTGTTTTAAAGCACAGTTCACTTGGATTGAGAAAAAAAAAAGGAGTAACTAAAGGAATAATTTTTACCATCTCCTTCTTCTCCATATGCCAGGAAAGGTGGTATTGTGATAATGCGCTTCTCTCCTACGCACATTCCCAAGAGACCCTGGTCCATACCAGGAATCAGCCATCCAATTCCCACATAGGTATCATAAGTTCGCATCCGATTATGGCTAAAAATTATAGAGAAAAAAAAGCCCCACAGCCAAATGTCAGACAGTCACAGGAAAGAACAATATCAATCTTTAAATCCACATATATCCACATACTACGCACAATGTAACTCACAACTAGCTACTCCAAAAGTATTGGTCCTTCATTTACCAAGGGCTGGCTGGGTAGAGTTTTCCAGAGAGCTTAGCTATGTCAGGAACCTAACAGGGGCTTTGAAAAGTCACTCACAAATACAATGGTAGCTGTTATTAAAGCACCATTTTCCACTGAGCTCTGATGAATACACACACTGTACACTTAAAATCTCAGTAGGAAAGTGTTGGTAGCTTGATTTCATTACAAACTCTGCTTAGTTTATAAAACTTGTATCTAACCTGTATCTATGCTGCAGTGGTTATAGAGACTTAACTGACTGCAATAAATAGTAATATAAATACAAGGAATGGACTTTAAAATAAAAAAAAGCATCTGTGTTGGTAATGCCCATTCAGAAATAATGTACAGTTTTATTGGTTTTAGTCAGTACTGCTATCCTATAATCCCTGAATAAATTACTAACACACCTATGATGCTAGCTTTCATTTCCCGTGTTTCTGGGCAATGGGCATTAATTGTTACACCGGTGAAAGGGGAGCAAATGATGGTGAGATACCTATTAAGATACACACACGCAACACAGCTGCATACCTTGAATCAAACAGGGTCCCATCTAAGAATGTTCCATTGTAATGGTACCGTACGAAGTCAGACACCTGGACTGTCCGAGGACACTTCTCAGGTTTGAAATAAGTCTGAACCTGCACTTCGTCCTCTGAGTTCCAAAGATCGATCAGGAGCACATCGAAATGGAGCACAGCATTGGGGGGTATCACACCAGCTGCAAAACCAAAACAACACACCCAGTTTTGTTTCCCTTTTTATACAGGGCATCAGTGAAAAGGAACCAAACCACGCATACCCTAAAAAGAATGATTAATGCACACCTTATTCCTTGTTATGCTTATAACTCTCTGGGCTCTTGCCACTGTTGCAGATATTTAAGGGGGGAAACCTGGCAAGGTGACCTGTTATCAAAGCTGCCTATCAGGCAAACTCATCTTGAGTTAGCATTTGTTGCCTCTCTGAGGCTGTAAAACAAAGCTACTTTTGGCACTGATAAAAACTTGTGCAGCTCTGCAATGCCAAACCACAGTAAGTATTTAACAGTGAGATAGATATAAATAAATAGTGAACTTTAGCAGCAAGGTTCATTTGCTGAAGGTCCTCTACAGTCAACAAATAGCTCTTCCTTCAGCATGCAGAGGGTGTCTGGAGAAATTAGCTAGGCTATAGGCTTAACAAACATCTCTGAAGGACAGGGGAGAACCTCTCCAAAATTCAGTACCTGCAATTTCTACCCTTCTCTTCTGTGACTCCATTTTCTATCTCTTCTGCTGGATCACTTACACAACCAGCTATTCATTCACTGGCTCGGGGCCGTACTTACGGACGCCTTCACTTCCGTAGGCAAGCTTAGGGGGGATTTTCACAAACCGCCGCTCATTCACGCACATGCCAACCAGAGCTCTGTCCATCCCAGCAATAAGTTGACCTTTGCCCACAAACACGTTGAATGTAGATCCCCTGTCATAGCTGAAGGGGGAAAAGCAGGCAAAAGAGTTCATTTAACCCCCAATCGACTTTTTTTTTTCCTTGAGGGAGAGAGTTTAACTCTACCTTGGTCTCCCTCTTGCCCTGTTAGCATAATTTCATCACAAGACAGCTGCTAAGAAAAGAGGTAAATCCAAGTGTTCCCGAGATTTCAACCCAGTTCTACTTCTGTTCACTGCTCATTGTCTATCTGAAACACATTCTAGCAGTGTGCAATGTGTACTACAGGCACCCAAAGCCCATAACTACAAACAGCTAATTTACACACTAATATCATAAGCAGCACTGGAAAATTAAGGAAGAAAAGGAAAAATCAAACACTATTATGAGATACAAAAGAATGACTGCTCCCACAGTACAATCTCAGCACATTGATTTTGGTGAGTAACATCATAAAAATATTGCACGAGACTGATAAGCTTCACCATGTGAGACATCACAGTTGGGGAATCTCCGTGGGAGAAGGGGAAAGCGAAAATATGCCTTTTTGAGTAATAGCTGTGAGGCTTGCCAACTGGTTATTTATTTATTTTCTCCTCCACATTCACAGTTCTCATTAAAGTATAGAGACATGTTTTAAACAGCACATTTGCCAGATCCAGAAACAAGAGAGCTAGCTAAATGATTCTCCTCTGTGACAATACATAAACATTCAAAAGGTAAAAGAAATGATGCTTAAATGATTTACAGTTTTCCAGAGGGGATGGAGAACAGAAGTGTTACCACAGAAGAACACTAACATCAGCTTAAGTGGTTAGTTTGACCACCTTAAATCTGCACAAGGACCCCACTTAGCTATGCCTGAATAACTGCCGTTATTTAGTTTTCTGAAGCGATGTATAAACATACAGCAGAAAGCATTTCAAAGGTTTCATGTCTATTTTTAAGATTTTACTGCTTCCATTTGCTCGAATTCCTTTTATAATTTCAAGGATTTCTTTTTTTTTATTTTTATATAAAAATCAGACCTGGGGGAAAAAAGGTTGGGAAAAAAAAAAAAGGTTTGTGCCTCTTTGCCTGCTAAAATATTTTGGAAAGCAGCCAGTAGCTAGATATTGCTAGGGAAATTATGTCAAACTTTCCTTCTAAGACTGTACACATCATTTCCACAACACACTGCGCCTCCTAACAGTCCCAGACCCTCGAATCTCTCAAATATTTTACCAAGCAATCTCTCTGTATGTTCCACCTTTTTTTTTGTGTTCTAGCAAACATTTCCCCTAAAATAGACAATCCTCTATACTGAGCATTCACTTTCGGTTCCACAAATATTCCTACTCCCAGGAAAGGACAGGAAATATTTAAGTTAGCTCCTGACAAATTCCATTACACACACAAAACCATAATTAAGATGTTAAGATCAGTTACACAACAGGTAGCAAGAAACCCCCAAAAATGGTATTTTGTACCAATTAACAAAGTTTGGCAATATATCTGGGATGAACTTAGAACAGGAGAGCTTTTTTTTAATAAAAATAAATGCACAACTAAGAAAACATTGATGTTAAGCAGAGAACTGAACAAAGCAGTGATCAGACCATGCAGCTTTGGAGGACTGACTTTGCAGATTCCTTAAAACTAAGCAAAATTCATTTCCATTAGTGGAATTTACCAAATTAATAGCAGATGACTAGGCAATTCAATTCAGACTTTAAAGTGCAAATTATTTTATGGCCATGGAAATCAAAATGCAAATGCTGATGCAAAAGAAAAATAATAAACAGGCACATTAGTTCATTTATGTGACACAGTCACGATTAGTAAGACTTTATCAACAGCCTTTTAACACGAAGAGCAGTATTATTATCTTCTGTTTGGAAATACAGAAAACTAATTTTAAAACTCAAGAGCATTTTCAACAGCTGAAGAACAAAATAAAACTGCCCTTAGTTCAACAACTAGAGTATTTTCTAGACTGTATAGTAGTGTTTGATTGAACTGATGCTGGTAAGCACGTTCATAAATTTTAAAAAAAAGCAAACAAATTAACAGAAAAAAGGTAGGAAAATGGGCTTTCTAATAGGCTAATTTTTGTATAAATTGACTGAATCTCCTTAACTTGTATGCAGGGAACAGTAAAGATTTTACAACAAACACTCCAAAATACTTCTTCCATTAACCAACAGAACATAAAATCCTCTTACTTTTCCATTGTCTTAACATGATAAACCACTGTCATTATTCTTAAAAAAGACCACAGTTAGTGAATAATGAAAGTGTACATCAACATGAGCTGCCATCCAGAAAAAAAATCCTGTGCTGAACAAATCTGATGTTTTGCACCCTTTTGAAATTAAGGTGGACATAAAAATATTCAAGTTAGACTAGAGTATCATCATTACTACTTATTTACCGATATTTAGAGGACCCAAAGAGATAATTATTGTACAGTTCTGCACAGAACTGTATTTACTGCCCCAAATAATTCAGAACCAAATGACAAGGAATTTGGAGCTAAAAGGAGAGCCAGTACCTGGGTAGCCCCTCCAGGTGCTCTGCCTCAATGCACAAGTTTGCTGGTACAACTCAGGGTGTAAGTAAGCCTCAGTATGTATCTGCAGCAATCAGAAACACACTTCTGAACACGTGGCCGGTTTTCCAATTGTCACATATTTGTAAAATGAGCCACAAGGACGCTGCCTTTCTGTGTCCTCACATCTGCAGCTAAGACTTATTTTCCAAGCCTGTCAGTTGCCAATGAATTCACTGTCCTTGCTGTGCCTTTTCACTGCAACTGCACCAACACGAGCTGAACCACCAGCTACCACATCCCACATTTTATCCAGAGAAGTGCTGGTGAAATGGCACTACTGGCATACTACATAAAGTCAGCTTCAGAGGAAGAGCTGAGCTTACTTTGAAGTATAGTTATTTCCCTAAGGCTGTAGTTTCCTTGAAGCACAAGGCAGATTACCAGGATTACTGAAAATATATTTTGCTTTATCTGAGTAATACTTTGATCAGTGGCAATGAATGAAGCAAGAAAAAACAAATAAGCTGTCAGCAGCATCAACATCCTTCACAATCTCCTGATCCCACTATTTAGGCTTCTTGATGCTAAAATAACAGCAGGAAAGGAGCCAGGCACTTCACTGTACATAGGTCACATTTACTCAAGGGGATCTCATTCAAAAAATTCTATGTAAGTACAGCCTGTTAATTCTTACATTTCTGGCAAGGATAATGATTCAGAAACACTTGAGTTCGAGTAGGTTTGAGCCTGGAGAAGACATAGGAAATGTACAGAAGGAAATGGGCAGGAAATCACTAAATACTGTGAGAGACTGCAATACCACATACACTCCTGTTTACCAGGCTAAGGCTATAAGACCTTATAGTCTTCTCTCTTGGAGCACAAAGCTCCCACTCAGTGCCTTGGAGAAGCAGCTGGAAGAACGTGGTGGGGATCCATAAGGGCAAACTACTGCGAACTGGACCCAGCCACTGCACCAGTCTTGCCCCTAGTCGCCAGCAGTCATACCCTAGCCCTCTGCCCTTTCACGTTTCAAAGACATCTTCCCATGGTGGTCTGTATGTCCCGCGTTCCCGCTGTACAACACTGCCCATCCTGCCGCTGACAGGACGGTCATACCAAAAGGACCCACGGGGCACAGCTGGGAAAAAGCAGCGGGACCTGAACGGAACTTCAACTGGAGCCTCCGCCCAGCGCCACAACCTCTGCACATCCGCAAGAAACACTCTCGTGGGACCAGGACCTCTCTCTCCCCCCGAAGCGCACCCTCACACCAACCAAACCCCGAGGGGGCTGTCCTCCACGGCGGGCTCATGCCAGACCTGGAGTCGAAGCGGGTGCCGTCGGGGAAGGCGCCGAGGTAGTGGTAGCGCACGAAGTCGCCGGGGCGCACGGCCCGCGGGCAGCTCTCGGGCACGAAACGCCGCTCGACGCCGAGCTCGGTGCCGTCCAGAGGGCTTTCGGCAGCGGGCACCGGCGGCGCCTGGCACGCCGCCCAGCTCTCCAGCAGCGCCGGCAGCAGCAGCAGCAGCGACCCGCAGCCGGGGCCCCGCCGCCGGGCCGCCGGCCCCGCCATGGAGCGCAGTGAGCGGGGCAGCCGCGGGGCGCACCAGGCGGCGAGGGGAGGGAGAGAGGATGGAGGGAAAGGGGGGAAACAGGGAAGAGAGGGAAAAAGGGCAGGGAGGGAAGGAAGGGAAACCGCCCGCCCCGGCCCGCCCTCTCCTCCTCCCGCCGCTACAAACTTGCAAACGTGGATGAAGCGCTCCCACCGGGACGGGGGAGGAGCAGCCTGGGCGCCGGCTCCCCCCGCCCGGCGCGGGGCTGCGCAGTTCGGAGCGCGGCGGAGCAGCGCCCGCACCGCCGCCCCCGCGGCCGCCCCGCTCCCCTCCCCTCCTCTCCCCGGGCCGGCGGTGCGACGTGGCGCTGCCCTCGACCGCCCCCACGGCGCTCCTTCGCTCCCGGGTGTGGCACGGGACACGGGCGGACCCCGAGAGCCCTAAACACTCCCCCGTCCCCGCCATTTTCCGCAGATTCCCCGCAGCTCTTGGGAGCGGTGCTGGACGCCCTGGGACGGACTGAAGGCACGAGGATTGACCCCACCCCGCATCACGGCTTTTTGTCACTCTGCTTGCACACGTAGTCCATACACGACTTCGAGTATTTGTAGGTTTTAAGTCCCAGCGTAAATGTTCCATTGTAAATCAAAACCCTCAAAAATATGAGGTTGTGTTGGCCAATTATGCTTGACATACACCAATGCTGTCACAGGGATTTGCAGCTCCCTGTCAGGGAAAAACTTTGCAAATGACATAGAGAAAAATCATAGAATCACAAAATTGTTTGAATTGGAAGAGATCATCTAGTTCCAACCTCCCTGCCAAGGGCAGGGACACTTTCCACTAGACCAGGTTGCTCAGAGCCCCATCCAACCTGGCCTTGAGCACTCCCAGGGATAGGGCATCCACAACTCTCAGCAACCTGTGCCACTGTCTCACCACCCTCACAGAAAAGAATGTCTCCCTAATATCTAATCTAAACCTGCTCTCTTTTGGTTTGAAACCATTCCCCCTTGTCCTGTCACTACACACTCTTGTAAAAAGTCTCTCTCAATATTTCTTGTAGGCTCCTTTCAGGTAGTAGAAGGCCACAATTAGGTCACCCTGAAGCCTTCTCTTCTCCAGACTGAACAAGCCCGATTCATAACAGGAGAGGTGCTCCATCCCTCTAGTCATCTTGATGTCCCTCCTCTTAACTCACTCCAACAGGTCTGTGTCTTTCCTGTCCTGGTGACCCCAGAGCTAAACGCAGCACTCCAGGTGGGGTCTCACCAGAGCAGAGTAAAGGGGCAGAATCCCCTCCCTTGACCTGCTGGCCATGCTGCTTTTGATGCAGCCCAGGACACACTTGGCTTTTTGGCTGTGAGCACACATTTCCGGCTCATGTCCAGCCTCTCATCCACCAGCACCACCAAGTCCTTCTTGGCAGGGCTATTCTTGATCTGTTCATCCTCCAGCCTGTATTGATAACAGGGTTTGCCCCAAGCTAGATAGAGGACTTTGCACTTGGTCTTGCTAACACTTATGAGGTTCCCATGGGCCCACTTCTCAAGCTTGTCCAGGTCTCTCTGGATGGCATCCCATCCTTCAGATGTGTCAACAGCACCACTCAGCTTGGTGTCATCTGCAAATTTGCTGAGAGTGCACTCAATCCATTCATCTACGTTACTAATGAAGTTATTAAATAGCATTGGTCCCAATATGGACCAATGAAGGGCATCACTTGACCATCGGGAGCCAGTGACCACTACCGTCTGGATGTGACCGTCCAACCAATTCCTCATCCACTGAACACCCCAACCATCAGTCTATCTCTCCAGTTTAGAGAGAAGGATGTTGTGGGGGACCATGTCAAAGGCTTTACAGGTGTCCAGAAAAATGACATCTGTAACTCTTCCCTTGTCCACTGATGCAGTCACTCCTTGGTAGAAGGCCACTAGGATGGTCAGATGGGACTTGCCCTTGGTGAATCTGTGCTTGCTGTCTCGAATCACCTCCCTGTCCTTCAGGTGCCTTCACACAGCTCTAGGAGGCTCTGTTCCATGTTCTTCCTTGGCACAGAGGTGAGGCTGACAGGTCAGTAGCTCCCAGGGTCCTCCTCTCTACCCTTTTTAAAGATGGGTGCAATCAGTACCCATCACCAGTTCCAGTCGCCTGGGACTTCACCTGCTGCCATGACTTTTCAAATGTCATGGAAAGTGGCTTGGCAACTACATCATCCAGTTTCCTCAGGATTCTGGGATGCATCTCCTTGGGTCCCATAGACTTATGTACATTCAGGTTCTTCAGGTGGTCATGAACCTGGCCTGACAAGCACCCAGTAAGACACAATGTCAAAGAGGAATCACTTTCCAAGTCTGCCAGCAATCCCCTTTCTCTCTCTCTCTCTCTCTTTGATCTTGCACACACTGATGAGGAGGAACTTAGATTTATTCTCTGTTATTCTAACTGATTTCAGTGAAGAAGCATGGAAAAGGTAAGTATCTGCATGTGAAGCACCCAATCCCAAGCAAGATGAAGTCAAAATACAATATTTTTGAAAAGAAGAGAATTTTGTGGCAGAAGAATTGGGGCAACTGGTTGGAAATGCAGGTGATGGCTCACAGGTGCAGTTCCCCATTTTTTGTTAATCCGCCACCCAGCTGTACCACCCCAGCAACAGAAGGTTTTTAAAGTGCTTTCAAAAACACTCTTGTATAATGTTGATGTATTGCTAGGAAATGGCTGCTGCGCGATGACCTAACCAGTGAAGAAAGTTGGAAACCCGGGTGGTTACTTAATGATAACCAAACTTGCAGTTACAAATCACACCCTCCTTCCAGCAATAGTCACACTGCACATTCCAAATCAGCCTTTTAAACAAGCTATGTAAATTGTCTGGCAGTTGCCTGGAATTAGATAGCTTATTTTGATGTTGATTTGTATGGACGCAATTTATTTTCTTAAGGAGAACTCATAGTTCACCATTGGAGTATGTTGATACAACCAACATAAAGATAAAGCTTACCCTGCACTTGGCACTTCTTATTGCCAGGCAGTGACACAGTCTCTATTTATGCACATTTATTTAAGAAGTTCTCTGTTTTCAAAACAATTCCTTGGACTCTTAATATTTATGCAAGTTTTGTACTCATTATTCTTCACCTGTGTCAATAACAGTTCTCCACTTCTGATGTAATTACCATTGCCTCAAGACTGCTCTAAGTGTTTTCAGTTTCATTGGCTCCTAAAAGAGCCACGTGTCCATTCTGTGTTACCAAACCTGCTCGCTTCATGCCCCACTTCCATTTGCCCCATAGCTCCTGTACATCGTGCCTCTCCATAAGCACACGCAGAGCTCAAGGTAGCTGTCAGCCAGGGAGGCACTTTCCTTACTGTCCTCTTAGTTTTCTTCAGAGATCACAAAGGTAGAGAATGTGCAAATCCAGTCTTTTCCTTAGAAATGTCAGTTTAAACATTTTGCTGTTTTTTCAAAGCACACATACACACAGATTCCTATTTACATGCCTGTTTGATTGAACACTAACACACCTGGCCTGGAAACATTTTGGGGGTGCCGATCTCCACCAGATCTGTTCTTCAGTCAGCCTGACACATAGCCATGACTAACACAGCGTGAGAGGGGAGAAAAGCACAGACATGCCTAAAGCTCCTATAGAAGCTGGTCCAGGAAGGAGGATTATCCTTTCCAGACTTTAAGACACAGTACAGCTGAGGTCCTTTCTCTCTCTGAAAAGTTAGCTTTCAGGAATGTCACAGGTTAGACATTAAATGAGGATTAAGGAGCTGGGATTCATGTCGTTGTATCTCCTTTTGGAGTACACAATGTAATGTTCAAAGGGCTGCAATTCTCCTAGCTTTGGGCTACACTATATCAATCTAAAATAGATTCAGTGCTGTTCCCATATCTTTTGAAGGGCAAGGAAGTAAAATGTCAGCTTTCATTGTCTACCTGTGTATCCCAGCAGAGTTACCATTAAGTGTGTCACACAGAGGAGAAATCCAAGAGCTCAAGTTCCAAGAAGGTAGGTAAGAAAATTCCTTCATACACTGCTTGGTACAAATCATGTCTCAGAAGCACTGAAGAAAGCTGAGAAGCACACTGATGAGTCACTTCAATTAAAGATTAATTTACGGCAACTTAGGAAAAGGAAATAAAGCCTCAGCTTGGATCTGAGGTAGACAAGATACCACTGGTTTGTAACTTGAGATGCTGTTCTGCTCCTTGGAATGTGCTTGAAGCCAAGTGCCAGGCATTCATGAGATGATGGACCTAATGTAAACTAAAATGTTTGCAACACATTCAGTCACATAAACATGGGAGAGGTTGTGACTAGTGAAATATTCTGCTGAGCAGCTGTTGGACCTACTCACTACTTATCCACTAACTGTTGTCAATTACCCCTCACACAGCTAAGATTACAGGCCCAAAGATTCAGTCCCTGGATGCCTGAAGTATGCATGCATTGTGCTTTGATCCAGAGGTTTTCTAAAAAGGTAGCATACTGAGACAGAAAAACATAGAGTGGATTTGAAATGTTTTCTAAGTACTCTACCAATTACAGATCAAAGAAAACAGAGGTAGTCCTTTTTTTCTTAGAAAGAACATGTCAAATGCTGCAGCTTGCAGATACCTTGAAATTATGGCAGGCAAATTTAGAGGCAACTCAGTTACTAGAAGGAAAAAAGTGAGAGCAATGGGAACCACAGCTTGAACTGATATAAAATCCAGTTTTAAAAAAAACAAATATCTGCATTTAATCAGTAGATAATATTCATAAAGATCAAAACGTAATGCTGGTTTTGGCTGTATAATCTACCGGGGGATTGTGAGAAGGGACTCTGAATTATTTTTATCTTCTGCATTTCTCAAAGCTGTTCATCTCGGTATGTACTCTTTCAGACTCCTAAGCAGCTTTTTAGAGAGTAGTTTTGGGTTACCAAATAATGTGAAAAAAACATTGTGCTCTCTCTGTTGAACTGAATTTCAAGTAAGGAAAGTAAAAAACCCAATTACAACTCAAAAGTTAATTTCTCCAAAAGATCTGTAAAGGTCATGAAGCTCTTCAGATACTTTGAAACAACCACAAAACCACAGTGTATCAACACTGTTCTTAAGTAGTAAATGTGGCTAAACTACAAACCAACCTCAGTAAGTACTGTTTTAGTAAACAAGATTTTGAACAAATACTGGTTTTATTTTATACAGCTACATGATTATTTCAGAGCATGTGCAATCTGAAATAGCTCTTTGTACCCAAAATGTTGCAATATATATTCTATTCATTACACACAATTTAATTGTCTCTGTGAGATACTGGATCCAAATCTCACTGAATTATTGATATGGGTCGGAACCAACTCGCTGTGAGTGTGTGTGTGTGGGGAGGGAAGGACTGGGCCTAGACCTGCAGGTATATGGTAATGCTGTCTTATCACATAAAGCCTGCCCAGAGCACACGGCCTGCAGCCAACAGGGCCGGGTCCCTGAGGGCACTCGGCAGAGTAGAAGGTCCTGCACCCAACGTGGCTGAGCCCACGCAGAGCCCATGGCATCACTGAAGGCAGTGCAGCCAGGCTGTCAGTCAAGGCAGACCTGCCTGGTAGCCTGCCCACATCATGCCCCTGGAGCCTGTGACTGCCTACAGCACAACTCACTCTGGCCTGGAAGGCACTGACTGGATATCCTGCCTTGGTAAGTCATGAGAAATACTGTGACACGGAGCTCTTCGCTCTTCATACAGAGCCACCTTGGACTGATTAGCCACCTCCACAGGCTATTTAACATGCAGGTTCTATTTCAGCTTATTACTGGTAGTGGTTAGCAGGGAACATAAAAGGCACAGAGCATCAGAGAAATGGATACGCTTTAAATTGCTGATACTGCAGATACATTTCAATTACTCCAATTCATCTTCAGTTTACCTCTACTCCACCCACTATAGTTGTTCTAATGGAAGTCAAACAAATAGCGGGTGACGCTGTGAACCAGTGCCCTCTTCCAGAGCCTGCCGTTCCAGGAGAAAATCTCACTCGCCCATAGGTACTCAGCAACTCCTTTGTTGGATGTCAGAGCATAATGAGATACACCAACAGAGCTGTCTTAATTAGTGCTTATGAACAGCCCGTCATTCCAAATGTGCCACGCTAAATTACTATCCAAGTGATTTAGCAAATCCGGCTCATTCTGACAGATATGGGTTAGACAGCACTTACAAAAGCCCACTGCCGCCAGAGATGAGGCATTGGCTCCCAACAGCCAAACACAAGGATAAATTACAGTTGACTGTTGTCTTCCCCCAACACTGCTATTGTTTGTAAGGCAAATGGCTGTCAAAAGTATAAGCCTGGATTGCACACTTTTGAGGCATCAGTCATGCCTGCCTTTGTGCTTGCACTGCCACTGCTGTAGTTTGCACGCCACTAGAAACAAACAACTGTAGCAAGCCAACTCTGGGCAAAACTATTTTCTAATTTCCCTAGAGCAGTGGTGTTGGCCTCAGTGTAGATGTGCCAGTGTAAAACTGCAGAAAAACTACCCTATGCATCTGTTTTTTCCTACCATTTTTCACAACTATATATTTAAATGTTACCAATTTCCATTCAATGTTCATGCATTTATCAGACAAGGTATATATGTGCATGTGTTAAATATGAAAATGTCATTACCCTCATTTCATAAAAAAGGAAAGGGTTTTCAGACCTAAATACCCTTCAAAATTGAGACCAAAGAGGTTAAAAACCACATTTTCAGAAAAGTTATAATTTCAACATAAGTATGAAAGTCAGTAACCAGATTTTCAGAAAACTTCATCTATGGAGGGGCTACAATTTAAAAAAATCTGGTCATAAGTGACATACTGAATGTAACATAAGTACCTGGAGACAAAATGAGAAATGTGTTGTATAACACATTATTAAAACTCATGTGATCTAAAGCATATTCTAAATATATTGCAGGTACCCACAAAATCAGAGAATGATTTTGAAACAATGGACTGCTTATATTAAGCTGCAGAAAGAGTTGGATATTCCTAGCAACCAATACATGTGGTTAAGCCACAGGGTTTTGGTCTGTGGATTTCTACAGTGTCATGCAGAAGTGGTAGGGAAGCCTGCTGTCCACTGGCCTAAATTCCCAATGAGAGGGCATCTGCATCTGCAACGATCTCAGAACTGTGTGGCTCAAACTGTGCAGAAAGGAGTAGTTTCTGCAACAAGGATCACTCTGGTTTTCTTAAATGCACTAAAAACAATCAAACAATTACTGATGGTTTGCCTATTACAAAGGTCTTCACTGAATAAAAAGGGAGGCCAGAAGCATTATGCACTTGTTTGAAGACTAAGCAGTTTCTCAAGAAGCATCATAGACACCAAGGTCTGAAAAGCAAAGGGTCACAATTGGGTAACTAATTTATCATGCTAAATTTTATCACGTGCAATCTGTACTCTGTCTGCTGGGACTGTTGTGGCTCTATAATTAAAAAATAATAATGTTTTGTTCCGACATTCTTTTAAACAAAGCTGCCTTAATAAAGTTGGTTTGCAAATTAGGTGTGGACTATGACTCCCAGTCAGAAAGACAGAACCCTTTTATCCAAACTCCAGTCTAGCTGCCACCCCCACATCCACCCATCCCCTGCCTATAGCATTTTCCCTATAAAATGCCTTCTGGAAGCTGTTTGTGTTGGGAGAAGAAGAGGAAATGGTTCCTCTGCAAACAACTTGGCATACAAGAAACTATGCAAACTTTCCTGAAATGTAAGGGTATCTGTTCCACCAGGGATACAACCCACCTACATTTTGAAACAAGAACACCACAAATTCACTTTGCCTGTCCTGAGTAAAAGGAGGTGATCGGAAAAGAGGCAAGTCAGGTCAGTCACTTCTCTAAATATCAGCACTGTAGCTGCCAGAGGCCACTGCCTAAGCAAACTGGAAACAGGAGATCTTGTTATTTTTCCCCTCCTTCATTAATATTCATATGTGAATCCCCTGAGAACTGCCTGAAGTGCATAGGTGTTACGAAGTAATGCTCACTGGTTCTTGTGCGTGTGACCATTAAAGCAGGTGCTTACCAGGAGTCCAGTGCAAAAAGACCACAGCAATCTTCTCCCCTAATTAGTAAGAATTTAGTAAGCATTTAGTGTTTCTTGTATGAATTTTTATTCACATTTTGCATCTTGAGAGAGAAAAAATCATGTATTCAGACATCAACTCTAAACATTTCACTTCTACTAAAATGTCAACATTATTTTGGAAGCAGATTCACACATATTCATCAGATATTTAATGCGTCTTTTCAGCTTGAGAAAAGAGTCCATCTGTAGAGCAACTGTAGGGTGGTATTCCAGTAACCTTTTCCAGCCATCTGATCTGTGTACTAATGAAGAGTTTTACGCCCAGGCTCATAAAATCAGGAACTTTCATGTTACACAATCATCTTCAGGTGCTTGCATAGAGCTGGTAAGATCATTCTGAGTGCTGGGCATGTTCTGAACCCACTCCTGGTGTGCTGGGCTGCTGCAGCACAGGTCACAGCCTTTGTTGCCTGCCTTCTCCACTAATTGTTGCAGCCAAGTTTTATCTATCTGAGCTTATGCTAAGGGCTCAGACCAAACATCCTATGCAATCCTTGTGGGCGAAAGAAACATAAAGAAACATAAAGCCAAGAATTAAGTCTTAGCAAACGAAAGAGTTATTATTAGTCTGGCTACAATCATGCTAAGTCCAAATTAGCTAATTATTGCAGCTAATTCAATAATGATATAATTAGAACTACTATACACAAACTTAATACACAAACTTAATATTAACTATGCCATTCTCTGGTCTCATGCTCGTCCACTGGGCTCGAAAGTCAATAATATCATCTTTAGGAAAAGCAAGGGTTGGTTGTAGTAAATTGTCGGTATCCCAAGTTCTTTGCCATGATTACAGTGTTAATATTTATGATTTCTTCTTCCTCTTTGCCAGGAGAAGAGTGATGTGCATTTCCTCCTTCTCTCTCAAGGTCTGCTTGGGGTCATTTTTTTATGTTCCCTATCAGTCTGTCAACTTGCTCCTTCTTTGTTGGCTCACAGTTCCATCTTACATCTCACTTTACTGTAGGTTATAGATTTTACCTACATTGCAGGTAAACCACAAAATCCATTGACTCAATTTCTGAGGCTTCATTTCTTCAGTGATCTGTGGCTGACAGTTTGTGGTTTGTGTCTATGGTCCTGGGACCTCCGGTACCGTCCTGTGCTTGAATTTTTCAAGGCCTCCACTCTTATCTCGTACTTGCATTTTGGGAGGCCCAAAACACCCTGTTTTTTTAATCTACAGTCTTCAAGCTGTGGTTTCCAGATAGCTTAACTAATGTTTTATGAACACAGCCTAACCACCTACAGCCAACATCTACTTTTTTTGGCAAGATCACTGGTACATTATTAAAATTACTTTATAACTGGGCAGAACACCTCTCATTTCTTAGTTTATTCAAGCATGACCAAAAAGCACCACACAAGGCTAGCAGGAGAAAGCCCTATTAGAGGATGCTAAAGTGATTTTTTTTTTCCCACACTCCACAAGTGACAAATAGAAACATAGGCCATGCATGAATCTGCCTAGATACAGACTGGACTAGGAGAGAATGTGGTTTTTTCTGTCTACAATGATATATTTATTCTTTCATTTCTATATCTATGTAACTACAGATGATAGTAACTTTTAAGCAAAAGTAACTATGAGGGAGTGTTCCTGGATGTCATTCATAGCAAAACTAGCATAATAGAATGAAAATATAGAGGCTTCTAGCCCGCCATTGGAAAACATTATTTTTGTGTGTTTGGCATGAGTTTCAACATCCTATATCAGAATTCCTTTCTCGTTCCTATCAGAGACACTCCTGGGTCAACTTGCTTAACTAATCCTTACTTCATTGCTGTAACACTGCTACACTACTCTTACAATATTACCCTTTTGAGAGGTACAGGGAAGGAAGAAGGTCTAGAACTTGTGAGTTTCCATTCCTTTCTTTTCAGTTACCTAGAAAGAAGCTGTTGGTGACCTGACATATGGGAAGTATGTTAAGCTAAAGAGCTGCAGATTTTGGATAGTTTTGAAATAGTTAAGCTGGAACAGCTGTTTTGCATGGAAGTAACAGATCAGCTATCTTTTTTCTTTTAAAAAGAGAAAGTCATCTTCCTGTTTAATAGAGGTGGCAAGCAGAACCAAGAATCTTTGCCTTCAACTTTTTAGATTGTATTTTTCATCACTTTATTTCTGCAGTTTCTGTGACCCATTAATAAACACTGGAGTCTTTTTAGGTTCCACTGGAAAGTTGGCAGCTCAGAGGGGACATACCAAGGACAGATGCTGGCACTGAAGATGAATTTGCCTATTATATTTGATACACTGGGCATCGTTTAAATGGGAACTGTTTTATCAGTCACTATTTTATAGAGACAAAATTCAGAAAAGGAATCTGCTTTTGCAAGGGAAAAGTTCTTGTAAATTGATCACTGATTTGAGAATACAGCCAAAGCTTAGAAGGAGGAATTTCCTGCAGTTATGAAAAACAAAAAAAAAACCCAAACTGGCTACCAGGCAAAGAATCTAGCCTTGATCCATACTTAGTCAGTAGCAAAACTGCCAACATTGATGACAGCAAGACTATAACTATTAGGGGTTAAGACACTATATATATATAGATTTAAATACAAGAGGAACATCCAATTTGGAATAATTATCATGCCTCTAAAAAGGGGTTCAAATTGCAGTGATCCTGACCCAACCTCTAATCTGTAAAAAACAGATAAATAGAGAATTATGGATTTCATTACATCTGACTGTTTCTTATGAAACTAAAGTCCTGCCCACTCAGCTTGGGCACAAGCGATCCCACAAATGATGGTATGTTTTGCAAGAAGTTGGGAGACTATTCAAGGGTTATCAGCCAAAATCTCCCTTCCCTACTGTTATATAACATGCTGTTAGCATCTGAGTGCTCCTACTACTCACACAGTCCCTGAATGTGGCCAGTCCTTACTCAGGTAAAGTCCTTTGAAGCCTACATAAAGCTTTGCCTCTGTAATGACGTACTTGGGGCCTTACATTAACAGATGAGAAGAAATCATGTCACTCTCTACCACTACCTGAAACGAGGTTGTAACAAGGTGGGGGCTGGTCTCTTCTCCCAGGCAACAAGTGACAGGACAAGAAGTCAGAACCTGAAGCTGTACCAGGGGAGGTTCAGGTTAGTCATCAGGAGGAATTTCTTTACTGAATGGGTGGTCAGGCATTGGAACAGACTGCCCAGGGAGGTGGCAGAGTCACCATTCCTGGAGGTGTTCAAGAAATGACTGGACATGGAACTTTGTGCCACGGTCTAGTTGACAATGTGGTGATCAAAGATGTGGCTTTCAAGATCTTGGAGGTCTTTTCCAACCTTAGTGATTCTATGATTCAATGTCAGTGTATACCCAGAGGCACAATGCAATCAATCAATCAAGAGTTTACTACACAAATAGACACCCATCAAATACAACCTTCTTCCTGAAAAAAATGCAAATGACACAACACAAAATGGCTGGGACTATATACAATTATTTGTATTTATTTATAAAGACCGGAAAACAAAAGGCAAAAAATAATGAAAAATGTAATTATTATTCAGTTATTTCATGTCTCTAATGTCTCAAGTGAGTTAATAATGAAGGAAGATCAAAGATAGATTATTTTTACTGAGTGATGGCTTGAAGAGATGATACACCGCACATTTCTGGTGGAACCAGTGACTTTACCACCACAAACTCCAAGTCATCAATAAGACTGTATCTCCACAGAAGGATGCAGGAAGTTCATTGATGCAATCATCTATCAGAGGCTTGGAGGACAGAATTTACAAAAGAGGAAGACAATGATTCCTCTTGTAAATTCCAGCTAATCCGTCTTTGGGAAAGATCCAATAAATTGATTTGAGTGTTTAAAATGGGACGTAGCCTTATGAAGAGACTTCAAACTAAAGCTGCAGTTCAGCAGCTTTAAAGCAGTTTTAGCTTTTAAAGCTAAAACTTTGCTCAGCTAATTTCTAGAGACTCTTCCTTGCTTAGCTAGAGAGCTTTTCTGCAAGTGCACGTTTTGAATACCCAAGGTAGTAACCTAGTCTTTGTAGAAACAAACAATTCAACGCTTAGTTCACATCTGTTCTTAGTTTGGATCCAAATTTGATGGAACTTTGCTGTTCTGCCCAATTTTCCTAGAAGTCTTGTTCCTGTAGACATGTACAGTCTTGAAGACTGACTGTACAAAATGCAGATGTGGCCATCATGTACGTTCAGACATTTGCTGCCTTTATGTGATGGCATATGGCAGCAAACACCACAGTAAGGTTCAGATGTGTAGGAACACTTTTCACTGCTGAGCAGTGCTGTTGTAAACAGGAGACTAATCTGAGAAGCAGGAACTAGGAGCACAGTATTTTGACCTGATGTAATGCTGCTTATCAAAGGAGAACCGGCCTCTGGCCCCTGCTTGGAGTATTGATTTTGTATCTCACAGAAAGAAGTGCAGTTTCCAGTGTTGGGATGGGCATCCCTCTTAGTGTACTCACAACCAAGTTCAAACACACTTGTTCTTCCAGCCCCGTGAACATCAAATGCTTTTCTCTACTGCTTCCAAAGAGTGGAATACGAATGGTGGGTGGCCCCCACCAATGTAGCTGTTAGCCTGATGCTCAGGGTATTTTGTCCCAGTGACACAGAACCCATCATCACTGAACACTCAGACTGAGGAAGGAGCTGAACCCAAGTCTCTCATTTTCTAATTGTTAAATTAGTATCAAAAGTAACTGCCAGCACTTCCTCTTCAAACAAAAGTTTTCATTTCTCTGTAAGAAAGGATGTCAGCACCTCTCCTCACAGCTGAGGTTCCCAAGTGGTTAGAAGGGCCACTGATGTTCTGAGGTAGCCATCCCTGTGGTCAGAAATGGTCCAGATATTAGACTCACTCTATTCTGAATGTCTCCAATCATCTAGCTTTGGGCAGCCATGGGCTGGTCATGCTGGATTTAGACTGTGCTCTGCTCAGCCTGCTGCTTTCTCTGGATCCCATTAGGAGGTGCTTAACTTCCCATGGAGCATGGGTTCTGGATTCCTCTCCTCTGTGTAATACCTGACACATAATCAGAAACAGATCCTGGCCCAAAGCTCTAGCAGCCAAAAATGGAGAAAAACAGATTGGCTGACATTCTGCCAGGATTACACTCTCACAGGAATAGTGATGCCCATGGGAAGTCATAGATGTAAAATAATTTGGTCCCAGTATTATCGCTTGCAGTTGAAACATTCAGTTGTTCACAAGGAAGTTGTAGTGGATACTATGAAACGTACTGGCTTTTCAGATACTTCACATTGCAACAGCAATTAATGTTTCTCCTTAGATGTTTAGATGAAGCTGGAATTACAGTGTGATGACAGCCAGCTCTTATGGTAAGACAGCATTTCCCCAAAAAATTAACTTCTTGAAATGGCTGAAGCACTACACTCAAATAAAGGGGAAAAAAAACCCCACCCCACAACTTCAAATAAATATCCTTCTAAGTACCAGGAACCAGATCCTCATTTAATATGAACCCTTTAAATAGAACAGATTTAAGCAATTTACAGATACTGAGCATCTTTGCTCCAGAATACAAAGAACTGAAAATAACAGGGTTTTTTTTCTACTCCCTCCTTTTCACATTTTCTTTTGATCTTTCTTAAGGACTGATATGAATACAATGGTCTTCTTGGGTAAGTGTGCACAGGAATCCAGGGCTTTTTCTCAGCAAAGGAATAAAAAAAAAAAAAAAAAAGAGAAACTTTGGAGCTACCTACAGCTTCAAATAATCTCCTATTAAAAAAGCCTGCCCTTGATTCTTCTAAGATGGGTAATAAAGTGATAAAGTTTATTAGAATCATAGAATCATAGAATCAGCTGGGTTGGAAGGGACCTCCGAGATCATCAAGTCCAACCCTTGATCCACTACCACTGCGGTTACTAGACCATGGCACTAAGTGCCACATCCAGTCTCTTTTTAAAAATCTCCAGGGATGGAGAATCCACTGCTTCCCTAGGCAGCCCATTCCAATGTCTGATCACCGTCTCTGTAAAGAAATTCTTTCTAATATCTAACCTAAACCTCCCCTGGCACAACTTGAGACCATGCCCTCTTGTCTTACTGACAGTTGCCTGGGAAAAGAGACCAACCCCCACCTGGCTACAACCTCCTTTCAGGGAGTTGTAGAGAGTGATGAGGTCTCCCCTGAGCCTCCTCTTCTCCAGGCTGAACAGCCCCAGCTCCCTCAGCCTCTCCTCATAGGACTTGTGTTTGACTCCCTTCACCAGCCTAGTTGCTCTTCTCTGGACCTGCTCCAGCACCTCAATATCCTTCCTGAACTGAGGGGCCCAGAACTGGACACAGTACTCCAGGTGTGGCCTCACCAGCGCTGAGTACAGGGGAAGAATCACTTCCTTGGACCTTCTGGCCACGCTGTTCCTGACACAGGCCAGGATACCATTGGCCTTCTTGGCCACCTGGGCACACTGCTGGCTCATGTTCAGCTTCTTGTCAATCCAAACTCCCAGGTCCCTCTCTGTCTGGCTGCCCTCCAGCCACTCTGTGCCCAGCCTGTAGCACTACAGGGGGTTGTTGTGGCCAAAGTGCAGGACCCGGCACTTGGCCTTGTTCAACCTCATCCCGTTGGAATCAGCCCGACTCTCCAACCTATCCAGATCCCTCTGCAGAGCCCTCCTGCCTTCCAGCTGATTGACACCTCCCCCCCAGCTTAGTGTCATCTGCAAATTTGCTGATGATGGACTCAATCCCCTCATCTAAATCATCAATAAAGATATTAAACAGAACTGGGCCCAACACTGATCCCTGGGGGACACCACTAGTGACCGGCCGCCAACTGGATGCAGCACCGTTCACCAGCACTCTCTGGGCCCGGCCCTCGAGCCAGTTCCTAACCCAGCACAGAGGGCCCCTGTCCAAGCCGTGGGCTGCCAGTTTTTTCAGGAGTATGCTGTGAGAGACAGTGTCAAAGGCCTTGCTGAAGTCCAGGTACACCACATCCACAGCCTTCCCCTCATCCACCAGGTGGGTCACCTGATCATAAAAGGAGATCAGGTTGGTCAGACAGGACCTGCCCTTCCTAAACCCGTGCTGGCTGGGTCTGATCCCTTGGCTGGCTGGGTCTGATCCCTTGATTTCTAAGACAGATGGGTAAATGTACTGAAAATTATTTGTGTCAAACTGAAGAATGAATACATTTAAACCACATTTGATGTACCTATTGAATTTTACCTCCTGTGTGCCCCATTAAGTTACTGCGGTAAAGAGTGTCATCCAAGTGCCCTGATATGCTCAGAAACTACAGCCTGGACATACGAGCCACCAGGATGCAAATAACACAGCCAAGATCCCATTGACTTAACAGCAAGAACAGGACAATAATTATACTATGGTCTATCCTTCTGCCTCCACTTGCAACCCCACAATTCTGCCGAGACGATGCACTTAGTTCCTGAATTTGTGCCAATTATTGTGTCAAGGATGAAGTCATTTAACCTGAGGTCATCTAAGCCAGTCCCTTACCTGCTCCAAACTGGCAGAACTCTTCTCACTTCAGCCAAACTAGGACAGTTGAGGGTGTGCAAAACTGAGACTGGTAGGGTTTCTGGGGGAACTGTCTCTTGCTATTGCACACATCTCTCCCACAGAATACCAGTCACAAACTGGAAACACTCCATCTTAGAATTAATTAGGTTTTCTGTCACTGTCCTAACATGCTAGAAAGCTGTTCCAGGGTCTGACTACTCTGTTGGTTTGAAAATGTGAAGTAAAAAGGCACTTGAAAATAACAAAGTAAGACTGGGCAGAAAAAAGGGCCAAAAAACCCATTATATCACTTCAGTTTGCTTCCAAAATAAAGTCTCTGTTTAGTAGGCATCAGTCCAGCTGGTCCTTAACTTTTAGTAACTATTGCCATTTCTCTAAATAGAGTGAAAAATTGATACTGTGTCTCATCTAATTTCTTTCAGACATTTTAAATGTAGTTGCAACACCTAAAAATATTTCTCCTGCCTCACTTGTTGCTTGAAGATACGTGACCATGTAAGGGACTGATTGAGACTTGACATGTTACCACACGTGAGGAGTGTCACAGCAGCAAATTTCTTAGCCTCCAGCAAATATCAAGTCATCTGCCTAACTTGCTTCACAGTGGATTATCTTAATTCACATCACTTTGCATTTGCCTCATACACAGATATTTAACTCAGATTAGCAGATAAACTGATTTTGCCTCTGACTTTAGACAAGAGGTCTTCATTAAGTTTTGCACCTCGGGTCATCTGCTGTGATCTGCCATTTCAAGACATGGCAGCAACTCGGCCTGTTCTTCTGAGTTTAGGCCCAAATATAATAATAATATATATAATGGCCAGTCTTCGCGAATGAAGATTTTGGGAAAGGTCTTTTACCTTTCAAGCCTGCGCAATGGATTTTTTAGGTGAGACACAGCAAGGCCCAAATAAAGGCTACTAATAAAACTCTGTAAAGGCCAACTGCTAAGCAAAACACATAAGGTGACTATAAAGGAAAAAGGTGAAGGAAAGGTGAAGGAAAAAGGTTTACTCACAACTTATGCACCATCTCACAACATCTCAGCCAGATGGATACCTTGGAATTAGTTTATGAAGAGCAGGAGTTGGGTTTTTTTGAGAAGTATATATGGCTTTGTTGCTGAGTGTTGTTCTGTGGTAGAAAGGCTGCTGCATTCTTTCCAGTGCCAATAAACCTACAAAATTTGATGTATGAAGTAAAAATCTTCATCAGTAGTATATATTAGTGTCATGGCATGCAAAAGCTAGATGATTTTGTTTAAACCTTAAAATAAGCACCACAGCCTTGCAAAAGACTGTGGCAATTAACTGGACAAAAATAGTTTTCCAGGATCTCAAATTACAATGGCATCCACTTAGCTAAATGCAAGTGAGAAACAAGACACATGATCTCTTGTCCCAAATAAGGTTTTACCAAGTAGAAGCTAAAATAATATTAAAGTATTGCTTGTTCAATAATTGTTAAAAAATCTGCAAGATTGCTATTTCCCTCATAAAAGACAGGCTTTCTCAGGACTGTGTTTGTGTGACTGTACTTCAGAATCACAGGATGCTGTAATAGCAATCACCATCCTTTGTGGTTGATGTGCACTTTCAAAGCACCAAGAATATCACAGTTATAAACACCTTCAATTCCTGCACTTCTAAGATATATTTTTTGCATTTCACTCAGCTCTTAAGCAAATCTCATGTGACCTTGAATTTCAACGTGAAACTACAGTAGAAATTTAAACTTTGCCTTCCTAACACTGACCTACTTCTACTCCTCATCCTCCAACAGAAAGATCACAACTGGGGCAGAAAACTGCAAAGCCTGGATGTAGATTTGACTCTCTAGGGGTGCTCATACACTGAAGAGGAGGTTGCCCTTTGCTTGTCAGGTAGTTCCTGCTGCAGTAACATGGCCCAAACCAGACCTTGATGGGTTTGCTTCCAAAATAAAGTCGCTATTCAGAGACTTCATGGGGCTAGACCTTGCCCCATAACCAACATGTCCTATCTGTGGCACAAACCTGCCCATTCAAAAAAAAAAAAAAAAAAAAAAGGAAAGAAAAGAAAAAAAAATCAGCTCCGCGTATGTTGGACGCTGACCTTCTCCTTCCCCCTGCATGTATTTTGGTCACTGGCAAGTACAGGATCATAGAATCATAGAATGGTTTTGGTAGAAAAGACCTTAAAGATCATCTAGTTCCAACCTCCCTTCCATGGGCAGGGACACTTTTCACTAATACAGGTTGCTCAGAGCCCCATCCAACCTGGCCTTGAACACTGCCAGGGACAAAGAATGCCCAGCTTCCCTGGGCAACCTGTTCCAGTGCCTCACCACCCTCACAGCAAAGAACTTCCTCCTAGTATCTAGTCTAAAGCGGCTCTGTTCTAGTTTGAAGCCATTCCCCCTTATCCTGTCACTACATGTCCTTGTAAATAGTCCGTCTCCAGCTCTCTTGTAGCCTCCTTTCAGGTATTGGAAGGTCACAATTAGGTCACCCTGAAGCTATGTCTTCTCCAGGCTGAACAAAGACAATTCTCCCAGTCCTTCCTCGTAGGAGAGGTGCTCCATCCCTCTGACTATCTTGGTGGCCTCCTCTGGACTCACTCCAACAGATGAGTTGCCTTTCTTGCGATGAGGACCCCAGAGCTGGATGCAGCACTCCAGGTGGCATCTCACTAGAGCGGAGTGGTGGCCCTTCTCCAAGGGAGGAATGATTGGGGAGTTGGAATTTTTTTTTTGGTTGGTTGGGGCTTTTTAATATCGGTGTTTTGAAGGCAGAACACTCCACACGTTCCTCCTAACTCCCGGGAAGGGTGCCTGCGGCGGGGGCAGCACGGGGCGGGCGCTCCCGACCTTCCCAGCCCGTCGGAGGCGGAGTACCAGGAGATGCCGGCGCTGGAGGAAGTCGGCGCGCGGCCGGAAACCGGGATGCGGAGGGCGGGGAGGGGGCGTCGCCGAGGCCCCGCAGTCCGTCGCGGGTCTTCCCGGAGCGCCGATGTCCCAGCGGGCTCCCAGGGGGCAGGGGCAGCAGGAGGGGCCGGAGGAGGAGGAGGAGGGGGCGGCGAGGGGCAGCCAGGCGCGGCCCAAGAGCCACGCGGAGCCCGCGGCGAGCGGCGGCAGGACCCAGGACCGGCATGAGAGGAAGCGGAAGAGGCAGGAGGCACAGCAGCTTCAGAAGATCCAGCACCTGGAGTCTTTGTAAGGAGCGGAGGCTGTCCGCGGCTCCCGCCCCTCGCTGCTCTGAGCCCACCCCGCCGGCATCTGGGGCTCGTTTCCAGTGCAGGGCTGGGGTTTGTTTGGGGGGGTTTATTCCTCCCCTGTCCCCTTAAGGGTGGGTCGGCACAGGGGCTTCGGGGCCGCCTGCAAGAGCTGCTTGGCGACTTACTAAAGGCTTGTTGGGGGACAAACGAGTCTATTCCAGGTTCCTCCAAGTCCGAGGGATGCAGCGTAGAAGCAGAGGTTGTTCCACTAGGATGGACTAAAAAAAAAAAAATTAAAAATTAGGATAAAAATGTTTGAGAGCTGCCTGATGATTCCATCAGGATTCTACGGTGCTGTAAAAGGTTTATATTATTTCACTGAAAGGGAATTATTATTTTAATGGAATAAAAGGATCAGAAGGTTCACAAGAACGTGATTTTTTTTCTTTTCCAAGTGGAACTGAAAAGTTGTTATTAAGTGCACCAAACAGCACTGCAAAGTTATTGTTATAAAGATTGGATGAACGTACTTTAACCACCTTTTCACTGCTGTTCTGATGGTATTAGTGTGATTGTGCCCGGAATTCCTGTAGGTGTGTAGGTAGGGGAGGTGTACAGCTAAGCCAACAGAATATTGCATATGCCATTAAACTTAGGGCCTAAAATGAGGTACAGCCTGTACAGATGTTTTGTGTCCTGACATATGGATCGTGTCTGGAAAGTCCTGTTGAAAAGGGTCTTTCATAAAGCAAAGGATTTCAGGACTCTGGTCTTGCACAGTGCTGTTCTTTATGTGCCATTGAAAAGCAAAACCCAAAAAAATCTTTGTCCACTTCTAAGATGACTCTTTAGACTGTCCCAAAGGTAGCGCTTTACAGAAAACAATATACGTTTAAATACGGATGAGACTTGGGGGAAAAAAGACCCCAAAACAAATTCATTTATACAGGCCTGCATCTTTCTAAGTAATGTGTGTTCTAAAACTCCGGGACCACTTCGTAGTGCCTTGGCATTTAAATCCTAAGTACATGCACTTTCTCAGTTGCTGTGTGCTGTGTGTAGCTATTTGGATTTTAATAAATGGTATGTCTACTGTTAACTCCACAGAAATGCTGCAGGAAATATGGTACTTTGGTCAGTAGGGTTCTCTCTTTAGGTTTAGTACACAGATGATGAAATTATTATGTATTAGGTTTGGCTGGCAAAGGTAGATGTAAGGAACAGTCCAACTTGACATTTTCTGGTGACTGTGTCTATGATTTAGCAGTGCTGGAGTAAAGAAGTTTGGATCAGTGAGATCTTGGGGAGGAATGCTACAGAAAAAGAGGAGAGACATGCATTTATGGTAGCTGAAGCTAAATTGAATGTACCACACATCCACAACAAGTAGTTGTTCTCCCACAAGAATGTGAATCTGAAGGATGTTTGCAAGAGACACGTGTGGTGATATGAGAAATACTCTCAGTCAGTTTGCATCCATGTGCTGCTGTAGTTCTTGGTCATTAGTGATAGAGTAAAATTTAAGGAAAAATGCAAGCTGAAGGTTTTAAGTCTATACCATTGAAAACCTGTATTTTCTCCGTTTATTTGTCTGTGCTAAGCTGCAGAGTAACAATATTTCTATTGCTTTTCAGCTATGAGAAACCTCCCCCAGGACTAATTAAGGTTGGTAAATTTTTAGCATTATGAGGGATTTTCACACAACCTGTTCTTTAGGCATATAAGTGTCAGTGTTACCTATATAAATTACAGAGAGAAGTAAGTGCTTCCCAGGAAAAACTCAGAGGATCCTCAGTTACAAGCAGATCCAGATGAAGGGGCCAGAATCAGATAGGAGGAGACCAGTTCTTTTATCATCTTTTAGCACTCACACTTCATGCAGTATTTAATAGTGTGGATAGAGGGGAGTCATTTATGGGAAGCAGATTTGCAGTTTGAATTACACACTTTTCAGGATTCTTCTCCATTGCTTAGGCTTAAATTTTTCTGTACAAGTGCTTTCTTTTCATCACATTAATTACTTTTGCCAAATTTATATACCTAAGCCACAGTGTAGTGCTTTTAACCTAAAAAATACTGCTCTGTGTTGTAAAGGGTTTTTTTTTAATTGCCATGTCTTGTAGCAGGAAGAGTGTTTTTATTTACATAATTTATATTTGATTTATATAATTTATTTAAATTACTAAAATAGATGTGAAGGAATGAAATTAATATGGCAGTAAAGTTCTGCCTGGAATATTCAAGGGTGTGAGAAAAAGAATTTTAGATCCTTTGTGTCTTACAATGGGAAAAAAAAAAGTAATGGGAAATAAGTTTCATACTAAGTAAAGGCCTGCACTCTTTAAAGTATTAATTTTTACAAAGTTAAAAATAAGGGAAGTTATTGCCCTTATATTTCTTTTTTTTCTTTTTTTTTCTTTTTCTGTAGGAAAATGAAACAAAACCAGAAGACTGCATACCTGATGTACCAGGCAATGAAAGCGCACGAGAATTCCTGGCACATGCCCCAACAAAAGGGCTTTGGATGCCTTTGGGAAAAGAAGTCAAAGTTATGCAGTGTAAGGCTGAAAATATTGCAGGTGTCATTAGACCTTAATATATCCACCCATTTACTCTGGGGGGAGGGCAGAATGTTGTTGGACAGATAATGAGGTCCAGGTAAATTGGCATCATATTGATATAAAAGCATCCAGTATCTTGAAGGCTGTAATAGCCTTGTATTTTATGGACATTAAATTTATCAACATAGTACTTGTATCTCTCTGTTTGTTCCAACAAATTGGAAATATTTTGCATAAATGTGGGTTTGGTCTTTTTACACTTCTTCCAATTTGTCTCAGAGGTGCAATTCACTGCTGCTTCTTTTTTTAAAGGTTGGAGGTGTAAACGTTATGGACACAGAACAGGAGATAAAGAATGCCCATTCTTTATTAAAGGCAATCAGAAATTGGAACAATTTAGAGTAGTGAGTACAAATATTGTAGTATTATTGCTTGTCTTTTTTAGTCCTGACAATGCATAACCTTGCAAGTGAAGAGAAGCCTGTCAGATGGTGCTTTATTAAGGACTTTTCCTCCGTCTCTAGTATAATATAGATGCCGACAATCTCCTAATAAAGAAAAAGCTACAGATGTGGTTGGATGTTTGACTACTTTGCAGAAAATCTACTCTTCAAGAGGAAAATTCGTAATTTTTACATCTAAATTGAAAATCATCAAGAACCTATTTCAACCATTATATTCATTTTTTGTGATTAAAATGTCAACATAACAAAAAATGTTTAGTCAAGCTTGAGCTGCCCACATTACAGCTGCTTCAAGCCTTCTGCTCTCACTGAGAACAACCACATCATGAATGCTGTTGTCTAGGTCTGTAATCCAGTCATTATCTATAAGTCTGATTTCTTGCTACATGAGGCTACATCTCAGTTCTGCAGATTCTTCCTGCGTGATCACTTTAACTTTTCCTGTTGCTCTGCATTGTTAATCTATATTTCAGGCTCTCATCACTTTGTGGCTTATGTCCTCATTTCTGTCCTTGAGAAATGTAATCTGGGATAATTCTGTCCAGATTCTGGACTCATACTGATTGTATGCAACTGCAAACAGTATTTTTAACCCTCTCCCATGACCAAATTGCCTCTATTCTTCATTTTTCCTTGATCATCTTCTCTGTTGCCTCAAACCCTTGCTCTATGTCCAAGGCCCTTCATGGTGCATTCCCAATGTCTTCATTTGCTACTGACATTTCGTTGCTACTGACATTTAGCTGGTCAGCACCTGCTATATCCTCTCTCTTGGACTTGTTTGCTTAATCTTCCCGCAGAAATGGTCACCCCATCTCTGCTGCATTCTTGCGTGGCATGAACCCACCTTAAAGCTTACGTGTTATCTTCCTTCACAGCTATCTTTTGCTGCATTGCCTGTTTAATTAAAATTAGCTGATTTAAGAACCAGTAACAATAGTGCATAGCATGATAGCACAACTCCAACTTCGTTATCCATTTGTCTTATATTTCTTGTGCCTGTTTTCCTGTATGCTTGTATCCAAAATTTTAAATATATTAGAAGGGTACAGCTCATTATTTTGTATTTCATCTCAGTCTAGCTCAGTATTTTGTCTAGCTCAATACAGCTCAGTATTTCATCTATGTCTAGCTATTCCCGTAGATTGTGTGTGGGATTCTCATAGTTAACTGTGATTGAAGATTTATTATACCTAAGGAGAGTCCCCTTCATTAGTGATGTAATTAGACAAGCTTTCCCTGAAGTAAATACACCAGTTCAGATTAACGATGTTAAGTCTGAGAGTATACTTGTGAATTAAGAGCTTGCTAAGCATATTCCATCATTTGATAAAAAGCCTCTTGCATTTGGTTGCTTTGGTTTATTTTTTTAGGAAATACAACTGTTGGTGATAAATACTTTAATTTACCAACATTGGATTTTCTGTTTTCCACTTTAAAGGCACATGAAGATCCAATGTACGATATAATAAGGGAAAATAAACGTCATGAAAAGGAAAAGAGGTGAGTGTATCTGTGGTAAACTGCATTTTCAATTTAGTTTTTATTTTGATAACATGGTACTAATGTATGGGTGAAATTTTTATATAAGCTTACTTTTAGCTCAGAGCATCTTTTTAGTGGCAGTTTCTTTATGTTAGCAGACTGAGGCATTTCTACTTTCTGAATAATGACTCCATAGTACTTCTTACCTCTTTAATTCTATTAGCTTCTATATGTTCCCCAAAACAAAGTTTAAAGATGAGCTGTATTTATTTATGCCATAATATTCAGGTACTTAGGTTTAGGTTTTTTTAGGCCTAAAAAACAGTTTGATTTTTTTTTCTTTCACTGACTTTGCTGAGATGTTTTCTAAAATTTATTATGTCAAAATGCCTTCAGCAGACATGAAGGGGTGAATTTAGAAAGCTAGTTCAAGGCACCTGGTGTTGCTCCTTTTGTGAGGTCATTATTTAGTATATAAAGCAGCAGAGTTTTTAATGCCTTCTTGCTTGAACTGCATCAGTGGAATAACCGAAAGAAACCATAGGTAGCCCATAAAGCAGCACTGCTGCTGCAGGTGCATTACCTTTTCCTTGGAGAGGAATCCTTGAAGAGGATACTGAAAACAGTAATAAAATAAGCAAATACTTCATTCTCCTTTGCCAGTAATCCTTGAAAGTTCAAAGGAGGAGCGCCTTCCAAAAATACTTCTGCATCCAGAGTACAGCCTACTCTGTAGCTCCACTCTGTATCAGCAGGGCAGTGAATGTAATAATATCATAATCCCAATATGCATCTGTGTATGGATAAGCATAGAACTTCTTATCACCAGGTGGTCAGGTGATAGCTGTTGCCTTGGTATTTTGCATACATAAATAAGCCAATAAGCCAGTCTGCCTTTGCTATCCCATGGGATGGAAGGTCTCTGAAGGTGCAATATCTGCTTGTCTCAAAGGGGGTTGCTTTTATCAATCTGTGATATTATCTATAATAGGAGTGTAATTAAGCAAAGGAGGAAATGTTCCCCTGCCCTTTGCATGCAGCTTCCATTCCTCGAGCCAGGAAGGGAACGCAAAAGCTAGAATAAATTACTACAGGTAGAGGAGAGCTAGAAAGGATTCTCACTGACATTTTTTAAACTCAGGATACAGCAACTGAAGCAACTCCTGGAGGACTCTACCTCAGAAGATGATAGTAGTGATGACAGTGATGAGGATAATGAAGATGGCAGCAGCTCCACTTCCTCAGAACATAAACACAAGAAGAAAAAGAGAAAAAAGGAAAAGAAAAAAAAAGAAAAGAAGAAGAAGAAAAAGAGGAAGCGTAAATCATCCAAATCTAATGAGAAGTCAGAATCTGACTGACAGCAGTCACCTGCTGCATGCTCATTGACCTCTCTACTTGTGAACTGCAAGGAAAGATCCAAAGAATGAGGAAGAAAACACGAGAAAGGGCTTCGTTAAACTTGGAACATACAGTTGTATGCATACAGCAGCCTACACTGGCATCCTCTTCTACCCCTCTGCAGTCAGAAAGAAGAAAGCTGCGTTAAACCATACTCAGCCATATCTTTGTGCTGTAAAACCTGTGCTAAGGGTCATCCGTCCTGGTCAAGTTGGGCCCCTGCGCTGCCACACGTGACCATCAGCAGGAAGTGGTGGCTATTGAGGAATCACTGACAAATCTGCAGCATTAGCAGACTGTCCACTGAAGTGTCTTTTCTCCATGAAGTTATTTTATTATAAACAAAGCCTCACTGTAACAGGACTCCAGTTTGCACCATGCAGCAGAGCACTGAGAGTTCACTTACAGTGCTTATAATAAGCAGGTTGTACTGTAATTTTTTCTCCACATACGTGCTGAAGTTCAGTGTACTTATCCTAATATTGGCAGCTAGCTAAATAAAGAGTACTGCTGAAGGGGGAAAAAGTTAATCAAGGGGATTTACTTTAAGACAAAATTGCAGCATCAGCAAGTCTTGATTTGTGTGTGTGTAACAAAACCTCAACATCATCACCATTAACATGCACAGTTCTGAAACATTTAAAGTTTTCTCTAAACTCTAGGAGTGGGAGCCAAGTGTAATGATGTTAGATATTCAACTTTATTGTAAGGAGGTAGTGGTTTTAGTTATTTAAAAAGAGGGGTTTCATGTAAGAAATTAAAAAGATTAATTTCTGCATATACTTCAGTATCAGTTGTTTTGATACAATTGGGGGGATTTCCTTTTAAAAAGGCTTAGGGGAAATAAATTCCAACCTCCTTTTTATGTTTATTAGAATTATTTGATGAAGTAACATTTTTTTAATCATCTCACAAAAATATAAATGTGTAAGTCTTTCAAAATGGTTTTCAACTCTGTGAATGTAAGCCCCATAGCAGTAGTAAAGAACTTGTAAGCAGGAAGAAGTGAAAGTTTTGTGTACATCATAGACCTTACATATGACTATGGTTTTCTTTCAAATAATCTCGCAGACTTAAGTAGGAAGATAGCTATAAACCATTACAGTAATCATCCCTCTTTGAAACCTCAAGATACATTGGTACAAAGCTGCAATTTGAGGGACTAGATGGTGGACAGTGGTACTCTGTAAAAGGAGAGAGAAAACTAGATTTTCTTTGAAAGGACTTGTATAGAATTCAGTCTCTGTGCTTATACTAATACTGAACACCTCCCCACCCCCTCCACGATAAAGCTCCAAGATAGCAGAGCAAACATTAACAGTGAAACAAAGGAACCATAGACCAAAATGCATCCAAGATACTTTATTTTCTCCTGAGAGCTTTGGAAAAGAGGACAAGGGAAATTATAAATTGGGTTTTTTCCCCTCCTACATGTGTAAGAATGATTAAGTAAAAATAACCCCCCACTCCTTATCAGTCATTCACAAAATGTTCTGAAAAAAACCAAGATAGACAAGGGCTGCTTACAAAAAGATTCTTTATTGTATTCCCAGAGCTTGTGGAGTTGTATTTTATCCTCTATTTAGCAAAATCCCTGAGATGGGATTTACTGGTGATTCCTGATAGTTCCCTGTATCAGCATAGTCATCATGAGCACATTCTAAGTTCCTGGCTCTTTCACCAGAAAAAGGTTTAACAGCTGAAATAGCATGGGGAGATATAACGGACTGATTCTCTTGGCCAGGTTGGATCAGGCCCTGAGCAGACTGGTCTAGTGGAAGGCATCCCTGCCTCTGGCAGGGAATTGAGACTAGATGATCTTTAAGGTCGCTTCCTACCCAAACCATTCTATATTTCTTGTATTGCCACAGTTGGTGCTGAGAAGATCCACGCATTTATGGCATAAGTGATCATTGGATAGATGCTGGAAGCCTGATATTCACCTGATGCATTCCAAGAGAATTCTTACTCAGGTTTGTCTAGAGCAGAGCTAACCTGAACATCTCTTCAGTTAGTTCAGCTTTCTGAAGTTTGGTTTAATAAAAACAAATTCAGTTTTTCCTTTGCAATGCCCTTCCTTGTTAATGGATCTTTCCCTTTCTACCTACCAGGGTTTACTATTTGAACAAGGAAGGAAAATACCATAAGAGACCATTTCTAACTTGTATAAAATGTAATTTAAAAATTTGAGATGGCAAATCTCTGTTCTGTGCCAGACTAAAGGTCTATTCATACCAGTATCTCTTTCCAATCACGGTTAATAGAAATGCCTACACAGCAGAACAGTGCAAACTCTAGTGGCATTATTTCGGTTACTTCACTGAAATGCTCTCTCAGCCTCTACTGCTTGTAGTGCAGTTACTTTGAATAATACATTTTAGTATTTAATAGGCTTGGATATATTTTTTGCTTTACATCTAGTCACTTCCTGCAAACCTTGTGATTTCCTTCAGCAATTAACTCTTCTTCACTAATTATTAATCTATAACAATTTGCTTTCACACTGCTTCCTGCTAGTTTAATTTCATACACCTTCATTCTTGCACTGGAAGTTATGTGAACAACTGATTCCTCTTTGTTCTCCCTATATCCTTTCCACTTTTCTAGATCTCTAATCATATCCCATATGTGTAGGTCTTTACCAAAACTCATAACAAGCAGCATTTGAAAATAAAAACTAACAGTTTCAGTAGAGTAAGATTTATAGTAGTGCTGATTAGCAGCCAGCACTAGAGTAAAGAGAAGCACAATTTGTGTCATCATTTGGCATTTTAAACAATGCCAAAGCTGTCATTTAAGAGACTCTAAGTCTTTTAGAAATATGTAGACTAGAGATAAATACCAACACTCCTTTTATATTAATGGAAAATTTTTCTGTGTAGAAGTAAACCCAGAAAGCAGGATAGAAAGTTATAGTCTTGAAAGACTGATTAGCCTCATTTGTTAAATCATAACCATTTAAATGTTTTTGTTCAAACAATATTTTTTCTGACCTACTTTGTAGACATATACTTCCATTTGCAAGTCCTGCTGAAGCCTGAGGGTTAGAAATAGCATAAATGTATAGTTGCAGGAATCTAAATAAGTATGAAATGCAGCTAAAACAAACAAACCCTATAAGCAATACAGCTTCACAGCTCTTCAGCTCCCAGCTTTAATTATCTTAATACTCTGAACAATTTTTGTCAGAAAGGTATTTCAGGAAAAATACTGATATCTATCTTATTCCTTTGGTCGTGAAATTACTTGGGGTTTATAGTCTTGTCGAGTGAGACAGCCAGTGGCAGCAAGTCAGGGGAAGCTGAGGACTCTTTAAGAGTGAATTTGGTTTTTTCCTTGGTGTGCCTCCAGTTAACATTCCATGAGTGTTATGGGTTTTGCGTGGGTTTTTTTTTTGGCCATTGACTCCCATCTTCACTGTTAGATTTTAATAAGAAGACTTGTAATTAATTTTTTCCAAAATAAGGCAGAAAACGGGACATTGTAAAAGGGAAAACTTTGCCATCCAAGTGCTACCAAACTGAAAATTAAAATACAGTATTAAAACCTGGCAAGCCAACATAGCCCACTGGCTCCTGTAATCAGTGATTACACCACACCCACTTTACAACAGAGGTTTCAGTTAGTTACAAATAATGATTTAGAAATCCTGAGTCACAGACAGTAAGTCTGTCCAGACAAAGATCACAGTATGGCAGCCTCAGAGGCCTCTAAGGTTTGTTACTGGTGTGCTAAGCAGCAAATAGATTCTTCAGCTGCCCTTCAGCAGATGCTGCAGGGAGCATGTGAAAGCTGCCAAGGCAATGCAGAACTGCGACAGTTACAAGTCCACAATCCTGCCAGCTCTGCAGTGAATCACTGGGCAGTCCAGCTGCAGTGGTAACAAAAGCTGACACGTATGCGCATCTGCAAAATTAAATATCACTGGGGCTAGTTACCTGGCTGAATAAAAAGCCTGGGCTTGAATTCACAGCCTTTTAAAATGGAGTTTGTTTGTACTTCACAGCCTTTGTGAAGCATGGCCATTTTACCCACTGGAACATTAGATAACAGCTGTAAGCCGGTTAAGATGCAATCCACAAATCATCCATGCTGCTGAGTGGAAAAAAAGGCAAGTAGAAAACTTAGATTTAAGGTCAAAGGACTAGTACTGTTAGAGTAGAATACACCACATACCTTATATATTATCAAAGAATTATTTCTGGAGCACTAGAACATTCATGCATACTACTTTAAGCATTGGTGTGGATGCATAGCATGAATATACTACAAGATATAAGCCATCAGTTTAAAATAGCATTTGTTTTCAGACAAAGAGCTGTCTAAACACGCCTACTGCTACTCCCTCACATCTCCTTGGGAGCCAGCATCACTAGGCTCTAAATTGTTTCTTGCATCTGAGTAGAAGTCACACTGACTAGTGCAGGGCCTGTAAAGGGATGACTAGCATGATCTTGGGAGCACCTATCAAGTATTAGCCAGTCCCAAAAGAGTGCCATCTGATCCTGAGGTCATGAATATTTCTTCATCAGATAAGCAGCAAAAGACACAGTTAAGCCTGTCAGCAGAATTGGGTATTAAAAAGCTCCATGCTTGAGGTAATTCCCTCCCTAAGTTTATTCTTTGAGGTTCTGGTGCAACAGAGGTTCTGTGCAGCACAAAAGCCAAATAAGAATTTCTATTCCTTATTTTCTTGAAGGGCTTAGGGTAGTAAGGAAATAAAAACTTGGCATCAGAGTGATTTCTTTCTAACAGCTTGAGGTAAAGGCTGCAATTACAGTAGAGCTTTAACAAGTAAGCAAGTGTTATTTTTAATAACAGAAAAATCAAGGATCAGTTGGGTAGGGAAACATCAGTACTCCTCACTGAGGGCAAACAGCATAACCTCAGTTACAGGTCTGACTAGGTAGGCATGAAATTTGAATGCAGTCACAGGAAATGCTACTTTTATCCATGTAGGTTACTCTAGGACACAGACAGAATAACAACATGGGAGAGGAGGCAAAAGACAAGTCCTGTCTGTCCAATCCCTCCACCCTTTATTAAAGGAAAACAGGTGGGTTTTTTTTTTAGTTTTCCTGCCTTTGTCACTCACACTATCACTCTATTTGGGAATAATTCGAGACTAGCAGCATCATATTTATTCTTCTCACATGGTGATATTAGCCTTTATAGGCATTAAAAAAAAAAAAAAAAATCAAAATTTTTGAGCTATCCAGCTCATTTAAATCAGTCTATTTCCATTATTCATAAGATAGCTCAGCAGAGACCTAGTTTTATCATCTCAGTTCTCTAAAGAGACTTCTCTGTAGTCAGTTGCCAAGGTCTGTATCAACTGTAATAGAAGCCATCAGTAAGAAGTCAGGAAACAGGGCACACCATCAAAACCTTTTGTTTCACCTTCAAGATCCATCTCTCCAGCTCAGGCTCTCCATAACGGACTCAAAAAATCTCCACAGGAAAAGAAGAGGAGGAAGGGGAAGCATCACATCAATTCAGTGCTTTAGTTTTAGTCCTCAATCATGTATTTGAAGAGAAGAAGATCTGAGGAACTGCCTTGAAACTTCAAGTCAGTACTTGGACTTGATACAGCTCTAACTATATTCCTTTACACTTTTACAAAACCAAATCCAGCCAAAAATCCAGCTGATGCAAGAGAATCTCGTGCTTATGTCCACATCACATGAGATGACACTGACAGGCTTCACAATCCTGCAGAGTTTAGGAGCTGGACAGCAATAACTGGTGTGCTATAACAGCACTGGTGCATGTATGTGCCCATGCTAAGCTTTTTTGCTGTGTATTGATTGAATACAAAAAGTCTCAAAGTGCAATTCTATGAAATTTATTACTTAAATAGTGGATGTGCTAGTTATAAAAAGGTGACCGGTGTTAAATACTTAATTCCATTTTCATAGCATCCTCAGTCTTTACAGTGTCACTTCTTACCCCTTAAGAGTGCAGAGCAACTTACAAAATATACAATAATAATTGAATTTTGGATTATGCAAAACAAACCTTTGATACATTTTTCCCCCCTCCTGCCCCAATATTTGCAATTATCTTCTCTTACAGAGGGACTTTTTTGTTCCATGACCTAAAAGTAAAAAAAAAGACTGAAATGTGCATTCTGCCTCCAAACAATATGTCAATTTGCTTCTAAAGAAAGATAGACATAAGTGATTGCCTTTTCCTACTGCAGGCATTGATGGTTGATATTACAATTATGTATTCGACTTCCCAGCAAGTATAAACTCTGCATGAGTAGCGTTGGGCTTCAGAATATCCCAGTATAACAGATAAGAGCTCCATGTGAAACCCATAGCACATTCTCAGTGTGTTCTTGTAACTACTATGTTGAATGTATCCAAGAAACATCAACTATTTCTGGGACAAATAAGAAGTATTTTGGGATTATGCAAGTTTCCTGGTTGCTTCTACTAAGAACTGATCATCAATTAAAGAAACAATCTGGCTTCAGGACTGACACCAAATTTTCACTAATAAGACAATTCAGTCTAAGTTTGTTTCCAACCTTGCAAATACAGGGAAGTGCAATCCTCTTTTCAATATGAGAGACTACTTTTTACTTGTGTTTCCAGATGGAATATTCAAGTTCACTTTACTATGCTAGCTTGTTCTTTTCCAGAAAGAAATCTGATCTTTTAGGTAGCTTCCTATATGTACAGACCCCTTTTCAATTTATAACCTTTTCAGACTCTCACACAAATACACAAAAGCATAATTATTACTGAACCTACTTAATGTGATTTTCCCCCCATTATTTTTCCCCATCTTCCTCCAAAGTAGCAAGAAGTTCCGGCTCCATAAAGTTAAAGTTCTTAAGAATTATCTATATGCATTTGTGTTGTATCAAAATACAATATTTTGGTTGAGACAGATCTGTAGCTTAAAGAAAAGGATATACTGCAAAGTGACATAGGACCCAGCCCTTTAAAAGCATAGAGCAGTCTGAAGAGCAACTAGACTAAAACAGTAGGTTTTGTTGCAGATTTCCTCCCCCATCCTTACCTTAAGCAAAGAGAAGGAACCTAACCTGGTCAAAGCTACACTGGTATTCATAGCAAGGTGACTAAGTGCAAAGTTTAGCTTGCCTTTTTGCCCCACCCCTTATCTTGTCCACATACATAGCATTTCCTATTATTTCACAAGCTGTCCAACATCCTTGCAGTTCAAACAGAGAAAAATTAATCCCTGAGACAGTAATGAAAAAATACTGGTAACAGTTATTTTTGTAGCTTGTCACTGTATACTAACCTTGGTGTATACTGTATTTAGGCATCTCCCACACTTCTTCTTCTTCCACCTCATGTCTTGTGTCCCTGCGTTTTGAAGGTGGCTTGCCTATTCTTTTCTTCTTTGGTTTAACCAAAGGTGGGCATCCTAAATAGCAAGATACAACTGGTGTTATTTCTTCAACGCGGTCTCAAGACAAATTTATAACCTTGTCTTTCAACAACTGACCTGTGATGTTCCTCTTTCTCCCTCCCTTCTATGTGCCTTTTAGCTGATAAAATTGACTCTACACATGTCAAGCAAGTCTTGTATGTCTACAATATTGAATCATTGTCTAACCATAATTCTGGATGCATTGTATGTTGGGTCATAATTTGGATAGGTGTTAGTATGGCAAAAAAGAACCCGATGAGAGTTGGATAATTCTGCTCTAGCTCATTGTCTAAGTGTTCAAGACTAGTTGATAGCTGTCCAAGTGATCCAACTCACCCACTGTCGTTAGAAAACTTAATTCTTCAGACCTGTCAAGTTATCCACCACAGCTACACTCTTCAAGAAGTCAAATTTAGCATATGATATTACTGCTAAAGCAATATATCTATATCTCTAGCCAACCCCCCTTACTTGCAGGAGCTTAAATTTAAGATTAATTTGAAAAAACAAATCCTAATATAGGCAACATTTTAAAGAGGATGTGATTTTACTATCACTTCTGAGGTATCCATGGGCATGAACAGCATTGAGGAAACACTGATTCCTGCTTCTTAACACTGTGATAGCTTCTTCGAACTACACAGGCTGGAAAAGGAGGAGGAGAAAGCAAGGAATAACACATAGACCAAACATCCTCAGTATGGTGGACCATCTGTGACTTCAAAGAGATAGAAGCAACATGCTGAAAGTTAAAAGTAACAAAGTTATTTTAGAACTATTATCATACTTTTATGAATCCTTGTAGAGGAGCTAAGAACAGTGCTGCTAAAGTGTTTTCAACTTTTATAGAGCAGTCTAAAATAAAAAGAACCCCTACAACACTGAAGTCTGTGGATAGAAAGCCTCCAATGGAAGATGCAAATAATCCCAAACCCCAATATGCTCAAGCAAGAAAGCAATGCAGAGAGAGAACTCTGAGGAATACACTCTAAAGAATAGTCTACTAGGCTGTTGATACAGAAAATCTGATACATATTATCAGTGAACTGAAGAGAAGCGAGTCAGTCTGTTCTGAAAATAGCTTCACACTCCGTTATTTGATAGACTGATCCTGAGATACTTGAAGGCATGTGACCCAGGAGAGTAGCACTACAACAAATTCTATAGCTGTTCCAGGCCTTTTTAGCCACCAGCATGCTTGTAGCAAGTGTGGGTAGAGCCCTTCCCAAATCTTCGTTCACAAAGCCTAGCCATGATGATGATGACACTAAGAAACACCCTTAAAAAGCATCCAAACCAGATCTGAACTCCAAGTAAATATTAATTGTAAAGAAAAAACATTCTGCTTCAGGAGTTAATAAACAGGTATTGAAACTATCTAACCTTTTACTTCATCTTTTCCTTGACAAGATCACAATGATTTGCACTCAGTCATCCTTTAGCAGCATTAGGGCAACTGTTGGCCTATGCTACTTTCCCTGATCATTTGCCTATGTAGCTACCACATCACTCCCTATATGTTTTACTCAAAAATAAGATCAAAAGATTAGGAGCTACCACTGCATATGCACTCTAGAGAAGCATTATCTGGGTAAAGATTTAATATTAGAGTTTATGGCAGTAACAGCTTTACATAAATAAAGGCTTCACATGGCCACGTCAAAGCATTTGATGCTTTGATTTCCCATAACACCTTCAAAAACCCCAAAGTACCTATAATGCATTGTTATTCTCCTATTAGGGTTTGACAAGGCTGTAAATATGCCCAAGATGTACCGACTGAGAGGCATTTCATCAATATCAGAGCAACAAGAATTAGTTTTATTATTTTCAAACCTCATCCAAATATCATATGCTTGCTATTTTGTACCATATCCTTTTGAATGTTCCTTAAGAACAAAAATACATTGAGGAAGTTGTACCTTGGTCTTTGCTCTTGGCTGGAGGTGAGACACTACCATGTATTTGGCTACTGAATTTGGGTTTAGCACCACTTCTAATCCAATACTCTTCAGGCAGCGTCCCCACAGTCTCCCTTAGCAGCCTTCCTAATTAAAAAAAGAAAAAAGTTGATTTAAGGTCAGTATTTAGTTTTGCTTATATACTGTTTGATCCACAAGCCAGAATGCAAACCTTGCTACTGGATCTAATTGTAGGAGTCTATTGAAATAGAAACAGTTTTCTGAAGGCCACACTTGACAAAAATAAGCCACTTTAGGTCTACAGATTTTGTAGAAAGAAAAAGTTTAAGAACAGTAAGCCTGTTATTAAAAGTAAATATAATGGTTGTCTTTCACAATATAAGACTATACTAAACAGCAGCCACCTACTAAGGTGCCCACATAACTGCTTATTCTCCGTTTAGATTAATTTCTAACATCTACCTTTGAGTAAATAAGATATCCTTTTCCAGGTCAAATTTAATAGTTTCAGACTGCTTTTTCTGAAAATACAGCAAAACTTTTGTTTCTAAAAAAAAGCAACAGATGCTATAAAAAAAAAAAAGATTTGACTCCCCTTCTGCAGAGAAGTTATACAGGGTATATCCACTGGATTATAATGAACTTAATCCTGTTTAATGCACCTAGCATGAGCCTGTGATAGGAAAGTCAGACTGTTTGTATAAACTTAAATGCAGAGTTTCCAAGATATTAAGTACCAGTAAACATGTAGTTCAAATGACCTTAAGCTTTTCAAATTAATAAATTGCCACTAATGCCAGAAAGTGAAGTATATCAAATCTGACTCAAAGGAGAGTTTCTGCACTATTCTCTGGTGGTTGTGAAGATGTAGAATCCTTATGCAATAGGTTAAAAAATGCAGCGAACTCCTGCTTGAAAGAAGTATTTTGCAGGACATCTGGCTCTAAGCCAAACTTAAAGCTACAACATCCTCTAATCTTCCCACTGGTTCAAGCTACAATTTGCAACTGCAATTAGGTGTTTTGTGTATGCTATTAATCAGCACTTCATCCTCAGCAATTAGCTTACCTCCCAAGAATTTCCGTAGCATTCGCTGGTGCTCAAGTCCTTCTCTTCTTGACATAGGCCTCTTTCTTCCGTAATACCCATAGTCACTATATACAACTTCATCTTGTTCTTTCTCCTTTGGCTTGTAAACTACACCAATATTTTCAACAAGCCCACTCCTAGTTTTCATTTTCTCTTGAGCGGGCCAGCTAATTAATTGTGCTGGTACAGCATTTTTAGGTGGTTTCCAAAGAACCCTCCGGCCAACTTGGTAGAAACTTCCTTTATTTGGTGTCAAGATTCCATATGGAAGGGTTTCTTGAAAGAAATACTCCGTTTCATCCATGTCATCATCCTCATCCTCCTCATCCTCTCCATCTTCATCCTCCTCTTCAACCTGCACATAATATTCTTCGGAGTCCTCAACTTCTGATAAACTTTTAGTTGCTTTTTTGTTGAGAGAATTGATTTCTTTCCTACTAGAAGATCTTGAAACAGCTCCCAGCTTTCTACCTTTACTGAAAGCCTCTTTAATCTTAGTGGCTGAAGAATTGTCATCTTGATCATTCAAGCTGTTCATCTGCTCCTTTTCTACCACTTCATCTTCATTAAGGGACCCACCACTTTTAATATTCTCTTTCTCCAAGCCGTTTGTACTTTTCTGAGAAGTATACATGCTTTTCTGAAGCACATAGTCAGGGACAAAATAAGACACTGGGGCATTATCACTTGACACATCCTCTAGAGAAGAAGGCTCATCATCAGAAGAAGGACTGATTACACTTTGACACTTCCTTTGTGGCAAACAAATGTCGTAGTTTGTAGCATGCTTCTCAATTGATTTGTCACACCGAATACTTTTACCTGTCTGGCTTTCACTGATTGCTCTGTGGCTTAAATTCAGCTTTTTCTGCTGAAAACTCAAGTCACTCATTACCTCCATATTAGATGGAAGTAGTCCTGCTTGTTGAATAGAGCCTGTAGATTTTTTAGTGCCAGATTTCTTAGCTATTACCACATCCTGTCTTACCACTGGTCTATCTATGCCAACAGATCTTGCCAGCTCTGTGATTTGTACTGCCATGGTTTCACCTGGGGGGGATTTTGCCTGTTGACTTATATTTGCCAGCTGTTCTGCATCCAGCTGCACTTCGTTATTTTGGACATCTTTTTCTTGCACAGTTTCAGCACCCTGTTTTGTGGGGACAACAGCTTGTCTCTCATCTAAGGAAGCTCCTGGCACCATTTGCCTCCCTTCGTGAGGGCCATATATCATGCCTTCACATGAGCTAACAGAAAATAAGTCACATGGCACTATGTTCTCTGGGACTGATTTACCACTTGCCACATCATACAAAGGGATAGTTTCTTTAAAGGACTTCCACAGCTGAATAGCTGGAGAGCCATTTCCATATTCTATCCTCACTTCTTCCTTCTCAAAGGCATAGCTTCCAGTAGGAAGATTTCTATACTGCGTAGAGCTGGCAGGGTCCTTGTTATGAAACTCTCTGTCTACCACAATGGAAGATCCAGATGAATCTTGTTTCTCTGAAGTACTTTCAGTCTCTGTACCTATACCAGAAGAAACACAGGCCATATTTCCTGCATCACAACCTTTCGTTTCTGTACGGATATCTTGATGCTTTTTTTGCTTGCTTTCAGGCTGTCTAGGATCAGTCTGTGTTTCTTTTGTCTCCACTTTTTTCCCAGGGGCATTATAGTGTCTAAATCTTGTTGCATGATAAAACATAGGGGAAGGTAGGGCAGTATTAAAATAAGGCCTTCTGTTAATTCTTGCATGCATTGGATGCTGTGGAACAAAAAATCCAGGGTACTCATGGAGCGCAACAGAATAAAACGGCAAATATGGATTTCCACTTCGGAAGCCTAGACATTGGTGATAAAAAGACAAATATATCTTCTTTCTGAAATAAGTCATCCTGATAAATATTTACTTGCATACACAGGGACAGCTACAAGATCAGACACATCGTTAAATAAAGCACGCCACCTTTCAATGCTTGGAAACAAATCTGGTGCAAAAACTCAGAGAGAGTTCCTTGTTATGGAATAGCTTATCTGGACACCTACATTTTAACCAGAGCTTGATTTCATTCCTTGGAACATTCGCCACTTAGTTTTCTGTACCTGTTTTTTTTGTTATTTCATGGAATATTGCTATAGCATTATCTTTGAAAAAGACAGCTCCAGATAGAAGTTAACCTAAGTATAGCACTTACAAGATGTATTTAACAATACTTCTCTTATAATTATTTTTAAAATAACTTTTCTAAGCTTACATATATCCATACCTATTGTGTATGCACGTATGGAACTCATATATACACACACACACACATTAATTGCCAGGCACGTTCTAGAGCTCTATGTCTGCAGGATGACTATTACTTAATATTTTGCTTAGCTTCCATTCTCCAGGAACAGATGGTTTCTACCACAGAGGCTACATATTTAAGTAATACTTAATAAATCAGATTTTTGACAACTGAAGCATTAATTTTCACTTAAGCTCCCAAGAATCCCATGAACATAGATACATATTTGTTTCCTCTGCTCTAGCAGTAACTTACTACAGTAACTTACTAAGCAAAGCTACCACAGAGAACTCTCATTTACCTTACCTGGAGCAGGTACATAATATGGACTGTATCCCTGACTGAGGTACCATGGATTTGGATAAGGCTGTTGTGCTGATGGCTGAGCATAAAAAAAGGGTCTTGGGTGGCTTGTGGAATATGATCCACTTTCTGAAGTTGAGGCAGTATTCATTTTTCTTTAAACACTGAAAGAGATAAATGATCGTTATCAATCACTTAAAAAACTGCACAACCTAATGATTTTATGCTCTGCCAGAATTTAGCAGTCATTCCTCTCCCAGCCCAAAGAAACCAGATCATTCCAAAAGAAAGCTACTGTCTTCCAAACAGAAAGTAGAAGACTGACATTACTGTCAAAGTCAAATATTTCAGTTGTCCCTTGCTAAGCTAGCTTTTATATGCAGCTTTCAATATTAGTCCTTCAAGCCAACCTTATAACATGCTTTAAAGACACAGGACAGTCATAGAACTTTAGTAGTCTTAGATGTATGCATCCATAAGTAGCATCCCAGCCAATTAAAAGAAAAAGCTTCCAGTCTATCAGCCCTGAGCAAGAGGCCACCAAAAAAAAAAAAGGCAACAGAAGGCTTCACATTATCAGACATTTAATGTTTCAGAAAGGAAATGCTTCTCAATGCTAACACATATTGTTACACATCACAATAAGAACACTAATAATTCAGGATTTGTACTTTACAATTTATTTAAGAACAATGATAGCTAACATAGTAAACCAGATATTTCAGTGACACCACGCTTCCTATGCTTAAACCAAATGATAGGTAACAAAAACAACCCCACCAAAATCCTTATGTGTAAGTTTGCATTCAGAATCATAAAAAATTCACAAGATGGAACTTCCTCCCACACTTATTTCTTCAGTTAACTAACACACTAATCTCAGCCCATTCCTACCCATGCAAGTGATACAACCCTATCACACATAGGTTATAAAAAAGAACATAAGAAATCAAAGAACACAGAAGATCTGGTGACTGCACAGAATAATAATAAAAAAAAACCCAACACCAGTTCAAATCTGTGGAGAATTTAAGCACTTTAAAGTTATAGGAAAATTAATTCAAGACCTGTTACAAACTAGCACACCCTTCGGCCTACAGTTTCAGAACACTTTTAGGAACACTGGAGCCCTCTTCAGTTTCCATGTAGGGTGGCCCATCCAGCTCTTGAAAGCATCAAAAAGCCTACACACTCTCCTAGGCCAAAGCTCCCACAATTATTTTGACCTTTCAGAGAGAGAGTAATGTAGGGAAAGAAAGTAACCCACAAATTCAATCCCCCCCCCCAACAAAAAACTAAGCTACTCCTGCCCCCCTAGAGCCCCTCAAAACTAAGGTTGCTGCTGCTCACAGCCCAGGAAGAAAGTAACCACGTCCTCTGCTTACCCTCTTTATGGCAGGCAGCTGCTACTTGTCCACTCCCCCTCCCACCTGAGGCTTATTTAGCAGTGACGCAGGGGACTTTTTTCTGTCAATGTGTGGGAGGAGAGTCAAAACATGGGGGTAGGAATAACGGTAAAGGCCTTCAGCTGGTGTACAGAAAGCTGGCAGTCTCATCTTGCAGATGTTTAAGCTGCATCTCTAAGTGAATCTGGTATTTCCCTTTTGTAATGGTGGAACTTACATTAAAAAAAAGAAGAGAAGTGTTACCAATCTTCTGATTAAATCTACTGTTAGAGACACTTCTTGTAGGGAAAAAAATCAGACAATACAAGGCCAAGTTTATATTTGTTTCCAAGGTTTGCCAGTTTTTCAGTATGGAGTAAAGGGAGCAATGCTCTTCAATCCTAACATGGCTAAGTGGGCTGAGAAACGTAATGTGCTTTCCATATGAACAGGAGAAGCACTTATTGCAGTACAGTGTACTCCACCGTATGACAGGAATTTATGAAATATGAGGTTGCAATTTGACTCTGTGCTGGGTCTTTACAGGAGATGAGAATCTGAGTTGCTACTCTGGAATTGCACATCTCCAAATACAGTGCTCAGGTACTGAGGCAGGTGGCAGGAGAAGAAAGCACAGTGCATGAGCTATGCAGGCAGGTGAGTGGCTAAGGAAAAACAAAGAGGTTTGGATGCTTAGAGACTGTTTTCATTTCTGTGTTGGGAAATTCACAAAACCTCTGTTTTTTTTCTTACTATAATGTTCGGATTAAACATGTTCTTTGCACCAAGACACAAAATATAAAATGCCTGGGGAGGATGACTGATTCAATCCTTGCAGACCTCCCCAGCCAAAGCTTGTCCTTTCCAGCGATGGCAGCGCTTGTACTTAGTGCAACCAGCCACTTGTGGTGACAGGACAAGGAGTAATGGGTACAGACTGAAAGAGAGAAAATTTAGGCTAGATGTTAGGAAGACATTCTCTACTGTGAGGGTTGTAAGAAACTGGAACAGGCTGCCCAGGGAGGTTGCTGGATACCCCATCCCTGGAAATGTTCAAGGCCAGGTTGGATGGGGCTTTGAGAAACCCGGTCTAGTAAAAGGTGTCCCTGCCCATGGCAGGGGGATTGGAACTAGATGATCTTTAAGGTTCCTTTCAACCTTAACATTCAATTATTCTATGACTCATGTTGGATGTTTTAAATCCCCAGCTCCTGCATCCATCATACTTTCACATTTTTGAAGCGAAACTCCTAGCTTTTCTTTTGCTGAGTGGGCCCAAAGGCAAATAAAGAAAATAAATGACACTCACTAGCTTTTAAAAAGCTGCATTTATCAGGATTTTCCTTTCCCTCGGGCCTCCCATCAGCCTTCAGAGTCAGAATCAGAGTCACAGAATCAGAATATTCTGAGTGGAAAGGATCATTGAGTCCAACTCTTAAGTGAAGGTCCCATATGAGAATAAAACCCACTCCTGCCTCCCATGCCCCTGTCACTTCCTTTTCTCCTGAGGCAAGCTCCAGGCTCCACAAGCCTCAAGTGGCATTTGCTCAAGGGCCATCAAACCTGTGCTTGGCCAAAGGACATTCCAGGAGGGCCAAAGGACCAAGGGCAAGTCCCAGAGGGAAAAGGAGGCACTGGAATGTAAAGTGGACACGGCCAGGCTCAGCTTGCAGGTGGATCCCAAGGGGATGAAGCAATGCTGGGAGGCAGAGTGGGACATGGCTGGGCCGGGCCTTAACCCTGAAGCCTGAAGGCCTCCAGGCTGCAACAAGTCTGGGGCACAAGTCCTATTAGGAGAGGCTGAGGGAGCTGGGGTTGTTTAGCCTGGAAAAGAGGATGCTCAGGTGTGACCTTATCACTCTTTACAACTTCCTGAAAGGAGGTTGTAGCCAGGTGGGGGTTGGTCTCTTCTCCTGGACAACCAGTGACAGAACAAGAGGACATAGCCTCAAGCTGTATCAGGGGAGGTTCAGGTTGGATATGAGGAGGAATTCTTCAATTCAGAAAGGGTGATTAAACATTGGAATGAACTGGCCAGGGTGGTGGTTGCAGAGTCACCATCCCTGGAGGTGTTGAAAAAAACGACGGGACGAGGCACATAATGCCATAGTCGAGTCGACATGGTGGTGCTCGGTCATAGGTGGTTTTTCCAACCCAATTGAGCCTGTGACTTTGTGAGTCGCTCCTCCCAGCAGAGGGCGCCGGGGGGGCCCCGCTCCACGTCCCGCGGGAAGCGCCGCTGTCTCGGCGCGCGGGCAGGGGGCGCTCGCGGGGGGAGAGGGAACAGGAAACCGGGGGCGGGCCTGGCGCGCGGGGCTCGGCGGTGGCGCCCCGCTCCGCGCATGCGCACACGGGGCGGGCGCGGCGCTCCGTAACGGCGGGCGGAGGGGGGGGGGAAGAGGGGGGGGGGGGGGGGGAAGAAGAAGAAGAAGAAGGGGGGGGGGGGGGGGGGCGGCAGCGCCTGCGCGCCCAGGGACCGCCGCCGCCGCCTCCGCAGCCCGGGAGAGACACCGGATCCGCCGCCGCATCCTCCTCCTCCGCCCCGCTTCCCCGCGGCCGGGACGCCGAGGCAGAAGAGGAAGCGGCGGTTGGAGGTTTGTCCGGGGCAGAGGGGGGGTGGATGGCGGCAGCGGTGGCGCTCCCTCGCTCGCGTCCCGGCGCGCCGCGGCCGCCGGGCCCTTCGCCGTCCCCACGGGGGGAGGGGGCGCGCCGGGCTGCGGCTGCCGCTCTCCCCGCCCGGGCGGGCGCAGCTCCTGCCCGCCCCCTCCTTCCCTCCGCGACCTGCGGCCGCTCCCGCCCGGCGGCGGCGGCCCCGGCCCCGCCGGGCACCGGCGGAGGGGATGGCGGGGGCCGCCCTCGGGCAGGGCCGGCTCCCGGGAGAGGCTGGCGGGGCGGGAAGGTGTCCCCTTCTTTCTGGGGGAGGCAGGAAAGGAATTACGGCGGCAGAGGGACGGGACGGCGCACCTGGGCATCGGGGAGAGGGAAGAAATGTGTTTCCTCTCCTGTAGTCCCATGTCGGCGCATCCCGCTGGCGGGAGGGGGCTGTGACCACGGAGCTGTGGTGTGGGGTGGGCAGCGGTGCTTCCAGTGCTCCCCTTGGGCTGAGCAGGTGGGGATGTCTGCAGCCTCGGTGTTTGTGCTGGAAGTGCTTGGAGGCACAGGCACGATGAAGCCTTCGAGGAGAGCAGCAGTGTAGTGGCACTGCCGTTTCCTGTAGCTGCCCTCGCGTTTCCCTACTGATGGATCTAGTTATGTTCGTGTATACGCTATTGGTACCTGCGGTGGCCGAGGGGGGGCTTCGGTGTTTATATGGGGATTTGAAGTGTCGAATAATTCTTAGTAAGCTTTTATAGACTACATATATGCATAGTATAGCTTAGAAATTAGTCATCTGCATGCTTAGGATTTTTCCGGTATTTACCATTATTTCTGCTAGGATAGATACCTGCTGCTTTTGAAAGAACTTTAATTCCGATTTAGAAATGGATTTGTGCTGTACTTAGCAAGTTCATTTTTAGAGGTTTTATTGCAGAGCCACATCATCTACATCTACTTTGTGATCATAGTGGGCCTGAAAGGCTGTGTGCTATTGTGAGCTCACCTAGGGCTGTATCTACATGAATTTTGTTTGGATTATGTATTTAAGAGGTTATTAAAATACTCAACTTAGTTCAATTTCTCAGAAATGTATGTGGAGAAGTAGGTAACTTTTAGTATTTAATATACCCAGATGCGTAAATTGTGTAGTCTCATGATTTGAGTATAGATGTCGCACCTCTTTCCTAATTATTTTTGCGTGTGGAGTAGAAGGGCCCATTATACTCAAGATGTGTAAGTAGCATCTTGCAGGAACAGACCAAAGAGGAGGAAAGGTGGTGCTGCTTATTTAGTATTTTTTTTACTACATTTTGGGCAGATGGCTGTTTGTGCTTGTGTTTTTTTTTTCCCCAAAGCAGGCTTTTTTGTTTTGGTCATGTGATTATGAAACAGACCAGAATTGGTGCAAATCCTAAAATTTCTCTTTCTTTATTTAGTGGCTGTTGCACTTTGAGAATAAATTTTATATCCATGAATATGATATCCATTATAAGACTTAACCTTTCAGGAACTAACTTACAATTAATTAAGCTACATTAATTATTAATCTAATTTCGTAATGCAGAAATGCTTGAATTTGTAGTTGAACATCATGTAGTGAATATTTAAGGGACTAATGCATACTTGAAAATGGATTTAAGTTGTTAAATAAAACAGACTAGCTTCATTAATGTACTAGAGTTCAGAGAGAAAAAACCCCCACTGTTCTGTACATCCATGATACGTGACTGAATCTTACTGGAGACATCCATGGCCCACTTTTTTTCAAAGGTTAATTTCCCAAAACACATCAAGTCTTTCCACAAAACTGGAACACCCTTGGGGATGGAAACTACCTGTGCTCACTGTAGAAGGCCAGTTGCCAGTTTAAGCTGTTGGTTTATCTGGTGCTAATTTTCTTTCTGAGCAGGTATTTCCTTTAGTGTATAACTTCCTTTAGGTGCAGAAAAACAGGAAAGAAACTGGTAATGAGGAGTGCATTGTGACCAAACATGTTGTTAGCATGGAGTCTGACACTTCTAGTTTCTAGCTTCTACATAGTTTCAGAAAACTCACCTACCTCAAAGTTGTAACCTCCCAAACATAATATGTATGGAAAACAGTAGTAGTTTCCAGGTGAATAGTCATTTTCAACATAACATTGTAGGAATAAATCTGTCCTTGTCTTTTGTGAAATTTTACATTGTTGCTTTATTAGAATCTCCTTGATGTCCTCGGTTTTCTGGACTGCAGTGCTATCAAAGACACCTTTGATGGCTTTAGAAGAGAGGAAAACTTCCAAGTCTGGAACTGCTTCATCAATTACCTATTTCTTTCTCACTGCCAAGGATGCAAATTTGATACATTACTCAAGAATCTAGAGCTTTCAACTTTCTTTCTTTCTTTTCTTTCTTTCTTTCTTTCATATCAATTTACAGAATTGATTCTAATCAGTTTTAATACTCGCATTTCCCCTTGCTATTAGCTGGTATAATAATTTCGTAACTTGGAATATCTCGAATAGGAGCCAAGTATTAAGGCGCCTGAGCTTGGTACTTGCGTTGCTAGCTGGGAGGATTGCTATCTCCACACATGAATGCTTGCTCAGGTCTGAATTCTGACGTTTTATTATGTTAAAAATAGTGAATGACTCAGTTCTTTAGACGTGTTTTTACTTGTGATTTTTATGAAGCTGCCCTTGGATGGAGATAGGAATTTGATTAAAAGTGCACAAGAGTAGTATTTAAAATTCTTTTTAAAATTAGTTAAAACTAGATTACATAAATTGAAGTCCAGGGAGATAAGTTTTGATTGTTGTGTTTCTAATTTTTCTTCCAAACATACGGGTTTATTGAAGTGTGAATTGTAGTTAGTGAAGTTAGAATTCAAGAGGTATTTAGATGGCTGAAGATGCAGATGGGGACCTCTGACACTTTCATAGATCTTCTGTTTCCCAGCATTTTATGGGAAGTTAGGCATCTAATCTGGCAGACTACTTAATGGGATTTTCAGAAGGACTTACTTCTTTTCCCAGTATCAAAATATCTAAAAAAACTACAAAACAAAAGAGAAATTGCATGTCTATACATCTTTTGCCCTTCTTATAATTTGCAAAACAATAAATGTTTGTTTACATGAGTCCAGTTGAAGATTATTGTATCTATATATCTTATATCTTTCCCTACCAATTAAATTGGAAATAGTCAATATACTTATTCCATGTTATACATTGAAGTATAGTATTAACACTGCCATGTATGTAATGCAGTATATATCTCTGTTTATCAATCTTTGCCTGACCTCAGAAAATAAACAGATTCAAGGAAGGCAATTAGTAGCCTATCCCATAACTCATTAACATTTGATGACTAATTTTTTGAATGGTCTCATTCAGATTTGAAATACATGAACAAGTGTTAACAAGCCACCTCATTAAAATTACTTAAGCGAAAAGGAATAATTACTTAAAAACAAACCCTCTTATCAGCCTGTTACTTAATGTTGCTCTCCAGCTTGACAGGAAGTTACTTTGGATCACCCGGTGATAACTTGATTTCATTTGCAATCCAGCACCGCTGTGGCCTTTCAGCAGCTACCTGCCCATCCAGTTTTAGAGAGCTGGCTTCCAAGAAGTTGCCCAGAACAAAATGGTCACTCCAGTGACATTGTTGAAGGGGAGAGTCTCATTCATAGTAACTTGTACCCAAGGATTATTTTTATTCTATGAGACTCTCAGTTCAGGATATTAAACTAACTTCAGCCGTAGATCTTTTCATCCATAAGTCAGGCATGTTCACTGCTGTGTGGCCATTAAAACTACAGCTGACTGTAGTGCATCTGTACACATCTTCTGTAGTCCCTAGTTTTTTTGTTTAGCTGATATCCAAGTGCTTTATCTGAGATCCAAGCCAGGTACAGCGTGATGAGAGAGATGTTGGATTGGGACTGGAAAGAGCTGAGCCTCTTGTGTTTCTTTGTTGGAAGTTACTATGTTGGCAGCTTTGGACAAGCTGCTTTTTATTGCAGTGCCTCAGTTTTTCAGCCTCTGAAGTGAGGAGAATATCTCCTTTAAAATCATTTTGAACTCTTCACAGAGGTATGAGAAAGGTACGCAATCTTGGATGACTTTTCAGGCACTATATGATGTTCCTACACTACTTATCCTATTGTTTTGAACAGAGTCACTTCTCTTGAGCAAATGACAATATAAATGAGAGCAATTTTGGAACAGAAATTCAGAGATCCTTGATGTATTTATTGTTCTCCTGAGGAGAATGGTTCCATTACAAGGCAATGGGATGCAACTCCAGACTTTATCACAAATGCCAAACTTTGTTCTTTGGCAAATGGTTATTGTTAGCAGCAAAACACAGGGTGGAAAACAGGAACCATGTACCTAGCATGTTCCTACCATGCGCACCTCCCTGGAGCACATGACAGATGGTTTCCTGTAAACCAAGGACTCCAGCTTTGTAAATGTATGGTTCAAAGGTGATTCACATCACAAAAATGTTCTGCAACAAGACTCCTGTCATCTCCTCAATCTTTTCTGCTACTGAGGGCCGTACTCAAATGTACTGATTATTTATAATAATTAATTTCACAGTTTCAACTTGTCTTCTGCTGAACAGGTCTGCTTTTTCAGTTATTGACTGTCAGCCGCATGCTGCCAAAAATGTCTTTAATCTTACTAGCAGGTGTATATCCATTTCTCCATGGCATCCTTGGCTGGTTCTAGTACCTAATGATTGCACCGGTGCATGTTAGTTTCGCTCTTATTTCCTGTTCCTGAAGAAATACTTGTATTCTTTACAATTACATCAGTATAGGAAGTTATGATATCAGTGACTTCTTTTGCTAAAGCTTAGTATTACTGATGCTCTGCCCAAACAGATCTTAATCCACCAGCTTGTATTGTTCTTAAGCCAGGAAAAACAATGCTGCAGAGAGACCTGGGATACCAGTAGAGCCATGATCTATTTATTTCGGTGGGCCTAGCACACTTAGGAAGTCGGTGTTACTCTGTAGCCAAAGTTCAGTGCAAAATCTGTCAGTGGATTAGGTTGCATGGTAAGCTGTTATCATATAACCAGGATAGTGGTCAGTGCTGCAGAGACAGGATGAATTTGGTGAAAAGAAGCTGTGACTTGAAGCAGAAGGTCATTGCTTTAAATGAGCAGTATCTTTGTATATCCTCAATATACTTCTGGTTTAGTGACTTCAGAGCTTACCTGAAACTTGAAGGATTGAAGTCAAGACTTCTGCTAGTATCTGTCATAGCAGACAATAGTCTCTACTTCTTCTTTCCCCAAATATTAACATCTTTTCTTTATTTCATAATTAACTGTGTCCACCTGAACAAACAGTGAAGGTTAGGTTTGACTATTCGGACTGTTTTCCAGTTAAACAACGAGAGAAAACTAAGAGTTTCAGATTCCTGTTTGTGTGTATTTCTTCAATGATGAAGAAAAAGATGGGTGACACTAAATTAGTAGTAACTAAAGTGGCATTAATTAAGCATATCTGTTTCAAGTGAGTGAATCTTGAAAGACAGCTGGTTTTGAATTGTATTACAGGCAGGGCTGTGTTGAAATACTAGGTCTTTGATATGGCTGGCAGATATTTCTACAGACTTCATCTTGTACTAAATCATTTATTTTTGTGTGGAATTTAAAGTATGTCATTTCAAGCAAGTTGTTTCTGCATTCTCTGTTCATCAGGAACTATAATGATAGTGATGTCTTAGACACAAGACAAATGTCCCTGGTTATTCCTCAGGTTTGGAATGCAGAAGAACAGTGCAAGTTTAAATAAATCTGAAAGTATTTGATAGCTGGTACTCTGGTGCCTGTTATGATGGTAATTTCACTGTCATAACTATCTCATTCTTAATTATGTTTTTGTGTCCACATGGAAGATAAAATAAAACCTGACCCCATTTTTAAGAGGAGGAGAAATGTCCAAACAAGTAAATAGGCTTTGGTAGCCACTGTAGGTGTTTTGACTCCTGCTATTCCAGCATCCCTTTGCTTCTACTATTTTCTTATTTTTTGTTTCCATTGTCTGCAGCAGTCAGGCCTACCTGGCTGTATGGAAATTATTCAGAAGTTAAAAAATGGGATGTGAAATATTAATAGGTGAAGCCCTTCTACAAGAGAAGATGAATCAAATAAGCATTGGGGATATAAGTTTTTAGTTTTTTTTCAATCCCTATCTGATTTTGCTTGTTTTCTAGTAGAATGCCAGAGGTGAAATAAACAGTTTGATGGTGATGATGAGAGTTTAGTTGGAAAACTAAAGTTGCAGTTGAAGAAACTGCATTTATATTTTTAGTGGTCTGGTATTGATAAGCTTTAAGTAGAAAAAAACAAAGAAGTGGAAAAAGTAGCCGTTTATTAAGGAAATGGGGAAAAAAAGTGGCTGCCTTATCAATGGTTGAATGAAATTCACAGGTGTACTCAGTGGGAAATCTGGGTAATTCTTTGAAGATGAATAAAGTCTTACTGAACCTTGTTTTAACTCTCCAGCCTTAGAAGCTGTGTTGACAAAATAAATTATTTTAATTTGTGAGTCTAGGTCATATGAGAATTAATGTACAAACTCTTCTGCTTTTCATTTCTTAGATACTTTTGTTGTTTAATTTTTTTCCTACAAAGGATTTCAGTGCAAGTAATTAAGTACTAATTTAGAAATGTTTGTTAAACAATTAGTCTTAAGGGGGTAACTAAGAAAGGTTTTTGTTAAAGTGCTAATGGTAAATTAATTTTATTTTCCTGCTTTCAGTCACTCAAGTGCAGCCACTGATCACGAGATGTTACCACGAAATCTACCTCAGACTTCACTTTTGCTCACTCATTTGCTGCGTCATAGATCTCAACAGGAGCTCTGCAGACACTCTTGAAAGTCTCTGAACAGACTATGACATCAAGTTAAAGCATGATGACCTAACAGTAGTTCAAAGTCTCAAACATTGATTCAGCAGTTCAAGATTAAACTGCCCTTTTTTAACAGTATCACTTCCGAAGGCTACAAGACCTCCTGCCATTTCTTTCCTGGTTACTTCAGAATCATTCAACTGACCTTTCTCTGGTGAAAAGATCTTGACTTTTCTCTGTGGTCCTGGAAATATTAATGGAATACAGTCATGTCTACCCAGGACGAGAGGCAGATAAATACAGAGTATGCTGTATCCTTGCTGGAGCAGTTAAAATTCTTTTATGAACAGCAGTTGCTGACTGACATAGTGTTGATTGTTGAGGGCACTGAATTTCCCTGCCATAAGATGGTTCTTGCAACGTGCAGCTCATATTTCAGGTAAGTATTCAAACTAGGCTCTGTTAATTCTATAAAATTTGATACCTGTTTTTGAGTGTAATATTAATTAGCAATGTGTTGCAGAGATTAAAGATCAGTGAAGTGAGTAAAAAGCCTAAATATCCTTACTTTCCAACACCAAAATAGTAAAATAAAATTTCTAGTGTCTTGTGACTTAACTGTAGATAAGTCTTGTACTTTCTACAAGAAGTGTATGGGGAAAAAAATCACACTTGTGATGGCTCATTTTCTTTAGGGAGTTAATTGAGTCTGAATAATTAGTAAATTTCTTTTTCTTCACACTGAATCTTTATAGTATTTAATCTGTTTTTATTTCCCCAAGTAGGATAACAAGGGATTATTGAGACTTGGTTATGGGAATTCCATTATCGTGTTTAACTGTAGTTTCTTAGCAGAAGCATCTGCTAAAAGTAGGGGTTGCTGTGCAAGTTCATGGCTTCCTTTTCTGAATCATCTGCTTTTCTCTGCTCAGCAAAGATGCTAGAAACTCTTCCCTTGTTTGAGAGTCTTTTGGTTCTTTTTTTTTGTTTTGTTTCATGCCCCTCCCCAGATACTGTTGAAATTTTTAATTCAGGAGCTCTTGCTTCCCAGGTGTCCTGTTTCTTGTCTTTTGAAAAGCTTTTTAAATAAGATACACTGAGTGCTACCCCTTTTTGCAGATACATTCATAGTAAGACCTTGATGATGAGGCACCATGAATTTTCTGCAGTGATTAATCATTTTTTGTTGGCAACACAGTATAATTAATCTGCCTGTCTGGAAGGAATTCTGAAGCTTGAAACTAGTCTTGGTGACATCCACGCATGTTTTACCTTCCTGATGCATTGTGGAGGGATTATAACTTTCCTGTTTAATCACAGAAGGCTTTGCAAATTTGCTGTTCTTGAGATGGGCTCACTGTACAGAACACATCTAAAATGTTTTCTCTATTTTGTCTCCTTTCTTGTAGAAAACTGTTCAAGGATTATTTATTAATTTTTGTTGCTGCTAGTTTTTGTGTTTATTTTTTCATCTCGGATGAGTCTGGTCCAATTTTTAGCAACAAGTATTGTGTGATCACTAGATAATGATTATTACCATTGGCCTTGTGCAAATGACATAGTTCCTACAGTTTGTAAAATAACAGCCACTGGAAATGGAGCCAGATTTAATGTGGGTGGTTAATCATAAGGTTGGAAAGCTGTCATGAGTCCACACAGTGTGCTGCATCAGAATGTGCAGTCAAATCTCTTATTCATATGTGTTTGTTTATTATTTATGTAGTGAGGTTTTCGGCACCAGTTAAAAGAAGTATCAGACTTGTGGTTTTGTCATGTTCTGTTTTTCTTCTCTACTTTGGTTTACAAAAAGATGCTCAGCTTCCTAAATTTAGCTTTATTATGAAAAATTGATAGTCCTGAAGGAGGAGGAAGAAAGGCAAAGCATCTCTTGGTGTGATCCAGTCATTGTGTGTGATTGCAGCCAGCCTACCTTCCATCTTTGTGCCTGAACGATGTGCAGCCCTGCTCCAGCACAGCCTGCTCAGCAGTGCATAAGCATCAGCTAGAGCCAGAGTCTCCAACAGCTCCCTCTTCCTTTCTGTGAGAAATGGGGATGGGATACTGTCTTTGTGGGACCCCTGGTGGCCTAGTGGTTAGGATGCGGCACTCTCACCGCTGCGACCCAGGTTCGATTCCTGGTCCCCCGGGCAGATGGAGCTCGTTAGCCCTGAGAGGCCATCCATCTACGAGAAGGTCACTCTAAACAAACCTATGTCCTGAGGACCTCACTGCCATTGTCCAAGCTTGTTTGGCCCCAGCAGATGAACCTTAGGATTAAAGGGTGGGCTCAGTTCAGCGCATGCTGTGTCTCACCTAAAAAATCCATTGCGCAGGCTGGAAAGGTAAAAGACCTTTCCCAAAATCTTTGTTCGCGAAGACTGGCCATACTATACTGTCTTTGTATTGGATGCTTCCTGGAATGGCTATGCATAGGGAGTGTATCTCCAGGTTCCCTTCACCTCTACGGCCAGAGGCAAGACTAAAGAGTAGATTCTTTCTAACTTCTGTCATACTTGCTTTCCAAAAATCACCCAAATAAAGAGCCTTGAACTGAATTTTCAATACAGCCATAAATACCAAACTTGAATTAATATAAAGCTCTTAAAACCAATGTCCCCCGTTTTAAGAAAATTGACAGGTATGTGGTTTATAGTACGAGATTCCAGATAGTCCTTAACTGTGTTACAATTACAATACCAGAGTGGGCAATAGGTGCATAAAACATTATGGAAACAATAGCCATTTTTTAAAATTGCCTTTCTACTCTTTTTCAGGGAGGTGTAATGGAAATACTTATGTTTTTGTTTTGTTTCTTTTTCCCCCCAGATCAGATCTAATAGGTTTTTCTGTTATTGATTTTTGTCTGCAAACTTGAAGTTTACTGCATGTTATGATGAATGGTATATAAGAAATAATTCATAGAGTGCTAGTCCTTGCTCCATTTCTCCTCCTCCCAGAGGAGCATCCTTTTTGATATGACTTAGTTCAGTCCATTACATAAATCTGCTTCCTTTGTTTTAGAATCTAAAATCTAGCTGTAGTACATTACAACAGTATTTTCTGGAGGATGTTTCTTCCCTCTTATCACTTATCATAGAAAAAGGTTTAAATTGCATTATTAAAACTCCAAAATCATTAGTTCTCTGCTGATTAACATAGAAGAGTTTTCTTGAATATAAAATATTTCTACAGAAGGCACTGATGGTACTTTTAGAATGTTCTGTACAAATGCTTTATCTTTAATATTAGATATTAGCCTGAGGTAAATACTAAACTCCTGTAAATAGGCAAGCAAAAAGACTGTTCACCTTTTGGAGTGTAATCACCAAAGACTTACAGGTGACTGTAAATTAAGATTACTCACTCTTGATCCTTGTCCTAACATGTATGTTTCTCCTCAGAGCCATGTTCATGAGCGGGCTGAGTGAAAGTAAACAAACACACGTACACCTGAGGAATGTGGATGCAGCCACTTTACAGATTATCATAACTTATGCGTACACGGGTAACTTGGCAATAAGTGACAGCACAGTCGAGCAGCTCTATGAAACTGCCTGCTTCTTACAGGTAGGAATGTTTTGAGTATGAAATAGCAGCTTCTTATCTCCAAACTGTTTCATTCTTTGTCTTGTTAAATGATCTTTCCTGTTCAGTCATTTCAAAATACTTGTGTTCAGTTTGCTCAGTATAGACAGCAGTTGTTCATCAAATACACTTTGTGTGTGCATCCCTCTTTGCATTACAGTCCCTGTGGAAGGTGGAAGTAAACCAGTGCACTTCTAACTTTTAGAAAATTAGTTTCTCCAGCAGACATAGTCATGTGGTGTACTTCATCTGTATGAAGCAGTTGAGTGAGTCACCGCTGTATTTTTGTGTATATCGAGTATTCCAGGCCTAAACTCTGTTGTTCAACACCAGATGCAGGTACTTTTATGTGCTGCTGGTACATGAAGGCATACATTGTATGCAGTAATACTCCTTGTGTTTTTTCTTTGCATTACAGGTAGATGATGTGTTACAGCGGTGTAGAGAATACTTAATCAAAAAAATTAATGCAGAAAATTGTGTGCGTCTGTTAAGTTTTGCTGATCTCTTCAGCTGTGAAGAGTTAAAACAGAGTGCTAAAAGAATGGTGGAGCACAAGTTCACATCTGTGTACCACCAGGAGGCTTTCATGCAACTGTCACACGATCTACTGATAGATATTTTAAGCAGTGACAATTTAAATGTGGAAAAGGAGGAGACAGTTCGTGAAGCTGCTATGTTATGGCTGGAGTACAACACGGAATCACGATCGCAGTATTTGTCCTCTGTTCTTAGCCAAATCCGAATCGATGCACTTTCAGAAGTAACACAGAGAGCCTGGTTTCAAGGCTTACCACCTAATGATAAATCAGTGGTGGTGCAAGGACTGTACAAATCAATGCCCAAGTTTTTCAAGCCCAGACTTGGCATGACAAAAGAGGAGATGATGATATTCATTGAAGCTGCTGCTGAAAACCCTGGTAGTCTTTACTCCTCTGTCTGTTACAGCCCACAGGCAGAAAAAGTTTACAAACTCTGCAACCCTCCTGCTGACTTGCATAAGGTTGGGACACTTGTAACTCCTGATAATGACATATATATAGCAGGTGGGCAAGTTCCTCTGAAAAACACAAAAACCAATCACAGTAAAAGCAGCAAACTGCAGGCTGCCTTCAGAACTGTGAATTGCTTTTACTGGTTTGATGCGCAGCAAAACACTTGGTTTCCAAAGACACCGATGCTGTTTGTTCGTATAAAGCCATCCCTGGTCTGCTGTGAAGGATACATCTATGCAATTGGAGGAGACAGCGTCGGTGGGGAGCTCAACAGGAGAACTGTGGAGAGATATGATACTGAGAAGGATGAGTGGACCATGGTGAGCCCGTTGCCTTGTGCGTGGCAGTGGAGCACAGCAGTGACAGTTCACAACTGCATTTACGTCATGGCACACAACTTGATGTACTGCTATTTCCCCAGGTCGGATGCGTGGGTGGAAATGGCCATGCGACAAACAAGTAGGTGTTTTGCTTCGGCTGCTGCTTTTGGTGATAAAATATTCTATATTGGAGGACTGCACATTGCCAGCAATTCCGGTATAAGGCTCCCAAGCAGTACTGTAGACGGGTCTTCCGTAACCGTGGAAATCTACGATGTGAATAAGAACGAGTGGAGGATGGCAGCCAATATCCCTGCCAAGCGCTATTCCGACCCCTGTGTTAGGGCCGTTGTCATCTCTAATTCCTTGTGTGTCTTTATACGAGAAACCCACATGAACGAGAGAGCCAAGTATGCCACCTATCAGTACGACCTGGAACTCGATCGCTGGTTTCTGAGGCAGCATATATCAGAACGTGTGCTGTGGGACTTGGGGAAGGACTTCCGGTGCACTGTAGGAAAGCTGTATCCATCTTGCCTTGAAGAGTCCCCATGGAAACCTCCAACATATCTCTTCTCACCAGATGGAGCTGATGAATTTGAGCTGGATGGGGAGATGGTTACTTTACCACCTGTATAGCTCCCAAATTAGACTGCACAACTGATCCTATGCTCAGTTATAAAAGAGAAAAGAAATGGCTGTGAAAGAACATGTCTGAGAATGGGAATGTCAGACCTGTCTTTCATGAATTGTATTTTTATGCCCTACCTAATAACACTTGCCGCCATTCAGTACGAATAAATGAAATTAGCAGATATGCTTCCATAATCTGAATTACTATTATCCGATAATTGAGAAACGTATATGTATATCATAAGCTTAAGCATCTGACTTGTCTAAAGAATTAATTCTAGTTCTATGAAGTCTCAGTTCAGGAAAATTAGCTTCAGAAAAAAAGTAGTTAATGTTTCTAGGATGATGTCTCAACTTTTGAAAATATCTTCCAGTTATATTTGAACTACTTCTGGATATTCTACTTAAGTGCTAGTTATATAACTGTCAGTGTGGCCTAATAAAAGGACTGTGCTGCACTCTACTTAATACTAATATCCATGTTGGTATAGTAATGCCATTAAAAGAAAAAGAAACAAATCCCATGGATCTACCTGTGGTAGGAAGGGTAGATCTTCCATTGTATGGTAACATGCGGGGCAAAATGACTGCAGGTTCAGTCAAGCTGTATGATGAGGTGCATGTGTTCTATTTTCACTAACTTATACCTGTCTATTTAGAATACAGGTCTTCCAAGCAGCTGGTAGATTACCAGGTGTGGACTTAAGTTGCTGGGCTTGCAATAGGAATTGCCAGCCCTCATAGTGCGGGTCTGTGTGGGGCTTTAATCAGTAAATGCCTCCACACTCTGTATTACAGTAACATTGGCTCATGTATATTACTTCCTGCTGCTGATGTATTTTTCCATTGTAAAACAAAGTTTTAGTGTGGATTAACCAGGTCTTTATTTTCTGTTAATTTAATAACAAGCATTACTGTAGTGTGATTGTGTATAGATATCCCTTAGCTGTCAGGTTTTTTACTGGGGGGGGGGGAAGCAAAATTCAGGAATATCCTGTGCTGTGTGTGCAGGAGAGCAGATGACTAGTGCTGCTCTGGCATTAATCCCAGGAACCACTAGCAGTAGCGGGGCGCCGCCAATCTAACATGAACACAGGTGCTTCATGACAAACCTTACTAGCATGTTCAGCTGCATCATGTTCTGGCACTGTATTTTGAATGACATTAATTTATTAAAAAAGATTGAATCCAACTGACTTTGAGTGTGCTTTTTGGTTGAAATAGATAGAGCTATGACACCTTCCCACCACATGTGCACTTGTAGCAAGTCGCTTATTGAAGGCAACTTGAAATAGTTAAGCCTGGAGATGAGTACATTAAGTTGCCTGTGCTTACTAGTCAGTGAAAGCTAGAAATTAGGTATTCAAGTCCAACTGAGGATTACACAGAACTTTAATCCCTTGCTATCATATTTATAAATCAGCGCTCCTCCAGTCACGGGACAAATTCTGCCCTACTAAAAGTAAAGAACAGCAGGCAGTCAGGAGGTAAATGAGGAACCTTTTCCCTAAATTCAGAAGATGGCAGACCTATTTTCAGTCTTGATTAATCAAATTTATTTACTCCTTTGTCCGGACTGCCACTGGCTTTTCCCAAATTCCATTTCTTATTCCACTAAATACAGTTGCAGCTTTCAACAAAGACAACACCTATATATTGTTGGGACTAGGCCTCAAGTGGCTTTACAAAGTTTTGTCTTGTACAATTATTAAAGGTTTTGACTAGAAAGGGGACTTTAGGTAAGAAACCTGCCTTATATAAAAACCCTTCCTGGTGCTTTGGCATTTTGTGCCATGTGGGGATTTATAGGACCCAGAATAACAATGGCAAGCTACCAATTTTTTTTTTTTAAGAAGGTGACATAACATGTTTGCATTTACCATTACATAAACTTTTTTAACGCCTACATTTTTTAGATAAGAAGGGTGAGGTGACTCAGGGGCTCCTGCCGATAGGTCTGTTTATATTGCTTTCATGTTGCAAGCCTGTGCAAGGGAGCATACATTAAAACAAAAACAGTGATACTCTTTTGTAATGCAATTTGGAGAATCACGTACCTAAGGCAAAAACATGAGCGGTATCCAAGTAACTCCAGCCTGGATGGAGTGCTCAGTTCTGTGGCTCATTCTCCCTTCATTTAATTGTTATCAGGCCGCATTAGGCTTTAGAATAAGCCTTTGTTGTTTAAGTGTAGATGATCTATATAGCTAGTGAAGGAGCAGAGTGGGCTGGTTCTGTTACTGAGAACTTTCAACTTGAGTTTAAAATCTTATGTGTAGTTTCTTATCAAAGGGGAAAAAAAAAAGGCAAATTTTAATAGGAAATAAATACCAAATAGGAAATACTAAATTGCAGTGGCTCTAAGTCACAACTGGCTAACAGAAGCTGGAAGAACTTGATTTTACCCATTTAGGAACATCTTTTGAAATACAGCCAGTCTATATGACTTCCTGACTTCCTTCTAGTCTACATTTTTTGTATTTTTTTTCTAGGGATTATCTGTATCTTTTGTATTCTATATGGTCCAAGATTATGCAGTACCTTATTTAAAATTTACTTACTATTAATTATACGGTATTTTAAAGACAAGACTAGTCAAGTGTTGAACAGTTCTCTAGTGACTGTTAAAGATGTACTGTTATTTCACTTACACAATTACTTGCTGCAGTCAGTATTCAAGCCCAAAGGAAAACAGCTGGCAAATGCTATTCTCAAGTCTAAATTCTTTTCCTGCATAATTCAAGAAGGAAACTGTGCAGGCAAAGCATTGTCATGTGCCTGGAAGTGGTCACTAGTAGAATTAGACTTCTGCAGGAACAAAGACAAGAGCCAAAAAACCTGCAGTTCTTATAAAGAGAGCAAATGTGATTAAAGCCTTCACAGAGTTCTAGCTAGTTATCTTACTACAAACCTTCAGCCTAATCCCAGCCTATTCAACCTGTACTTGGCTCTGACGTGTATTTACATACAAGTTTCAGTGAATCAACTCTATATGTCCTCAAGCTCTGATATATTTGCAAGTTTGCCTCTCTTCTGGTAGAACTAAATTTAAGTAAGTCTTACATGGTTTCAGTTCCCCTTACCCAAAGTAATAAAAACGTGATCTGGCCTCTGCTAATTGTTAATGCATCCACTCCTTTTTACAGTTGTTTAAATACATACCTAATTGGAAGTTTAATTTTTGTTGTAAGGGGACCAGTAAGATCTAGGGCAGTGAATTGTGTCAAGCTTTACAGAGAACAGGATCAGATAGATAGTTAATTTGCAGCGGTGAAATAATTTGATAACATTCTTAAGATTATATTTAAGATTTAAAGCACTCCCTGGTTCAAAGCACTACTGCTTTTCACAATATTTCTCATTTCATTTCTCAGTGCCTCTGTTAAGATGCACAAACACTTCCCACATGGCAGGACAGCCAAGGGGCACCTGTGGACAAACCTGCAGACCACCTAACTTATTAGTCAAGCTAGTGTTTTTCCTTCTCTGTTTCCCATTTCCAGCTACTTTCAAATTGTTTCATGTATCTGGATTCCTACATGGAAGGAGCTTTTAGGCAGACTGAAGTAGGCTCACCCTTAAAACCAGTTTCGTTCCACTTTCTGCTCAACATTAGCCACACGAAGTTCTGTTTAGTCCCACTTTCAGAAGTATTTAAAATATCTCCCTCCTACAACATTTCTCAGGAGTACAATTCAGCAAGGCAGAGTTCTTATAACTCAGAGGAGTGTTAGACTCCTTAAAATGCAGGGATCATTCCTGATGCCAGGAGGTAGCCTGTATGACATCTGTACCTCTTCACACACCTCCCAAGCTCCAGTATGGAAGGGGCTGGTAAACAGCCTGACCAAGCAAGACGTGGGTCAGTACTAAGTCACAGAACCTTTGACATGGAAGAAAGGACTAACAAAGAAAATGGGACAGGTATGAAGGTGAAAGAGAAATAGCAGCATCTCTGTGTGTGCTGTTCTCCCCTTCTGCTCTAAAAACCAGCTCTTCTGTGTCTTGGTCTAACTTGTGAAACCAGGTGCCTCAGTTTCAGCAAAGAAAAGATTTAAGCCCTGTACATAAGCCATTACTGAAGTGCTGAAGTATGACTGGTCACCTGAAGCATTACCTGACTTCATCTCTTAAAACAGCAAACTGTACTGAATACACACATGCACTCTACTGCATTAATATGACCAAAGAGGACAGTAAAAGGCATTAATAATAAAAGGTAATGATGTAATGTAGAACTTAAACACTATTCAGATCATGTGTTAAACATCAAGCTAAATCCTGATGCTAAGATTTAGAAAGTGCAAGAAGCACAGCTTCTTTTAACTCTGAGCATGTGATTTTACTGAAGAGAAAAAAAAATAATTAAGAAACAATCTCCAAAATTTAAGAGTGGGCATATGTTTCATCCAGCTCTCTGGCACAGTATTACACTTGTCAAAATTCATATGCACACAAATTATTCAGAGCAGCAAAGGTCCGTAACCACAGGTCACATTAGGCAATATGTTAAACTCAGCATTTTTTTTGCCACCTTCTGGTGTGCCTGAACTTTTAAATTCTCCACTGTGTTTCAGTATGTGTTTCTTAAAGTATCTGAATTGAAAGATGAGAAACCCATTGAGTTTCTTCTCCAGTATTTTCCACCTGTTTCATACAATATGCAAGTGATGTTATTTCCCATATTGTTTTTAAGACAAGAAGACAGCTGTACATCTGCCTTCACTTTAGATAACTGTTCTTCCTTCAGTCTAAACATTCTTACTTGATTATGCTCACTTGATCTAGAAAGCAGTGGTGCTTTCTTGGTGATCTACATTAAGAAAGAAAAGATTTTGTAGATGTTCTCTGCTACTATTGAGATAAACAGTAATTGTGCTTTTATCAATATTAAGTTAATAAATTCAGACAGGGAAGCAACAAAAAAAAATCTTACTTTACCAGTTGATTTTGGAATATTATTACAAGAGGAGCAATGTATGATTAAGCAATTATGAACCTATACAGAAGGACTCAAGAGAGCTAGACTTCCAAGTTCCATCATAATTGAGATTAAGCCACCTGTGTACAGATGTTGTGCATATATGATGTCAATTTACAGGGAATAAGGTAATTGGAGTAAGGGTCACAATTTAACTGTTTAACTGACAGAAGTGATCCACCTCCATATATTTTATGAATCCAAACACTACTTCTAATGTTTGATAAAGAATGGGGTCAAGACCAGAAACAACACAGAAGTAAAGCTCTGTGCCTGCTTCTTTAAGTCAGTCCCTTCCCTACTATAATATTAAAGACTCAAAACACCATGAAGCAATTTGTCATACATCTTTAATCATAATACAATAATGTAGTGTTTTTCCCTTTAATGAATACCCTCCATGTTGCCCTTTTTAATGAAAACTAAATACCTGCAAGAAAGTAAAATTACAGTGCATAAAAAACATGATGTAAATTTATCTTTCAGTGTGTTTGCACAACTACTTGCACATGGTCGGAAATACATTAACAAATTTTAGAGAATTGCAGCTGTTCGCTAGACATAAGCTCCATCTAATTCACATCTGAATGTTACTCAAGGCAGTTAAGTTTCCTCCTACTGGAAACACCCAGTTACCAAATCATTCTCACGTAGGTACAACAACATTATGGCAGAAGTTTCAAAGTCTTAAAACAGCTCACTATGGCAGAGAACTGGATGTGCAGCAATTCATTTACATGGCATCCTGGTTTTGACCAGATGTCACAATCCACAGGAACTACATGCTACTTTGAAGCTAAATCTACACCAAAATTTTAGTTGTACCTGAAGTTTTTACTGATGTAAGAGGTCTGTGACCTCCTGAACACTTTAATCAATTCACAATGAGCAGCACCCCATAGGGAATAAGAAGTCACACTAAAGGATCCTCTTGTCCTAAATTTGCAAAAAGCAGCATCCACCATCAGTTTAAATGGAAGACGAATTTCAAAAAGACTGCCAGTGAATTACAAGCAGCTACCAATATCAAAACCAGATGCCTGCAAGTGTCTTCTGGTGGGGTTAAATTACTAAAATAATACAGCTTTTTGAGCAGACCAAACTTTAAACAGGCTGGATGTATTTTATTTTTCAAGCAGCACAAGAAAAATCAAATACATTACTTGTGTGTTCAATTATCAAGCAACAGTTTCTATGTTTAAAAACAGCATTCACGCCTTCACTTTTACAATTAAATACTGCCACATAAATTTCTCTGCTTAGTAATAATTTGTATGGAAATCAGAAGCTTGTTTAGGCAAAATATTATATTTAATTACAAAGGTGCTTAAAACAGATGTACAAGGTCAAACAAGTGCAATGTACTAGAACACTGACCTAAAAAGTCTAATTACATTGTGACATTTGAGGAAACTGGTGTCAGATGTGCACAGGAATCAAGGTTATGACATGAAAATGATTGATAAAAGATGCTGAACTCTTTAGTCAAATGAAATATTAGGTCAGCAATACTTGAATCTCAGGGGGCTTTGGGGACTTACATCTCATACCTATGCTCAATAGGCAGTTCCTCAAATGCTGGCACATACAAAAAGCTGAAGTTGATGCCTTTGATGACAGAAAGTTGAGGTGTGCTATTGCATTACCTGTAAGTCAGTGTGTGCTGCATGTTGACAGCCAGAAATACCTTTGCAACTTCAAATCACAACAGAGCTGTAACAATACCTTCACAGTTGACCGATTTAAAGGCACTATCACCAATTCACTTAAGACTCATTGTTTCTTACAGCGCAGAAATGCATGTCAGGGTCTTTGAAATGGAAGTCAACTGCCTAAATCTTTCTGAATAATTAATAATGCCTGCACTGGAAATTTTAAAACAGAGGAGAGGAAAATAGCTTGCATTTGCATTGGATTTAACTAAAGATGTTACAAACATTAAATTAAGAAGAGAACTACATGAGAACTAGATGAACCTCAGTGGCTGCATGCCTTTCTACAGCCCAAAAGTAAGCTTAAGCAAATATCAAAGAGCAAACATAGATATTAATGAAGACGACTAATTATGAAGATCACTTCATCTCCACTCACTCCATGAGTCTTAATCGCTGTACAAGTTTAAATCCAAGATCAGTTTGCTAGCAGGATGCCAGTTCTTAAAAAGATTGAAAATTAATACAAGTTTTTTATTCTGTCATTTGTAAAGAAAGGAAAATACTCTTAATTAGATCAAAAGTTTGGCTCCACAACAGAGACAGCTGGGACAGTGAGAATAAGACTGCAGAGAAAGATCCGTCCTTGCCCATAAGAGAAATACTGTGAAGTATCGTGACAGAGTTGCTGTACAAAGCAGCAAGGAGCTATGCGTCAGCTTAGCACTCCAGATGCCACCTCATTCTGCCTTTCCTCAGACTAATCCACCACAAAACAAACAAATGAACAAAAGTCAGCTTTCTAGTATTCCTAGGCCAGCAAGGGAGTCTGTCAGAGTAAGGGAAATGCTGAGAGCTAATACATCTGCCATATAAATTTGGAACATAGGAGAATTCTACAGAGAAAACGCATGTGAGGAGGTGACAAAAACAAGGATATTGAAAAGGGATCCTTAAAGGTCCTGTTTCTACACCTTGTAAATACCAACCACTTGCCTGGCTTCTAGAACTCACCATCCTGAGCCCCTAAGCCTAAATCTACCTAGTGTGCCTTAAGTTGCTGAAGTTAAGTTTTATAGGTGCTTAAGTACTTTATGAACCTTTCTGCAGTCTTCATTACAGCACAAACCCTGACCATTTAAATCCCAGACAGCAGACAATACATTAGTCATTTCACAAAAGCAAGGGATTATTTTTGGTTATTTTCTTATCTGCATGCTGAATCAGAAAGGTCTAGACTCACCACGAATCAAGACAGTTCTAGTCTTACTTCACTGCATATAAAGTAATACCTAGTCTTTGAAAAGATACAAATGTCTATTACAGAGTTGTGGAATAAAACAGAAAAGAGCATCAGAAGTGTTAGAAGATATACAAATACACACAGAGACTAGAAGCAATAGATACATCTTACTTCTTGTGTCAGAAGCAGTAGATTAATAGAGCTTTAGGGGCCTTTTTTGCCCTTCTCAAATCAAACTACTCAAACTAGCTGTATACTTTCAGGCTTTCCACAGTCATTCTACCTAATTTGTCCTGGAAAAAAAATTAATGCAGGCTTTAAACCAGATCCTGCATTTTCAAATCACTGTTTGATGCAAAAAAACTGGAAACCATGTTGCTGGATGGTGACAGCGTGATGCAAATGTAGCTTTTCTATTAGCTTTACAAATGCACATAAGAAATTAGAACATAATTTCTTAAAACCCATTACATTCAAGCCTTCTTGTTTATCTCTTGTACAGCTGCTGCATTTCATTTGAGGAATAGGAGAAATAACCATGACTAGAAATCTTGGCCCCAGAAAGGAACATGGCTAAATGCTGACAAGATACCAGTGAGGCAATAAACTAAGAGCCTTTTGGTAAAGAAAAGTTGGAACACTTGATAATGTAATGTAGAAAATGTTAACAGCTACCATGTGGGGATGTCAGAAGGCATACAGAGGCACACACATTGCAAGAAAACAGGAAATAATCTCCCTTGGAATCAAGACGTAGGAAGTGCAATACGCTTGCATACAGAAGACAGCCCATGCATGTCACATAGGAAATACAGAATTGTGCCACATCTTTTCAAACAAATTTCTTCCCACAAGGATACGAACTGAGACAGTTTAGTTACTCTCTCAATTCTAGTGTTACTCTCCTTATGAAAAAAGTAGTTATCCAAATGGATCGTTCCCTGAGTCGACACAGAAAATCGATATAGCTGATTTTCATTTGGAAGAATCTTCATCACTTTAGTATGGGGGGAAAAAAAAGCCACACAGAGTTTGCTACTGTTCTAGTTCTGGGTGGGTTTAGTACTTTGTATTCTTATGTATCAAACTACATTGATGTTGTAATTACATCCTAATAGAGCAAGACCTCAAAACTTTCTGAGATCCATTCCCAATTTGGGAGAAATGTTTTGTAATACTTTCCCTGAAGAGATCTCTCCAGCTGGAATCCCATTCGTGTCCCAGGGTAAAAACACAGCAAAAACATATGCAAAGTTGTGACATGAAAAAAAAATACTGATTTTGCAACTGTCACATAAATTTGGAGACACAAAGAGAGCCAGAGACAGATTAATTCAAACAGTGCTACAGTGTACATGGATACAGAGGATAAAGGAAAAAAAACCCTTGTCAGCCACAGTCTTACTCTGCACCTTGTTTAGTTTGCAGGTGAAAGCGAGAAAGTTCCACCTGGCTTGGAACCCTTTAAGGGTTGCAGAGATTCTCTCAAATCCAACCTGAAAGAGGAATCAGTATTTATATTCTGCTTATTTCTAACAAGAATTCACAAACATTTGGCTATCTGGATTGAAAAATATAACTAGTTTACATAAATATTTTCAACATCCAAGAAAATGTACAAATCTAAAGTCAAACACATTTGGCTTGCAACAAGCCCTGTTTACTAATGTTTTTATAAAGGCTCAGTTTTAAAGAGAAGTAGTCATTTTAAATATAACCAATATACTGCAAATGCACCCCATTGTACGGAGACACTCACCATTCTTCTATACTTCTAGTGAAACTGAATAATAACATTCCACACCTGCTTGCAAGCAACATATTTTGGTCCTGGGTAGTTAATCTCCAATCCTACATTTTGGAGCAGTCTTTTTACAGCTCAGAGAAAGCATTGCACCTGAAATAGTCAGCAGCATTATGAAAAACCAGCACTTAGTCACCGAGGCTTTGGGGTGACTGCGTGAAAGTGGAAAACCAGGATGACATGGCTGATTTCGCGCTTGTGAAGGCTCCTCCAACAGACTGACCTGCAATACAAACCAAAGATCCATAGTGAAGTGTTATCATTACTGAGGTATTACAAAGGAATATTAAAACAAAATTTAAAATCACACAATTGGTTGTCCAATTTGGGATTTAAAATCCAATTCCAGAATCTGTGTCAGAAAACATTCAAAGAACTTGAACACAGTAGCTCACCAGAAATGGCCTATGATGTCCTTTGCCCAGGAAGGCTTGCTAGACTTTGGGCCAAAAGGCATTCCTTGCCAGAGTGTATAACAGCAAAAAGAGAAGACAGACTCCAATGGCAAAAAGAGGAAGTTAAACAATTTTTGGCAAAGCTGTTGCCAAACAACTATCAAACCCTTTAATGGGTGGACTCTCATTATCTCGCACTGCAAGATGACAATATGATGTCAAATCCCTGATGTCAAAGCCTCTGTTGAAATGCAACAAATGCTTTCCCAGAAAATTACAGACAGCTGCAAAATCTGCAGAAACTGACACATGGACTATTTCTGATCTCACCCAGCTCTGGACAGTTCCAGTCGAAGTAATATAAAAATTGAGAATAAAAATTGAGAATAATTTAATACAGAAGGTGGTATGGTCTAAGGATTTCCAGATTACATGAAACCTCTTCCCTGAACATCTCTTCCCATATTCATCTCCAGGCCACAACGAATGTACACTAATTTCTTGTCTAGCTGCTTCTCTTTTCACTATTACACAATATATGGGGCCTCAATCAGCAGCTCTATCCTTCAAAATGTTGCTCCGGTTTGTGTGTATGTTATAAAGTACACTTGGATTAAACTAAAATATAACTGAGAAACAGGATGCTTCTTCAAAAGAGATACGGCTTAGATGCAAGCTGATTTTAAATACATTTCTTACCTACAGCTCTTCCTGTTTGTACAACATTTCGGCTGGTGGAAACCATCACATTTCCAATCTTCTTTCCACGTTCACTGTTTTGCACAGAGCTAATCAAGAGAGATACTGAAGACTGTTAGTTCACTGACGTCTTATTACTCCCAGGTGTAATTATAACACATAATTAAAGTATGTATCACTACACACAGATTTATATAGCATACATATATATAGTTCATATATATGATCAAGCCCATAGTTCCTGCATGCATCTTATCGACAGATCAGTTAGGAAAGCTTCTCAGAGGAAGAAAAGATGCTGTCAAAACATTCAATGGTTCACTCGTATAAGGCACACTTTAAACCTTTCATAGAATCACAGATGCAATTAGGCTGGAAAAAGCCTCTGAGATTATCAAGTCCAACCTATGACCAAACACCACCGTGTCAACTAGACCATGGCACTAAGTGCCACATCCAGTCCCTCCTTAAACACCTCCACGGACTGGGACAACATCAGCTCCCTGGGCATCCATTCCAGTGTCTAATTACCCTTTCCTAAATGTTTACCAAGATGCATTATGTTCTAAATTACAAAGACAGATTTGCAGTTTTGAGAAGTTTTAGCCCCAATATATAACCTTTAAACAAAACTGTGTTACTGATCAGCCTTTTCTTTCTAAAGAGAGTCTACTTTGTATCTTTCTCTAAGATGAAATTTTTGATCAAGGACAGTTTACACTCATGCTTTTGTTAAAGAAATGCAAAAAAAATGACAGACATCAGCATCATTTGGAAAGAAAAGCACAAAAGCAATCAGTTCTACTGCACCAAGTACGATCACTTGAAAATAATCTGATCGTTTTAAATTGTGACTTTCAAGCCCACATTTCAGGCTTTGCAAACCCATTAATGTGAAACTTAAAAACACATCATGCCACATTCTTTTCCCACTTCCAGAATCTTCAGTGTGGATGGAAAAAGCAGAAAGAATAGAATACACCAAAACCAAGTTTAGGCTCAGTTTGCAAAAGCAAGTAATTTTGATCAGTATCTGATAGCAAAGTCCCACCTGGAGAACAAAAGCACTGTTGTAAAAATACGTATTACTAGAAGTACACTATGAACTACTGGTCTCACCCTACCCAGAAGAGTTAGTAACTCGCCTTTCAAACACAAAAATAGGGCAACATTAGAGACACCTACACATCTTTCAAATTAAGTCTTTCTACAAGGATTATCCTTTAATAAAAAGAGCTGCTATCAGCATGCACCTTCTTGAAGGCAATTACCTTGAGATTAATCTTGACTCATTTGCATTCTCAATCGCCATCGCGGAAATTTAATCTGTCACTGGTCAGCAAAAGCAACAGAAAGATTCAGCGAGCTGAAGTCTGAACCTTTTTATTCCTCGAGCTGTTCTCTGTTAGCATGTGGTTTAGGTCTACCCACAGTGTACTGAAATTAATGTTTCCACAGCTGAGGCAGGCACAGAGTCAGCAGCGTGTATGTACTGCTGATTTACAGGCATCTTAAGGAACCAATCTCTAAATGTTTTATGGTCAACACAGCTAAGTGAGAAAACAATCCGTTTTGCTTGGTGCATAAACCCAAGACTGAATTCTGGCTTCAGTTAGAGAAGAACAGCCATGGCAATAACAAGCACCAGTGAGTTTTAGACTTGAATACTACAGAAGCTGAGACCAATGTAAAGTTCAGCTAAGTCTTGTGCAATAAGGAATTATGCAAAACTCATTTTAAACTTGTAAACCGAAGAACTTGAACGACATCTCAGTATGCATACAGTGAACTTTGAGAGTTTTAGAACAATGCTGTATTAAAAACCAGTTAATTAAAAAAAAAAGCTGGTGTCTCCTAATAATGTCAATGTACAGAAAATCACTGATAGAAGTTTTAGGAGCTTAAGCTTTAGCTTACAGATTAAAAATAAATATACAAAAGCCTTATAATTGCAACACAAAAAAATCAAGGCTCTAATATGTAAAGTCCAACATAAAATATTGCATTAGCTTTTTTTATTATTATTTATTTCAGGCAAGTGTTTCATCTTTAGATGTGGTGATGTTTTGCAAGAGAATGTTGTGTACAGTTTCATGGACATGGCCAATTTGAATCATTATCTTCCTTAGTTCATCATAGCAACAGTTACGCAGTTTATTAGTATTTGACCACACTTTTAAAAAATACAAATCAAAGTACTTTATACTTACTGTGACAATCTTAACTTAACATCTGATACGGAGTACTGTCCCTGGAATGGGTGGCTAGAAGAAGAGGAAAAACCCGAGAAAACATTAAATATTTATTTTTTTCATGATGAATCTGTATCACATAGTTATTAGCTGTCCTCCTATCTGTGCCTCACCAAAAAAAGTTTTAAAAATATTTTGCAGATTTACTACTCTATCACTTCACAGAAGGCTGGGTTCCAGTGACAACTCAAACATAGATTTCTTATGAACTACCTATAAGGTGCCTTCTATTTACAGACCAGATATTAACAATCTTTTCAACACTAAGGCAAAAGCACCTCCCTTCAGCAACACAGAGCAAATAAAAAGCATCCCTTAAGTAGAACAAAAGAGCTTTGTAGGTCTAAAGAAAAACCTTTTTCAGACTACAGCAGCTGACAAACTAAAAGCAAACAAAATTCCCAGCAGTACAGTAGTAACCCACACTAAACAAAACCCATGCACAGCCAACAGTGCTACCAAGCCTTGCACGGCCTAATCTTTCAGTGAAAATACACATAAACCAGTCTAAAGTATGGAAGATGCAACAGAAAACAGCCAGCTCCCCTCCACACCCAGCAGAGACAACCCTGGACACAGCTACTCCCTGTACACCTGGAAGCAATTAATAAAAAGGAGAACCATCTGAGGACAATTCCTGAGGAATGACAAATTTCTATAGCTGGGGACAGCCAACAATCAATTTGAACAAGTTTCACTTCTCCTGACTCTGGATATAATTTTCTTCATAAAAAGAATTAGAGTAAATGCTAAAAAGTTTCCTTACCTGGAATTTACTTCTGCAAGAGCCGGATGCTTGTTGCTATTCCATACTCTGTAGTTGTGGGTATTTTTCCAGGCTGCTACAAATGTTGTTCCGAAGTCTGACAAAGTTTTTTCATTGTCTGATAAATTAAAATAAAGATGAAAATTTGCAGAAATTCATTAGAGATGTAATTACAAGACAAATTATTTTCTTGTAAAGAATAATTTTATTTTTCCAAGCTCTTATCAAGTCAAAGACAATTAGAACTCCAGTTCTAAGAACTGGGCACTTCAAAAGTGTTTTATTTTTATTCCAGGACAAGAGGGGAAAAAAAAAAGCTTAAAAAATAGTTTTCTTATTTTTAGTTCATTTATAAAGCTCTATGTAAGGAGCTCTACTGGCAAAAAAAAGTCATCCAAACATATGTCTGTCAGAATGGCCACATAGTAACCAAGAACAAAAACTCCATTTGCTTTGTTCTTGGTCAGATACACTGGGCTTTGCTGTACTATGTTATAACTCATTCAAATTTAGTAACCCACAAATCTATTCCAAAACTACAGGAGGAACTACTGTGGAATAAACTTATCATAACAACGACCTTTTAAAACACTGAAGAGTATAGGAAATAATTTTAGAGCCAGACAGTGAAATAGTTCCCAGAAAACCTAGATATTTCATATCAACCTTAAAGTATTAATGGTGTCAGACTAAGAACTTGGCAGCTTCCAGATTTTAAAATCAAGTTCTCAATCGCATGTTTTCTCAAAAATACCACTGAACAAAAATCTGAATTTGTTAATTGGTGTGATCAGAGAAAAATCTGATAAGAATGAAGTTAACGTGGTGAGTTCTGGGCAAGCTAAATATTTTCCACAAATAAAACACTGATTCTTTTACTTATATTTGCACAAAAGGCTGGAACATAGAGAATTCCCTCTGAGCTAAAGCAAAAAATGTTGAGCTCCAATAAACACAAGCTTATAAAGCCTGTAGATGAACCTTTTCACTTATGTGAATCTCTACTTAGGACCATGGCAAGAAGGGAAAAAGGCTGCAACAGTCTACTAAAACTTCCTGAAGACAGCCACTTAACTTCGTGTCTCCTTGAATCCAATTAGTTTCCTAAAATTAACTCCAGGTTGCAATACAGTCAAGTTCCTAACAGTCTCATCATATATAGGGTTTCAGGAACTTCTACTTAGGAGGAAAACTTAATTAAATCAAGGAGAAGGAGACAGTCTAAGAAGAAAGTGTATGTAAGGCTGTGAAGTAAGAATTAGTAATAAGCTTGTCAAAGAATAACAAGGATAGCCAAGGGCAACTGAAAAAGCAGCCTAAAATGAAACTTTAGGCAGAGGGAGATCCAATGACAGGCCACACATTTACAGCATTTACAGCAACAGAGCAAACACTTAGTACATCCACCCCAATCTCCATCCATAAACAAGGTATCTGTTCTACCTGGTTGCAGCACAGCAGCAAGCAGTGCATGAAGATAAGCACTGAACTGAGCCCTGATCCACTCATCTCCTCCTTCCCATCCAGTGCCATCAAGGAAAACATCATCTCTGTTCTCAGTTACATGCTTCACTAAGTAATCTGAAAATCTTAGGTCAGCAGTTGTTGGGTTCAGGATCTTACGGAGTTCTGGATCATGGATTTGTACATGAGCATCTTCTATCTGTTTGAAACAATTCCAAGGGTAAACATTTATCTAAATAAAACTGCTTATACATACTTATATTGCTACCTAAATCTAAACCCTCATTCCCCCAACGCATCAAGAAGAAACAAATGCCAAGGGAACAATGAATTTACTGTTCTCAGAAAGTCAGATACTGCTCTGATATATTCAGAATCTGATCATTTCCTTGGCACAGAGTAAAAGCCGCTATTTGACAGGATTTGGCAGTGGAAGTTTGGTGTTCACATGTATTTCCCTAGAGGCCCTTTGATTGTCACCTCAATTTATTAAGTTGATTATCTATATGGAGCTACCTTAGGTTACTAAATGCTGATTACACAGTTGTGTCTATTTGCTAGAAGTGCCACAGATACTATTTTTTTAATTTTTATTTGTTATTTTTATTTATTTTTATTTTTTACTATTTTATTTAGATACTATTTTTTACCCTCTTGATTAAATCAGAAGGAAGTCAATATCAATATCTGCATCTGCTTCTGAGCTGCAAGCACTTATTTTGGAAGACCTTAATACAAAGCCATGAAAAAAACCCATGACACGAAAAATAAAACTACACCAGCAACAAAAGAAAATTTAACAAGTGCCCTGCAAATTCAAATTTTGGAATATATCTAGAAACACAGTTTATGTAACCCTATCCCTTCAAATCGTAGACATTTAATAAACTTCTGCATTTAAGAATTTATTTCATATGGAAGGAATTCAAAATTTGGGCATGCACATGAAGCTTTAAAGCTGTGTTTAAAATGCAACCCCTGCCTCCGCCCTGCCCCTCAGGTTCCAGAAGTGCAAATGCCAAGATCCATACTTCCACAATTGCGTCACTCAGATGTTTCTGCTGACGGAACAGGATATTGGTCGCTCCTGCAACAAAGCCGCGGACTGTGACATCTGACAGGAGATGATGTTGCTGCAGCGCCATGTATGGCAAACAGAGGTACCCCTAGAGTGACACACATATTTAGAGAATTAACATTAAAAAAATAATAGGCTATATTCCGAGTTTTTCCTAATAAGAGCCATCACATTTCACCCAGAAGGAACCTTAGTTATTACAGTTTCAGCCACAATTATCTGTTGTTTTGCTACACTGTATTTACAAAGCAAAGCCACCAGATAACACATGAATTAGATTTTTCAAGCGACTGTGTTGCCTTTCAGTCTCAGGACTGAAACTGAAATACAATGCAAAGGATGGGAATTGAGTGTGTTTATAAGGCAACAGAATAAGCAGCATAAGAACAATAATAAGTAACAAGAGTAAGGTCTCAGGTCAGTTCAGAGACAAGAAGTCAGTGGAGATAAGGATTCATCTCTCAAGTTCTGGTGGTTGTGAGGAACATAATGCAGGAAAGCTATAGACTGCTATCCACATTTTGTGGGTGGAGATTTCCAGACACCAGAGACAGCAATCAAGTTTTGATAAGCATATGCATGCCTGCTTTAAGAAGGAGAGGGACAGAAAGCAATATACTGTGCTTTTTAGCCACTTCATGGTTGTAAATTGATCTAGTATCCTACATGTCAACTAAAAATAAAAAACCAAACGTTTTGAGAAAAGACTTCGAATTAGTCATTGAGAGATCAGTCATCATCAAGAAGCAGATGTAGGTAATTTTCTTTTTAAATATTGGATCAATATACCCCTGAAGTCTAATTCCAGCTGTTCAACTGCATAAAGCACAAAGCAATTTATTCACTAGGGCTAATGGCACACTAGACAGAAACAAAGAGCACACACACTTTATCACACAGTATGTGGCAATTGGAAACATATGGAAGAAAGTAGCAAAACTATTCCCTTTTGTTATATTAGACACAGGGATGGCCTTCCAAATGACAAGCACTTATCAGCTGAAAACAAATAGCCTGTGTCAAAGGAACAAAAGTGCTTTGAGAGGAATCACCAACCTAAAATGGAAAATTTACAAAAAATACGTCTTAAGAAACTGGCAAAGGAAGGTTTAATTACTGTATGCTCAAGCAGCAATGTCTGGGAAATCTTTCCCTATTTAAACTATCAAGTGTCAGATTCCAAATGCACATTTGTAAGTACAACAACTTTTATTTCTGTGAACATGTTCCATTCTTTTTTAAAAGAGTGCAAGTGAAATGACTATTAAATCTTACAGAACTGGTACTGAAGAAACAAGCATCACAAGCTATTTTTCATTATGCTCAGGTGTACTTGGTTAATGTATTATGCCACCTGGCAAAATCTCCTCCCATTCAAATTTGTCAGATATATTAGTCTTTCTATGGCATGGCATAAAACAACCCTGAGAGCTCTAAAAGAGATGTTAACTTTCCAGTAAGTAGTTCAAACTGTAATTTTGAATCAGATTTTGCTGCTAACTCAGACATATAAAGCCTTTTCTGCTTTAATTACATTGGACAAACTCAAGTGAAAAGTGCCTTTGTGAAATGAAAGGTAAACATGTAGAAACTGCGAGCTTCCTTAAAATTATTCTCCATTTTATGAGCTTAGTAGCAAACAGAAGCTTGCACTTGTAGGCCCCCTTATCAATTACTTTATTCTCACTTTCCATCTAGTATTTTCAGTAGAACTAGACTAAACACAATTTACAGGCTATTGTTCTCATTAGACAGATCATAAGGACAAACACCAGACTGCAGATCTTTGTTGAAGCAGCATTTCTAATGGTGACATGAGGCAATACAGGGCAATGACATTTGAGCTGCTCACTTGGGCCCACATTATGCACCATTTCCAATAAAAGCTACTGTGAGAAGCTCAAACACAATCATCAAATACAAAGTTCTGCAAGGAAATGCAAATCAATCCCTCCAAAGGAAGAAAAAACACTTTGAACCACACCAGCTTGAGGAAACAAATCTGAATCGTCTATCTTCTGCTATGGGCACATGTGCATTACATTAAAAACAAAACAACAAAAACTATTATATCACTTCTTTTACTGACAAAACTATATTTAAAAGGGATGCATTTTCCCTGGTTTTTATGGGAAATCAGCCCTAGTAACCAGCCCTACTGCTCGTTATCTGAATACCTGGAGTTCAGTTAGACATCAGTGGAAGCTTAAAATTCAGCAGCTCAGCACCAGGCACAGAGAAATAGACCCAGACAAACAGGGCTGTCATGTACAGAAGGGAAGGGTGAAATTCTATCTTTTTTTTTGTATTTATATACATATTTTGTGCATTTATACACACATACACAATCAAAAATACCTATATAGATATAAATTAAAAGAGGAAAACATAGGCTTAGGTGTAAGCGAAGTTACAGCTTTCAGAGTCTTAGTTTAGATTAAGGTATCCAAACGCTTCTCAAGTGCTCTGGTCTTGCCCTCATATGGGTTAGATCAACAATTCTTCAGTATAAAACAAAACAGTAGTTACTGATACGCACAATTTATTAACCACAGTAGGGTTGCAGGTCACCACTACATAGAATTGCAAGAGTATTTAAGTATTCACATGAAAGAAAAGTGGAATGTGTATGTGCACAACCCTCCTGGACATGCACTCATGCTCTTCCATCTGCCTTGGAACACAGTCACCTGCCAGACACTGTACTCACATGTTTTGTAGTACCCCACTGTCCACCTGGAGTTCAGTAACCAAAATTATTACCCACTTCTGGAAAACAGATGTCCTTTTGAGTTACCAGGTACCACAAAGAACATACTTACTTTCGTAAAAATAGCCAGTGGCATCCCATACTGGTCCTCTTCCAGCCCAGATACCAGTCCCTGAACAAGCACTGTGTGTCCTGTGTTTGCCTGGGGCTGCACAGTGATGGGAAGGCCTTCTGAGCTCATGCCTTTGCTCAGAAGACTTTTGGCCTGTTCTGATGGTGGATTTTCACATTCACCTTCTTTCAAGCTGGACTCCTCCAAAATGCTGGGATCTAAGGTCTCCCAGTCGCTTTCAGAGGATGCTGGAGAAGCACGGGAAGGAACTTTCAAGCGCTGCACAGTACCATTGGAGGACTGAGCTCCATTGCAAGTCTTCTCTGACTGGGAGAAAGGCACATTTGCTTTTTGACCTTCCACTGAATTGTTTCCTGTCATCTGCCTGCCTCCCTTTCCCATTCCCAAGTTTGTATCTGAAGTATCAGCAGCAGACACAGAAACATACTCATCCAGCCGTGGTGTATTTTCCTGCAAGCCAGCATCCTCCGATATACTCTTTCTTGGTCTATAATGTGAACAGTCACTAAGACCATGTTCAATCATACCTGGAAAGTGACAGCACACATGAATATCAGCATCTCAGTAGAAATTTAAGTTACTTTTGTGGGGTGAAAAAAGAAAAAAAAGAAAAAAGTGTTCTTGTGTACACAGTGGAAATTCATGTATTTTAAAACACTACTTTGGGGAGGCAGGGGTGTGTTAAAAAAAACAAACCCCAAACACCACACTTTCTGTCCTAAAGAATCTGCCCCAATATTTTGCTTTGAGAAGACTGGTTAGAGGCTAAGAATTAGCAGAGTTAGGGGTTATGTTTGTTTGGTTTTTTAAAGAGTGCATGTAGAGAGAAGAGAGAAGTTTGTATTTTTGGTTTTTAAGGAACTCAGTAGGAATGTGTGACTTATTCAGGGTCACATCTATGTCATAGGCAATACAGAAAATCCAGTGGCTTCAACTAAGCTCAAGACCCAACTAAGTGAAAGTAGTAAGTATTAGGTGTGTACCAAGTACATGGACATGCATACAAGTCACTCATTTTTCAGGTAACATATCAACCTAACTTTATTATCACATAAGTTGATTTCCAAATGACGCAGTACAGCCAGTCTCAGTTATCACCAGAAAGCATATAAAAAGAAGTCCAAGCTTCTCTTCTTACCAGGAAAGAGTGACAGGACAGTCATCAGAGCTCCCACCAACCTATTTACAGGGGAAATATAAAACAGCACCTGGTGGCAGAAGGGAGGGGAATGGGAGGAAGAGAGAATGCAAGAGAGGAAATGGGAATTAGGGACGAGAGAAGGAGAAAAATAAAATTACTATGCACGACAAAGATAGAACATGCAAACTATTTAAGGCACTTTTTATGTTGTATTAGAAAGCCTACTTACTAACAGAACCTCTTAAATAGTTCAAAGTAAATGTTTAAATATGTCTATAGTATCCTTAAATTCTATAATATTTGTAATATATGTCATATATATATAGACATACACACACGTAACATATTTGACAGTGATGCAGATTTTTCTGTCAGTTTTTAAGATTTTTTTTTCCAAACTGATCCAGTTACTGAATGACTGACATAAAAAAGTTGTTCTTGGCACGCCACATAAATTCTTGCTCATTTGTAGTACATTAAAATGTCTGCTATAAATCAAAGAGGTTAAATAATCTCCATTCCAAACTCTGACAAAAACCTATGCAAAAACATCTCTTCTGAGGAGTTATATTAAGGATGTGTAGGTAAATGAAAACAGGATAAATGCTGCATGCATTTATTACAGGTATATTCTTATGTAACAAAAGAAGATTTTTTTGGAAACAGAAGACATGACTGATATTAACTTTGGTAAAGCACTTAAGGCATAACATGGGAAAACAGAATCTCCTTATTTTAATCAGAGAGACTGGGATTAGTAAATTAGTTAGGAATTCAAAAGAGGCTGTCAAAGGCTAGCAATGAAAGAAGAAACAGAAGCCAGACTGACTATTACTACTGAAATTCCTCCAAAACAGGCCTTCAGGGGGAAAGAAATGGGAAAAAACAAAACAAAAAAAACCTAAAAAAGCCACAAAACAACCCAAACCCAAAAATTCCCCACAAAAGTCAACTTGTTTAACAATGCCATTTTTACATTCTCAATCAGCACAATACTAGTAAAAAACCCATACATGAGCATTACGAGGAATCAAGAATGCAAAGGAATACAGAATGATCTAACTTGATGACTTTGCAGTCCAGTTTAATAGGTATATGATGAAATTAAAAGTGCAAGCTTGTGGACTGCGACTTAATAAGTGACTTCTGCTGTAAGCCAGGAATACACTTTAGAAGAGACTGGACAACACTCTGAGGCACATGGTGTGACTCTTGGGGATGGTCTTGTGCAGGGTCAGGAGTTGGACTCGATGATCCTTATGGTCCCTTCCAACTCGGCATATTCTGTGATTCTATGAATAATAACTCATGTTCCACTAGTATTTGCCAGTCTACAAGCTACTGAATTGATCGAACCAAGAGAAAGACCTACACAGTCCTAACATAGACCAAATTAATTGTAATGTACCTCAGCTAGAAACAGACTTGGTACATTATCTTAAACATATTAAAAAGAAAAATTGTACGAGATAGGTGAGTTCAAATTGCAACAACCACTGAAAAAGCATGGTGAGAAGAACAAGCAGCTCATCCGTGGGAAAGAGTTTTGGTTGACTCCAATTGGAATAAAGAAGTCTAACTTCTTTTAGGATGCTGCCTTATAATGTATGTATGAAAAATGCATGATATAATAGCAATGAACTACAACAGAAACCCTGTGATACTCCCACAGGTTTAGATTCTCAGACACCATGCATTCCTAGCCATGCTTATTTTTAAGCCTATAGAAATAATTAATCCTATAAAGAAATACCTCGTTTTCAAGAAATCTCTTCCAGTCTAGGTTTTTGTTTGGGTATACCACCTACTTGAGGCAAATACTTTTCCATATTTGTTCCATCAGGTCTCTCTGCCATCTTTCTGTCTGTAAGGGTGCACACTTCCTTACCCCTCCTAACCCCACTATACGGCCCACAGCATTTACATCAGCAAATTGGGTGGTCCTGGCAGCAGAAAGTCAAATGATCACCATCTGGAAGTAGTCTTCCAGCCTAATAACAGCTGAGAGGTGAAAAAAAAAACTCTTAGCCTGTGGAAAAACATCAACCAAATTGCTACGGATTAAAGGAAATTGGTCTGTGCCATTTTTCAGCTCAAGGAAAATTGGTATTACTAGTGGCTTCTTGCATATTATATTTAAGGTCTTTGAACATACAGATTCCAACAGTTATTCTGGAACCTTAGCATCTGCCAGAAAATAGGCAGTGCCAGAGAACCAAAACTTTCTTTTGAAATTGCAAGTGACGTCTTCCTGTTGGAGCTTAGGGAAAAACAGAAACAAAGCGACCTGCTTTGTTTGTTCCATAAGCTTTCAAAACAATTTCATATGTTTGAGTAATATGAACATGCTTGGGAAACCCTTCCCCTCCTCTTTTCCTGTGCATTTGTGTCTTGTGGTTTGAGCAGTTTCAGAAAAGAACTGTAGCGCAGTGAAGTGTATGTCCAAATGCTGAACTGACCTGGTGAGATGTTAGTGTAAGATTTCTAAATAGATCAGTAGGGATACTTTATAAAATTTTAACTGAAAAATATTGTTTCCACTTACAGTTTATTAAAAAAATAAATCACTGCAGACTTTCAGAGTGTATTAAGTTATTTTAGGGGAAAAATTTGCATATTGAGTGTTGATTACATACATATCTACATGTGTACTCCTACTATGCCATAGTTATATTTTCTCAAGGATACCTTTTGCATAGCCTTTAATATAGTCATCTTCAGCATACAGCTCTTCAATGCAGAAACCGCATTTATTCTCATCAATAAATACCTAGAACTGTCAAAGTATATCTAACTTACAGAATTAAGTGACAAGTGCAAAAGCTTCAGAGAAGTTGCTACTTATATTTTAAAATAGCATATTTACTGCCTCACAAAAGATACCTAGGCCTAGGATATAGACTTAAAAAAACCCACAACTGTTTTGGTATCTTATAGATTAAATCCTACTGACTTTCCAGCTGCAGCTAACAGAAAATTCTATGCTTCTTCCCAGCACTCTGACGTAGCTGGGTTTTAACACAGCAGGTTCACTGAAGAAAAAGTCACATTTGGGAAACTGAAAAAAAGCTTTAAACAAAATTTTTAAACCAAACCAAACCAAAATCCCTACATAAATGTGTCTCTGGCAGCTGATATATAGTAATTTCACTCAAAGTTCTTGTTCTAGGCCATTAATATGTACACAGAAGAAAACAAATGTGTCCATTTCACATTTTGCATATTACACTTAGATCACTAAGACAGCATTGCTTCTGAAGCAGTAAGATAGCCCAAGGCAAACACTGGGCCTAGAATTCAGCAGTTTTTATCAATTTATAATCAGAGTACAGCCTGACCTAACAGATAGGGCTCTCTATGTTGTCTCCTGCAGGTGTCCACGCAATTCAGGGCTGAGGGACACTTTTAGCACTTGTTTCGTTTGGTATGTCTATTTATAGCCTGAATCAGAAGTTCTACTTACTGAATGCCTGTAAAGCTGTATGTGCCCTTTTAGGTACCCACATTTCCTATTATTTTTTTCATGCAGGTACTTATTTGCATGATGTGTATCCTTTCCTATCTTTTACAGTATGTTGTCTCTGCTCATATTTCATCACATTTTACTTAGTCTGGCTGGGACAGCTATTAACAAGGCAGAGTGTGGACAGCACAGAAGTGAAAGCAAATTTATACGTCAACACACAGAATTTACTTTTAGCCTAATAACCCAGTTTATATATTGATGCAAAGTTGTTGATATTACTTCAGATACTTCTATTTTATATGTGAAAAAAATTTAACTATTGCATTTTTACTTCAATTACCTGCCTCAGCCCACAAAACATTACCTTTTTCTCTAGAAGAATCAGTTTAAAAAGGATCAAGACCTGAAAAAAACACAGAAAGAAAAAACATGGTGAGTGAACCAGTGCCATTTATCAAAACTACTTTGCAAGCATAATCTGTTATTCAAGGTTTCATGTTAATCACTGCATAACTATCCAATGATCAAATACATCTGACCAGTGAAAACAAGTGTTCCAGTACCCTTTCTCCACCTGAGCACACAATTAAAAATAGCATGAGATGCACAATAAAAGTGCCCTCCACAAACAAGAACTTTGTAATTTGAATCATACATAGCTTACCAGAAAGAAAATGTTGTGCAATGCCAGAATTTTAAAAAACAGTAAACTGTATAAACATAAAAGACTTCCTCCACAGAAATACTGAAAAGAATCCACCAAAATACCAAGAATAGCATTCACCTCACCAAATTTTAGTTATCTACAGATGAGGCATCTAGATCAGAAGTGGCTGTACAGACTCTCTACACTCAAGGAAGAACACAGATGCTTCTGGAGCATGACTGGCAGACAAGGTAAACAAAAGTGAGTTCTACCTGAAAAATCTACTGAACAGGTGTAAGTATACCATGAAATCCAGATTCTCAAACTTGTTTCCTTGATGCATCTCATTTAATAAAAGATTCTAAATGCTATTTGTACCTTAGCTATAGGATACACAATGAATTTCAGTAGTCAACAGGAAAAAGAAGTGCAAGTCCCCTCAGGTTCTATGATGGCAGAAGCTACAAATATTACAAGATATGGGGAAAAATGCTCCAGGTTGTGTCTGCACAGACTTTAGCAATATTCTTCATCTAATGAGAAACAGAAACAAGACCACAAAGAACTGCTTGCACTTTGGGATAGGACTAAAAAATATCACACAAACCTAGAAATCTCCAGAAATCCCTCAGACTGACAAAACTCAGTCTGGAACTTAGTTTCACTGAAGTAATGCAGGTGGAAGGTGAAGGAAAATCAGGAGGCTGTAACCAGAAGTACTTAGGAAACAGTCTTCTTACTCCTACCTCAGGTATGTCTAGACATATTTATTTTTCCTTCCCACACAAAGCATTTTACTCACTAAAATAGGTGTCATCCTTTACGTATCTAGCAGAGAATGCCTACCTTGTGTTTAAAGTGGAGAACAAGATCCCGAGGAGATAGACCTGAGGTACCAAAAAGGGAGCAATTATTACAATTTAAAAGCCAACACAGATACTAACTTACTTCTTGTCACCATTTTCAGCAGGAGGGAGAGACCCATTAGGGATTCTATGTGAACCTGGTTATTCCAATAGCAGAACTCATACAAAATTCTTTCAATCTTTTGAGCAGGAGCAAGAGTTAAATTGACAATGGAGACAGTAATAACATGAATAGTCATGCTCTGAGATAACTCCTGTTGGCTGTCACACAGCAGTAGGGAAACACTGAAGTAAATACTACACTGTGCATTCAGAAAACACAGGGAAGAGTCAGAATCGGGGGGTAGATATCCCAAATAACAGGTAGATGAAAGCTTGAGCACCCTACTCCATCAAACAGTTTAACCTAAAAATTAACAAGGTACTATTTCCCAAAAGCAGACAAGCAGTTACTAGTCAGACTGTTAGGTTAAGAAGTAACATGGCTTTCAACATACAACTACCTCCTATTATAAAAACAACACTATATTTTACATTTATTTAAATCCATTAATAAAGAAATGCAAGCACACAGACCTCCAGTGCTTAATCTGTTAATACACATAAACAAATCAGCTCAGGAAAGGCACGTGTTGTTTAGAGTAACATTATCTCTGCTGCTTGTACAAAACAAGTCACTTACCAAGATAAACTTGTGACCCTTCTAGCAAAGTACTGCCCAAGGAACTATTCATGTGATCATAAAGTTCCTGTAAAAGTTACAACAAAGGCAAAAAAAACCCAGAAGCTGTTAATGGCACATGGTCACACAAAATCCAGAATAAATAAAATTCACTTACTCAAGGATTTCAATGGTTCTTTCCAGGAAGAAAGTAAAATTTTACTAATGGAGTCAACGGACATACAGGTTGACAATCATGCTCATACAATTCTTGTATTTCATTACTAATCAGAAAGCTGACCCTCTGTCAGATTAGGGTAGTACATTTAGTTCATGTTAAGGTACCACAAAAGCTGAAAAACTGAATGACAGAAGCAAAAGGAATATTTGAGCACTAATTAAAAACACTGAGGTTTTAGCCATACACTGAAAGCTTTGTTCTGCGTGGCCATTACTGCAAAGTTACCTTTAGAATTGAAATTTGTGAGAAGTCTTTCTCTTCAAAATACGCGTGTGTAATGAGCTGCAGCTTTGCCTGAAGTAACCCGTACAATGGCTTGGAAGAAAAACAAACACAAAAGCAAGTGAACAAAACTATGTAGTCATTCATTTTGAACTTTAATCTTCTCCCATGCTTACCTTGCAATACTGACACACTATTACACAGAGTTAATAGATGAGCAGTCCTCAGTGACTAACTTTCAGCATCTTTATCCTGTGCTCATTTTAAATGATGATAATTCCACTTTCCTTCCATTTGCATGTACCATACCATCACTGAACATCTTTCTGACAAAGTACTTTCCTTCTTTAACACTGCTCATACAGCTCCAGTAATAGTTCTTTCTTCAGCTTTAAGCACAAAAAGAATTTCTGTTCCCTGTGTTGTGACCAGCAGCTTTTGCTGAATAGGTAGAAATAAAAGATGTTTCTTCAAAACAAGAACACCCTGCATGTGTCACCATCTTAAAACCTCCTTCACAGTTGTCAACAGCCATTGCCTCCAGTTATTATGCTACATGATCTTTGAGGTCCCTTCCAACCCTAGCCTCTCTGTGATTATACTGGCCAAACCCCTCAGTCCTATCACATGATAGTAGCACTCAAGAAGAATCAATAGATATCCTCATCCCTGACAACAGGCAGGCAGACACTTCTCCAATTACTCTTACAAGAAGAAACAATTCAAGGCAGCTTATTCAAATGCCACAGCCTTTTCATTCAATTTTACTTCAGTATTTTGTTACCCTCCACAATGACTAAGAGATATTTGGAGCCAAGTGTTCCAAATAAGAATATGGAAGAACAGCAATTGTTAATGTTACCTGAAAGTGTTTCAGCAGTAAAACAAACATTCTTACCAGCTGACTGAGGACGCAGACACTTTTCTGTACTGTTTCCCGGGTGATGTCTGCTTGCCGTACTTTTAATGCCTAAGAAATAGAAGTATTACAGTATTTTTACCAACACATTATTTCAAAAAGAACACTTTCACAAGTCTAGTTGTCACATACTACCCCCTTATTTAAACAAAATCCTAAAACTGGCTACCTTTAATGGTGGGATATACAAACCATGAAATGTTTTGCTCTTTTTAGAAGTATGCCCTTACTTTTTCGGAAGGGATAGGCTGAGAAGGAGGGGTGCAGATGTTGTCTCCTCTGTTGAGGAATGGAAAGACTGTGAAGTGCTGTCTCTGAGAAACAGCCACGAACAGGTTGAGAGCTAGTGGGTAAAAATCAAGGACAAGACCAACAAGGGACACATCTACGAAGTAAAAAGGGTCGTAACACTGACATGTTAGAGCCTTATTCGTTGTGCCCAGCAAGGATCCAAATGTAGCTGTGATGATAGGCAAAGGACTGTTTAAAAGACACTAGCATGAGAAAAAGGCAACAGCCCAGAAAAAGCAATGGCATTTTAACTCAGGATAATGTAACAGGAGAGATGTCACAACACATCACTTGCTCTTCTCTAACATTATCTGTTAAAATGAACCAGACTGTCTTCTTTCTAGTCTTTGCCTAGAAATATTTTGCTTCATACTCAGGAATTTTCTTTGAGGAACCCATAAAATAAAGGAGGTATCATCCACAGAATCAGCTACTTTCTCAGGCAGACCAAACAGCCTCAGCACTTTATAGCAAACCTGGAAATGGTGGGACCAGAAATACAGACAAATGGTTCACTTAACTGTACAAAACAGAAAATGCATGGACTGTGGCCCACATATCAAAAATGACAAACGGAAAGAGTGCTAGAGCTGTCATATGAAACACACTGGTTCATCTTAAACATCTATTTATCTTCCTAACTGGTTACTAAACAGCATAAACTGGAATCGAGAGCACAATAAAGCCAAGTTATTGCATAGTTAAATAAAGCAAGACTCTAAATCACAGAATACAGTAGACTGGCTGCAAAGATAACGAGTGAACAAAAACCAATGTGGATTTAGTTCAAAAGAAACAGAATTAAAAACTGCAGGTGTAAAATTTCTCCTAAAACTTAAGTAGGAACTTGAAATATAACCAAGGTATGATTAACACAGAGTACATAAATGAGTCTTTTATTCAGAACATGTAAATTAAAACTCAAACCTACATGCCATCCCAGATTCTTGGCATTTCACTGCAAAAGGAAGTAATTTTAAAAGAAATTTATAATAACTTCTCAAATCTAAGTGCACAGATCATCCTACCATTACTATTTTTGAAAATATGGGCTGATTTTAGTAGATTAGGTACCTAATTTCCTCAGTGTGATCAGGCGTACACTATGGCTCGCCTTGATTTTTCAGCTTTACCACTAAAAGTTCAGTATCAGTAAGCAGCTGCAAAGAATGGGGAGAATCTGGTCTACTCTGCAAGTGTACTTTTGGCAAAGGAGGTTAGTTGAAGACAAACATCACTACACTTGCACAGTCAGATCCCAAGAAATACTCAAATTCTTCATGGTCACACACTGGAGAAATTTCAACTTTTTCCACCCAGGAGGCCTACTTCCTGGAAACATGACTTGGCCTCCTGACAGACTGACAGCTGCATTTTGCTCCTTGGTGCTGATGCCTGGATTAGCTCTCAAGAAACAAAATATATTTTCCAATCGCCTTGAACATTTCAAAAGATCACAATATGCCCACTGATATAAGGAAAACAATACTTCTCAAGTTTAGTAGCTACCTACTGGGCACATTTTTATAGACTTTTAACGTAAGCCGATCATGCAGTTTGACTGTTGGTGTAACACAAGCCACTGCATTTTAGGGTTGTTAACACATTTAATTAATATAATTAATTCACAACTTGGGAAGTTACCTTCGCTTCAATCTGCCTATAGCAAGAGACGCCATACACTGTGGTTCGATCCCCACATCTCGGTGGCAAATGGAAAAACACGGTATCTATGAAAAAGAAAAGACTATTTTGTAAGTCACTAACAAGAGTTCAGTATATTTATTTTCAGCATCACTTATTTATAAGAGGTTTACTGCTGAAAATACTGGCACACTTATTTTCTGAAACTTGAAAAAAAAAAAGAAAAGGAAAAAGTCACATATAAACCTATGCCTGGACCCAAATTAGTTCTCAAATTGCAAGATATTTCGTGGAAGAATCTCCAGCTGTGCTAATACAGATATTTTGAAAACAGCCTCATGTTTAGCCAAACCTGGCTCCTATAAGTCAGCTGATGGCTTCTTGGAAGCAGCTATTGACAGCAGAGAAGCACCACTGAAACCTACAGGCATGCTACTTCCCCAATTCAGTACGAAGGAGCAAAGGCAAGGCACTATGAGTCAAGGTGCACAAGTGGAGAGTGATGCCATTAAGAAGGTAAATGTAATCAAGATAGGAAAGAAAACCCCAACACCAAGGAGGACACATACAGCTGAAAGATCAGAGTAGCTGTTACCACTGCCAAGACAGACATTCATGCACTACCACTACTCTAACAAAAAGAATTTGTGAAACCCAGTCTTACAGAAAATAATTACTGTCTCCGTGCAAGCACACAATGAAAAATAAAATCTCTACAAAATATGACAAGAGAAAGACTTCTATGGCTTGAGATATACACACACACACCTACACATATGCACTTGCTACTACTCCAAGAAAGTTGCTAAATCCTAAGTAAAAGAGAGGACAACTGTTCGCCTTTCAAAACATGAGTGAAATCTACTTTGAAACAAACTATTAATTTTTTGTTTGCTTCATAGTAACAAAATGAACAGGAGAGACACAGGTAAGTGCAGCTGCACTTGCTTTTCCTAGCTTTGAATGTACCCTATTTCTCATTATGTATTTAACAATGCAGAAATTCTACAAAAATTGTGACCCGGAGTCAGAGAAACTCTTAATTGCTGCTAGGAAGGGGATTATTTTGCTAAGACTTTCTTTGCTTCCAAACAAGGTCTTCAGAAGCTGAAGAATTAGGAAGATAAGTATATAACAACTAAAAAAAATCTTATTAAAATTAATGTTAAAGGGTTTCTGTGATTTTGCTCTTTAAAGTGACTTCCTTGTTCACTGTTCTGCAGAAAAAAAGATGAAACAACTGAGCAAGAATATAAATGTCACAGTGATGAACAATACTGCTGCCAAATAAACAAAGAAATAAAAGCAATATTAAACAAAATAAAAGCTGCAGTGAACTTGTTGGTAACTATATGATAAAGGGATATTTCTATCTTCATTCTGCTGACAAATACACTAAAGCTCATGCCATTCTCCTGGCATGAAATGACTTGTACATCATTTTAAGAATCTTAAAATTACTGAAGGAAAAAAAAATCATAATTACTACATACATCACAAAGCTGCATTTCAGAATCTTATTTTTCCCTCACATCAAAAGTGGAGTAGGTTTTACTCGAGAGTTTATTCACCCTTCAAAGAACTTCTGAGAAAGCCAGCAGCCTTGCTTTGTGCTAGTACTATACACAATTGATATACAACCCTCTAGCTTTTATTGACATCTGATTTCTTGATATAGGAGATACATCTGTATGATCTACTTTTACGTTAAATTTTGAAGTAATGTATCATTGGCAATGTATTTTGCAACTTAAACAAAAAGTGCAGGAAGTCTAATAGTAAAAAGAATCATTGATCAGCTCTCCAGGTATCAGGATTTTTCTTTGGGTTGCAGTAGAAGTAGTGCATACAACTTTTCTCTCTTGCTTCTTACCTTCCTGATAGTTGTGAGCACCATCCGGTAAGGCAAGAAATGGCAAGTACTTCCATTCCTCTGGTAAACTGTGACTGTCATGTCCTTCTCCAGGCTTTAGGGGAGGATAGGAAAATTCAACCTAAACAAACAAATGAAAACAGAGGGGAGGAAAAGAGAGAATACATTACAGTTACCACACAAGCAAGCCTCTGTGATTCAGCCTAGCACCTTTTCTTTACCAATGGTATGAAACAAAGTTTTTCTTCCAGATAGCATTCCTTGTCTCTTCCTTCAAAACACCCACAGACTGACTCATTTGGTCCAACTGACAGGCCCTAAACAGATTTGGCTTCTACAGTGCTTCCACCCAGCCTAATTCCTTTTCCTCAAGAGAAATGAAAAAGATCTTCAAGCAGAAAACATCACCCAGGAGCTGAATACCTTCTTCCCTGTGTGCACAGAGGCAGCAGCACATTGCCACACCCGCAACGTCAACAGGGGTCATTGCTGGTGCACACCCATCCCGACATCAGATTTGACTTCTCAGCCCCTCAAGTGCTCATGACTAGGTAACGCTAACATATGCAAGTCTCTATTTTACCCTACAGGACGTTGAATAGTCTCAGAAACTACGTTATCAGCAAAGTACTGCTTTAATGTATTTTTATGTCCCTGACTGCAACGCGTTCTGCACGTTGGCCTAAAGTACCTCCTTTTCCTTTCCCCAAGAAATACTGCTTTCAAATTTCATCTTTCATTTATTTGCCATTTACCTGGTTTTCCTAGAAACAGGAACAACCTTTCCAATCCTTGCACTACACTACATGTCTAATACAGATCCCCACAATCAGCATCTTCACAGTACATTCTTCTATTCCTATGGATACCCCTCTGGGTTTCCAGCCATGACATTTCTTAAATTGCTGAAAGAAATCTAAACACAGATTTATCAGTAAAAGAAATAGTTTATTGATACTGCAACTTCTCTTCAAGGGCACTTAGTTATAAAATAGTGAGCTGTAAATCTATACATAGAAGTTTTCCACGTATGTATACATGGAAAATAAAAAAGCATGACAAAGCAAGCATACAGATAATCTTAACATTTGATGGATACTAAAATAATAATAATTATTTAAAAAAAAAAAAAAGAAGAAAAACCCTGTAAAGGATGAGCGTACCAAAGAAGAAATAGGAAATAAGAAAAGTGAAATTCTTCACTTTAACACACGGTGTCACTCTGTCTGCAACCGTTAACAACTTAAGAAAAAAGCACATTGGACAAGAAAACATCACAAGAAATCAGTCTTGCTATTTGCTGTATTAATTTCAAGTTTTCCTATTCCTTGTTATGGTGGGTTGACCCTGGCTGGACACCAGGTTCCCACCAAAACTGTTCTATCACTCCTCTCCTCAGCTGGGCAGGGGAGAGAAAATAATGCAAGGCTCGTGGGTCAACATAAGGGCAGGAGGAATCACTCAACAATTACTGTCATAAGAAAAACAGACCTGACTTGGGGAAGTTAGTTTTTTACCAATAAAATCCAAGTAGGATAATAATAAGTGAACCCAAATCTTGAAAATACCTTCTCCCCACCCCGAGGTGGGTTAAGTCCTTCTTGGACTTAACTTTAGTCTCAATTCTCTACCTTCTCCCCCCAGCAGTGCAGGGGCACAGGAAGGGGGTTTGTGGTCAGATCATCACGCATTGTCTCTGCTGCTGTTTCTTCCTTAGCGAGAGGTCTCCTTCCCCTGCTCCAGCATGGGGTCCCTCCCCCGGTAGACTGTTCCATGAACTTCTCCAATGTGAGTCCTTCCCACAGGCTGCAGTTTTTCTTCATGAACTGCTCCAGTGTGGGTCCCTTCCTCAGGGTGCAGTCCTTCAGGAACAGACTCCATCATGGAGTCCTGCCAGGAGCCTATTCCAGGATGGGCTTCCTATGGGGTCACAGCCTCTCCTGGACTTTCACCTGCTCCGGTGTCCAGTTGTCTACGGGCTGCAGGTGGATCTCTGCTCCCCCATGGACCTCCACGGGGTGCAGGGGCACAGCTGCCTCACTGTATTCTTCACCATGGGCTGCAGGGGAATCACTGCTCTGCACCTGGAGCACCTGGGACCCCTGGTGGCCTAGTGGTTAGCATGCAGGACTCTCACTGCTGCGACCCCCCGGGGCAGATGGAGCTCATTAGCCCTGTGAGGCCATCCATCTATGAGAAGGTCACTCTAAACAAACTTACATCCTGAGGACCTCACTGCCATTGTCCAAGCTTGCTTGGCCCCGGCAGATGAACCTTAGGATTAAAGGGTGGGCTCAGTTCAGCGCATGCTGTGTCTCACCTAAAAAATCCATTGCGCAGGCTGGAAAGGTAAAAGACCTTTCCCAAAAATCTTCGTTCGCGAAGACTGGCCATTATTACCTGGAGCACCTCCTCCCCCTCCTTCTCCACTGACCTTGGTGTATGCAGGGATGTTTCTCTCACATACTCTCACTCCTCTCTTCTCTGGCTGCAATTTGCTTCTGTGCAATAACTTTCTTTCCTTCTTAAATACATTATCCCAGAGGTGCTACCACCACCCATGATGGCCTGGGCCCTGGCCAGCGACAAGTCCGTCTTGGTTCTGTCAGACATGGGGAAGCTTTGGGCAGCCACTCACAGAATCCACCCCTGTAGCTCCCCTGCTGATAGGAGGAGCCATGCCAACCCAAAACCTGGCCATGCCAACCCAATACACTCGTATTATAAAAGAGTTCTTGAAAATATCCACAAAAAGATAAAAGGTCTGGTGAAAGAACAAAGTCCTGAGCTAAAGGTAAGTAATCCACAGAGACCAATTACACAACAGAGTAGAAAAAAAGGCATGCAACAGAAAAAGGATTAATTTTGGTAAGGGAAGGAAGAAAAAATCCAGACCTGGACTTGTAGTTAGCTATCAAGAATCCACAATCTTTTAAACAAAATATGCCATTAAGCAAAACAGAAGAGCATCTGACTTCCAAATGAGAGACAAACTGGAAGTAGCATCCATACAAGGAGCAGAAAAACTGTCTGCCATTTAGTAGACACATACATCCTGAGAATTCCCTGCTACTCTTTTCAAACCACAGATTATAAGAAAATTAAAATGCTCGAAGATTTATAAAAATGTCTATACCATTTGCTGCTGTTCAGACTCAAACTGGCTGGCTGAAAACACTGTTTACAGATTTATTACTGGACTCTCACAGGAGGAACAACTTTAGCAATAAATAAAGCACAGTTCCTAAGTTTTAAAACATAGTCAAGGAGCATCTACACTCATGTTCTCTATCAGATATTTTATTTCACTGCATGGCCAACAGAGAGGGATTCAGACTCGTCCTCTGCAGGAGCTTCTTCCCTTTGAATACAGAGGAAACCTTGAGTCCCTTAGATTCCACAAAATACCTTCAAAGCATCATTCCTGACAGGGAAATACTATAAGTAAGGATCTAAGACATCATTGCTTTCAAGCACTTACAGAACTACAATTGTATTTTGCATTCCAGACAAGAACTACAGTTGTATTTTGCATTCCAAACAAAATAATGATTTAGAAGACAAATTTAAAGGAAAGAAGAGTAGGACAAGTTAAGCTATATGAAAAACATGTATTCACTAAGGAATACTCCTTTTTAAAGTCCAGAATAAAGCCGAGACATGTGGCTCCTGTGTTCTTTTGACAGCGTGAAATTTGCTGAAGAACTACTTTGTTCTAGCACACAATATGCTATCAACACCTCAGCTGCTATCAGATAATCCCAGCAACAGGGATTTCTGCAGGCTCTGTCTGTTCCAAATTCAACAAACTGAACAGGCATTAGTGATACCGACGATAATCTTGTGTTCAATTAGTCTGCTTCTTGCAAAAATGTGTTTTAACAAATTTCTGTATGCATATGTGTGTATAAGGAAGAAGATTACAAAGCTCAATCATAATTAAGATTGCTTAAGTGACCCTAAATAATGTATTTTACAGATATACTTTATGATAGTCCTGATTTACATTATGACATGCTATTCCTCCTCCTCCCCAAGAGGATCCATGTATGAAGTACACTGGTTTCTACGGAGGAATCACATTTGTGTAGTTTAACAGATTGCTGCTTGTAGAAGTACTGCTGAAAGAGTGGAAGTAACAAAGAAGCAGGAAAAAGGACAATCCAACAGCAAGGAGAGCATGCAATGCCCTGGAAGACTTCCTTCCATCTCTCCTCCAACTTAGGAGTTCTCAGTGATGAGAAAGCTTGACTTTTTGAAATTCAATGAGTAGCCACTGCAGGTGGGATTCATGTCAGCTGAGGCAGTTTTCCTAAGCATTTTGCATAGCCAGAGAAAACAGACACCTGCAAAAAATGATTCATCCGATATGTTTCTTTCCATCATCTCTGAAGAGAGGTAGCTCAGACTTCTAGGTCTAACTTGCACAGTGAATTAATGTACATGAAACTCATCCTAACTGTTCCCCCATCCTCTAGGTGTTCTGCTTGATTTCTACAGCTCAGTTTGCAGATTTGCATCAATTGCAGTTAGGAATCCTTTGCACAGAAAGAAACCACTATTTCAAAACCAAGGTACTATAAGAATATTGAGTAGTCTTAAAAAAAAAAACAACTAAAACCAAAAAAGGCTGAAACGTCACAGTTCTTGAAAACCTTGAAACTGAGCAGCGTGCATGTACATACACAGGTGATATCAATGGAGGAACAGAGAATCTCAGTTCTATCATTTTGAGGTTTTGAACAACTGGAGTCTAAGTAAGAACCTTCTCTCAGCCTGTGTGTGCAAGCTGTAAAGTGTGGTGTTCGTAGGGAAGGTAACTTAAAAATAAAAAGTTATTTTCTTCTCCCCTTCCACTTTAAACCATGACAGGGGTATAGGAGTACTGAAGAAACCTGTCTCACACCTTTTTTCCCCCTCTTCACAGAATGAAGAAAGAGGAGCTCATTTTTTCTATTCAAATATAATGGTTTTTTATGTAAATCCAAGTGTATATGCACATGCATGCATAAACATGCACTTCAATTTCCCTGTTTGTCATTAATATATGTGTGCATCACAAAAATGCCTGCAAATAAGAGAAACAAAATCTTTCAATAAAGCTCAGTAGTCAAGAGGAACAAAGAAATACATGCAAGTTTTCAGAGCTGACTGCCGAATTTTACAGTTTTTTGCCTCCTCAATTGAATTAAACAAGACTCCTCAACAAATGAAACTCAAAGTCAAAGCTAAACTCCCCAGCAATTTCAAAATAAACTACATAAAACATGAACTAGTAGCTCCACGCACTTCTTACTCTTCCAAGTGTCATGGATATTCATTCCAGCTTTCTGCCTGCTCAGACTGTCATGTTTTGCAGGCAGACAGCTCCTGATGGATTTCAGAGCTAAAATCAATACAGAATATTGTCTTGGGATCTACGGGAGAAACAAACTATACAAAATACTTAACTGTTGTGAATTACCAACTTCAAATATTATTTTAAAAAAACTCCCTAAACTGAAGTAGAACTGAATTTCTGAAGCTGACATTTTTTATTTTTCTGTAATTCTTCTGCATTAACTAACCTTTTATATGCAGTTTGTATTGAATCTATCTAGTTTGGATATAAAGCACCTACAGACACTCAGTCCTATCTTGTTTGTGGAAAAAAAAAATTTAAAAAAGCACCAAGCAACCTGTTAAATTACTACACACTCATTAACACATAGCAAGGAAAGATGAGTGCAGGCAAGGAAAAATGTATTTCAGTTCCTACATTTAGGGACAAACATCATAGCTTTTTTTTTTAAGAAAATTGCATTGACATTGTCTTCTACTAAATTCCAAGTACAAAATCAAAAGAGACGTTAAAGAAGAACACTGACAAAAGAGAAATTTCCAAAATATACGTGTATGTCCACCTAAACTCTCACTCTCAAATACCGGACGTGTAGTTGGCATTAATTTTTGGTGAACTTTATACTCAGGTAAGATTGTTCTCAGTGAAAAGAGTTAAAGTGTTAGCAATCACAGTAAGAATAAAATCCTCAGTGAACACTAAACAGTGATAATTTAAAATGTGCTGGTAAGTCAGTATAACCTCCCCATCCTCCCCACTTCATCTACTATCACATTTGAAATACTCCACTTACAAGTGGAGTGACTCTTACGCAGAACAGTCACAATATAAACCCACTCGCTACATTCCTATTTAGAAAATCTTTTCCCTTTATAAATCATTACAACACATTTAATTTCAAGGACACCAACCCTTCCATATGTTGAGTATTGAGTTTAACACTAAGCAGCAGTAATCAAAAAAATCCAATAGATTAAAATTACACCTTTTACTTTTTCACACCTTGAACCTCTTTTCATACAAGTCAGTATTTGTTTTTCAGTTGAAATAGAGATTTCTAAAATCAGTTTTCTTGATTTATTAGTCCTAGCATAGCAAGACCCAGAGAAGACCAGCACACCAATGATTTTATCTGAATTACCATAACAACCGCAGTGCACAGCCAAATGAAAATCTAAGAGCATTGTTTGTCTTTCAGCATTGAGAACAATTTATTATTTAAATAATAATTTAATCAGACTTAAATGACAAACCTTCCCCATTGTTGCATGGCAGAATCAATGGATCAGGACCTACAAGCTTTAGAGCTCATCCACCTAACAATGCCGACGCAGTAATATGACCTCTAACAGCAGATTTTTAATACGTTATACATTTAAATAAATATTATTATTTGTATCAACTATGTATAACATGCATGTATATTAATATAAAAATATATATGAAGAATATATATGATACAAATTTATATAAATATTTTTAAAAATCCACTACATACACACAGTAACAGTGAAAGAAATCCTCATATTATAAAGAGGCAGAGCACAGTCTTTTCTATCCTTTCAGTTACTGAAGCTGGAACTTCCTCACGTTCCCAATATTGCTAAAGCTATAGAGTGGCCACTCACACAAGTTCTAAGACACCATTATAACAGATGCACAATATAACCATTCAAGTTTTCTTCAAAAACTCTGACTGGATCAGTAAAGCTCTGACTCTTACTTAGACCCTTAAAAGATAAAACAACCTGAAACACCAAAACCTTTGTTTTTGAAGTCACGCTAGTGTGCATTCTACACACTCTTTCCAATTACTTTAAACTTTTCTTTTACAGTCATACAGTTCAAGTCCTACATAAATGGTAAGCTTTGGAACTTTGACTCCTATCAGTCTCTTCGGTAAGAATGTAAATAACAACACAAAAACTCCCACACACTCCTCCCAGAAAATGAACACAATATTACCACAACCATTCCAGACAAGGGGAGTTGCTCTGTGCCATCAAGAGAGGACTTTGTGCTATTATAGAAAGCAAGTTACAATTCGTACAGGATGAACGCTTGAGAAGGCACAAGTTGCCAGAGAGAGCAAATTCCTTGATGAAACAAGTGAGGGCACCCTTAGCCCTACCCCTGACAGATGTCTGCCCATCACAGCAGCCCGTATAGACTGGGGTCAGCAGCAGCCAGTTTTTCACCCACACAACCTGTTGCACCCACTGGCTCTTAATGAACACACCCAGCTACAGGGACTGGTGGCACTTCCTCTCTCCAGGAACAGCACCCACACCTCATCACACACAAGACTCAGATGTGCATCCTTTCCCCAGCTCTGCTGCATGTCCAGGTTCCCACTAGAACGGAGCTGGCAACAAGCTGACAAATGGTACAGTGAATTCAGCATTCCCTGGGAAAATGGAGGACCAGGACAGCAGGCACGCTTTGAAGCACTTATACTCATCAGTTTAGAAACAGCCATTGTGTGTAATTCATACACCATCTACTGCTGGACTGCTGCAGTCCAAGCGAGCCATCACCTTGTCTTGTGAGCCAACAAGCCTTCAGGCTCTTCAGCACGGATGTCTGTTGGGCACAGTATGGCTCTTAGTGAATTTGCTCCTTCCTTACAAGTTTTAACATCAGATTTACTCCTGAGAATGAGCAAATCTGGCTCACTATCAAGCATGAGGCTGAGAAGCTATGTAAACACAGTAACATAATGAAGTACAGAACATACTCTGCCCTCGGTAACCCCCAGGAAGCAGGCAGCCCCATGTCCTGCCCCTCAGCATGTTGCAGCAGGCAAGGAACTTGCTTTTAAATCTTGCATCTACAAGTTTCTGAGAGAGCTTTTAGAAACAGCATTCTGCTTAGGTGTATTAATTCAGCACCACATACAAGCTACGAGACGGATTGCCAAAATTAGGCACATATTGTCAAATAAGGCAATACTAGGACAGGGAACACAAAGTTGAGCCTTGCAAGTTCCAGTATGCTCTGGTTGGAGTGACTTCTGTTGGGTGACTGTGCAGCTTTGAACCTTCCTCTATTCTATATGTATGTAAATTACCTTGCCACCTTTATACAGGTGCTGAGACCTCAAATTTGAATTTGAAAACATTCTGAAATAGGCAGATGAAAGGTGCAGCAGAAGTTCAGAAATACCTATTTTACGGATTCAGTATTCATTCATTTACTAAAGAGAAAGGTCAAGATTGCTGGTGCAGAATGTTTAAATAACTACTCAGATGTTATGACACATACAAAGAACAGACAGATCATAAGACAACAGTTAACTATGATGACTATGGGAAGCATTACATAACTGCAAATGGCTATTTAGGAACCTTCTCTGAACTCACACATCACAGCAACTATGGAGAAAATACACAGCATGGAACCCTTGAAAGAACTACTTTGCTTCCTGGTTGGGGCTTCACAGAAGCAACTGTAAGATTATGAAAGCATAGGGCTCTTTCAAGCTTGAAAAACTAATCAAAGAAATGAAACAAAGAAACAAAGAAAAATCAACCATACCTGGGAGTTCTTGAACAATGAACACTAAATACCAAGTTAGTGGATTATATAGACATGCAAAAAGTGGAACTCATCATTAACTCTACACAAGAGATCAGAATCAGTGGCATTGTTGACAGAAGTACGTGTACTCACCAATGTGTTGTGTATTTAAAATGATCAGCATCCCGTGCCAGTTAGTATCTCTAATAAAACCTAGAAGCTTCTTTCAAAGTTACCACCTGTTGAACGTAATCAAATCCATGTATTTTAGACAAAAGACTAATCTTTGTATATGCTATGATTAATTTCATCAGGAGATTTCATGCTCATAACAGTCTTTTAAAGTGCTTTAATATTGTTACAAGAAGGGAACAAAACCAAAGGAATTATGCTAATCTTTACAGGTTATCATCAACAGAAACGGGAACAAAGCACTTTTGCTTGATTCCAGCCTAGTTCCTTTTCAAGTTATTTTTGTTTCTGTTGTTCCTTTAACAGGATTTTGTTTAATCACTAGACAAGATTACCTACTGCATAAAACCTACCTACCGTGCTCCTCCAAAACAAAGACACAAGGACTTTAAAGACAAAAAAGCATACACTTCACTTCTATGTTTAAGCACATCTAACAAAATGACAACAACTACCAGGGTAAAAAATATCAAAAAAAGAGAAGAAAGTAATTCCCCAGTAAATCAGAGCCTTAGAAGAAAGACAGCAAGCAAAACGGGGACTGAGACAAACTAGAAGTGTTCTCCTGAAATTTTCTGCCTGCAGAAAGAAGAGAACGACTTCAGTATTTCCCTCTCAAAAAGAAGCACTACAATCAAGGGCACAGGAGACCTGGAAATGTAGGCAGCTCTACAAAAGCATTGATAAAAAGTGCAGACTGACCTCGCTCATTCCTTAGACATCTCCTAATTCTGCAAAGTCAAGCCTAACTTGCCAACATTTCTGCTTGAAGACACAGGCTCCCTAGACATAAGTAAAAAGGGTCATGCACGGATTGCTCGAGCCATGTTACGTGTTGATTTCTGCATATTGTAACAAGCACTGCCTTCCAGAGCTCAAGTACTGGAAGCTCTCAGAAGACAAGGAGCACATACACAACTCAGTAAAGGAAGAAGTCTTAAAGGGCATTCTTACCTCTCAGATCATATTCAGGCTCTCCTCTTCAAGTGGGTATCAGCTGTGTGATTTCTGCTTTTAGATTTCCTTTACATGCCAGAAAGAAAACCTTTGTTCAGGCAAGAAGGGGGGATTGATCTTCAAGCACAGTCCACACAAAACCAGTCCCGCAGAGACAAGCAATTCAGACAATGTTTTGGAGAAAGCAAACATCACACCGTAAAAAGTTCAAGTACCTTGAAGATCCTTAGGAAAAACTTCAGGATTCCAGGGGAATATGCCTTTCAGTATTTACAATAATCCACTCCCATACCTGTGGGAGTTTTAAATGTCATTCTCCACAGGAGTCCACAGAAGTAGGTCAAGATACGCTGCCGTTAATTTACAGATCAAGGATCCCAAGCAAACAAAAGTGACTGGTAGTGTGAGAGGTCCAGGACACACACAGTAATTCTTCACTTTCCCTACTCCCCAAGATGTAATTTTTTTTCCACAACACAGTAAGAAATGTGTATGTCAAAGAAAGTCAAAAGCAATGTGGAATAATTTCAAGCCCTTAGGAGGCTACATGAGACAATGGTCATCCGCTGCACAAGGTCAGCATCGATGTGCAGAACTGGTCAGGACACTGGGTGCAGAAAAGCTGTTCCTTGCCCCAAACAAAGTGAGATTATGTGTAGCCTGAGTGGTGTTGACACAGGGCCTGAGTTTACTCAGATATAATTACCCTCGAAGCCTCACAGCATCAGCAGAAGGTGGGGATTGTTGTGGCAAGTCAGGCAGTACAGTAGCAAAGGGACCAGGTACTTCCTCAGCAACCAGCCAGGGGATCACGGGGACTTGTGCTGAGCTCTTTTACCCACAAGTTTTTCCAGCTTCGCTAAATTTTTTCCTTCCTCTCCTTTACAAATACATCAGTTCTCTTTTTAACTTTGCCTTCAAAATTAATTATTTCTGGAGTACTCGTGATATTTTAAGCCTTCCTACACCCTCAGAGACTATCATCTCTCTGCTTCCCCACGTAAATAAAGCTTGGAGACAGAGCTCAAATGAGGCTCATGGTACACGTGATCACTGCTGGAGAACTGCACCTCAGGACTTTCAGTCTTCTACCTTCACCATAAGCAAAGGTCTTTCCCTGTATTTTTCAACACAACTTGCATCTGCTAGTCAAGCTCTGTTCAGCTTACATTTTGCTAAAGAACTCTATTCTAAGGTAGATAAGGACTTTCCACACCACTTGATGCTTTCAAAAATTAAAATGTTGTAAGGCAAATTTAGTGCTTTATCACTCACTTGTAATGAGAGAAAGCATTTCATGATTCTGAAAAAAAAAACCCACAACACTTTCCCTTTATTTGCTCTGAAATCACTAGTCACCCACTACTACAGTTCCTCAGAACTACTGAGGAATTTGTTATCAGCCACTCCAGAAGAAAGGCACAAACAGCCCTGAAATCCATGTCTTATCACCCTATACCAAAGCAGGAGATCAACAAAACATAACAAGAGCCAGGGAGCTGGACCAGCAACCTGCTCATAACTTACTGGATCAGTAAGTAATGAGCCAAGCAGCTACAGATACTCCAGAACACATAACACCATTTCTGTAGCAGGTTTCCCCTATTATCACTTTATGCCCCAATGCTTTTGTGCCCTCAGTCCTGTAGAGCCCCGTGAAGAGTGTAAAAACTCCTACCACACCAAAACCACGTTTTACATTAATGGACAAGAGCTGGAGAAACTACATATGAAGAAGGTCTGTGTTTGCCGTTCCTTTTTCCGGAGGCTATTCCTCTCATCCATAGCAAAGAGGGATCAAAAAAGCAATTTTTAATGTTTATCACTTCATTTCAGGTGAATGAAAATCATGATCAAATGAATACTGCCCATGACCTCCACCCACTGCAGGACATGTACTATTTAATGACTCAGTGAGGAGGGTTCCCATAAGTCAGCCAGTCTGTACAAAGGCAAGAAACTAGTCACAGTGCCCGCTTCCTGCAAATCGTCATTCCCTTCCTTAATGGACCTGTTGAAAGCATGTCAAATACTAGGTGGACCTAGCAGTTTGCAGCCAAGTTTCTCCTCCCATTTTCTGAGTGCTCTGCCATAACTCCCTCTAATCCTTGGCCAAGAGAGACAGCAACCAGCACTTTTTGAATATCTTGCTGGATTCACGGTTCAACGAGGCCCAAAGAAGCAGGATGGCAACCTGAGCATGTAAACAAACAAAAGCCTGCAGCCTCTCCAAAAGCTTAGTCCCTACTTGCTAGAGAAAACTCCTCCCAGTGTGTTCAGGGGTTTTAGTGCTGCTTTCAGACAGCACAAAGCCTTCATGACAGTGAATGGCAACTCCAAGCTTTTAACGATTTCCCAGGAAACTCCATCCCCAGACTAAATAATGTACACATGGTAAAACTTCACCATATCTTGCATTTCAGCAAAAAGACCCCCAGTACAGCAGAAGGCCCTTGGAAGGAGCATGGGGAACAATCACGACACTAGTGTTCTCAATCTAAAGGCTCACAGAAACAGACAGATTCCCTGACTTTCCTTCTCTTTCAGAAAAAAATGCACATGAATTGTTTTTCAAGTCTATGGAAGAAAAAGATACATTTCCAAACTGTACATCAAGGTCTTCGCTCTGTAGGTTAAATGTTTTTTATCCTCTAAATTAATCAACAGGAAGAGCTGCCTGTTTCAGGTAATGAAGCCTCAGAGGGAAAGTCAGCTAATGAAAGACCTAGCATCAAGAAACCTGTCAAAAATCCTAACTCAACATGCATTTCCTAGTAAGACTACAGACAAAAAGAGACGGAAATAGAAACCAAACAGGCAAACTAGGTCAGTTCCTGTTAGGACAGGCAAGCTGACTCTATGGTCTCTCTATCTAGAGCTCCCCACACTCACTCTGAATGATGCCCATTTGAGTGCTGCTGTGGACCTTCGCTTTTCTGCACCTTGCAGTTTCACGTAGGTAGTCTGCAACACACATGCAGATGGTTCATACCCACTTGCTCTTGTGCCAACACTGTCATTTAGATGAAAGGGTTGGTTTTTCCTCCTCATTTTTCGCTTTCCAAGAGTCTCTTGGAATACAGCTGCATGTAATGCAGTGTTTCAATGAATACTTCAAAGACCATTATCAATACTTCAAAGGTTATTGTGAGCAGCCCTGCGGAGAAGGACTTGGGGATGATGGTTGATGAAAACCTCAACATAAGCCAGTAGTGTGCACTTGCAGTCCAGAAAGCTGACTGAACCCTGGGCTGCATCAAAAGGAACATGGCCAGCAGGGCAAAGGAGGTGATTCTGCCTCTCTGCTCTCATGAGACCCCACCCAGATACTGCCTGCACCCACTTCTGGTGCCCCCAGCACAAGTTGGACATGGAACTGTTGCAGCAAGTCCAGAGGAGGGCCACAAAGTTAACAAGGAGACTGGAGCACCTCCTCTAAAAAGACAGGCTGAGAAAGTTGGGGCTGTTCAGCCCGGAGAAGAGGATGTTGCATGGAAACCTCACAGCAACCTTCCAGTATCTGAAGGGGGCCTACAGGGAAGCTGGAGAGGAACTCTTCATCAGGAATTGTAGTGATAGGACAAGGATTAAATGGGTTCAAACTGAAGAGGAGAAATTGATGTTAGATATACGGAAGAAATTCTTTTCTGTGAGGGTGGTGAGGCACTGGAACAGGTTGCCCAGAGAAGTTGTGGATGCCCCATCCCTGGGAGTGTCCAAGGCCAGGCTGGATGCTCTGAGCAACCTGGACCAGTGGAAGGTGTCCCTGCTGCAGGAGAGGGGTTGGAACTACATGATCTTTAAGGTCCCTTACAACTCAAACCATTCTATGATTCTAGACACAACAATGAAAAAGAAAAGTCCCAGACTGCCACTTTCAAGAGACTCTTTTCTTACCCCTTGCCAGTCTTCTTGTACCAGTGTACCTGTCTTCTGCAGTTGTCCACCTAACAGAATCTGTGAACCAACCACCTCAGAAGCAACCCACCAAAACAAGGCTTTCTTTTGGTCACCTCAGTTCCCCATTTCAGCTTACCAAACAACTGCCTCTGCTCTCCAGTTGTGAAGAGGAAAGAGAGGAAAAGGGAAGAATGTTCCTATATTCACAGAGGTGAATACAGCCTCTAAATCTATTTTGTTAGCCTACCTAGTCAAGCTCTTCTATATTCTTCTCAAATACAGGCAGCTCAAGGACTATCTCATCCAATCCTGGAAGTGACACAGAGGATCCACATCCATTGTTCTGAAACGTGGATCAGAATTTGTATACATCAATAAACATATTATTACATTATAGGACTACATCCATTGTCACTCTTTCCGTCAAATCACATCACTTTTGTGACTTATCCTTGATCATATGTGGTCTCTTTTCTCTTCCAGAAGTCTTCTCATGTCAATTCCTAAGCTTATACTATTATTATTTATTCCTATTGCACAACTTCATCATACACCCCATTTCTATCATTCTAGCATTCCTTATCATCCAGCTCTTGCACAACATTTCAGTCTTCCTTTATAATAGACTCCTCAAGTTTGCTCATTATACTTCAATTTTATCGTGTAAACAATACTAGCACCACTTTCAGTCTTGAGAAACACCCCTTGCAAGCACCTTTCAAGCTAATAGTTCCTCTTCTGACTCAAATCTATTCTGCTTCCTCTTCTCCATGCTACACTTTACCCAAGTACCAGCATTTACACTAATTCTCCAGTATCTCCACCTTAAAAAAAATAATGTGATCTGTTATCAAGTTTCTGGCAGATGAGAGTTACTCCGTTTCTTTCACAGATAAAAGAATTCAATCACTTATTCTTACAAAAGATGCAGGTCAGTCAGGCACAATCTATCTTTAGCGAATGCACATAGGACTCAGTCTACTTAGTGTCATGATATTAATTAATTCTTTCCTTCAAAAATTCTCTAGAGCCTTGCATACTACTGATGTCAAACTCATTAGGCCATAGCTGCACAGCTCCCTGCCTCCAGTTCTTTCAGGAAACATTTTCCATGGTTCAATAACAAATCTGCTAAATCAGAGGCAGAATATCAGAATATCAGATTATCAGATTTCTGGTTAGATTTCCCCTAGGAAGTCTGGCTGTTTGTGGTTCTACCAACTGTCATTCCATTCCTGCAGTTCTTCTTCCTGTGACACGGCTACCCTGTCCCCTTCCTAAATTGCCATCCTCTTCAACTTCTCCAGGTAATTTCTTGAGATACTTAGAGAAAACTGTGGTTCAGAGGTATTCTGACCCAATTTTTGACAACATCCCAAAACATACTTATACAAACATTTTACTGGCAACAAAATAAAATTCACTGCTACTAATTTATATTTTGGGGGGTTGTTTGTTTTCTTTTAGTTTGGGGGGTTTTTTTCCTTTTTTTCTCTTTGCATCACGACCGCCTAATGTACAAGAAAAGAAATATAGACCCCAAAAGGAGAACAGAAGCAACAAAAGCCATATCTGCTTTTGTCTCCAGCCTAGGCCTTTTCCAAGAGGGCAACAAGAAGTTGAGGGCAAAAACATTCTCTTCCTCCTACAGACACCCAGTTAACGCTCATCCGCTAACAGTCTTTGACAAGAAAGTCTGATAAATATCACAGACTTTGCATACTAGATGATCTAATTACTTCACAGGAACTGATCCTGTGAACATCCATATGTGAACAGCCCCCAGACACCCTGAGGAGAAAGGATGCATTACAAAACCATGCACATCTTCCAGAAATAGAGATTGAAGAATATATACTAGGAGTTACTGCACTCCAGCCTCCGCTGGCTGAGGAACTGTTACCCGTTTCCATGTTACGCTTGTTTTGTTTACTCAAGCACTAATTTAATTTTCAGCTACCTTTTATAGAATGTGTTCATGTTAGATCAAGAATAACCATCACATTCATTAGTGTTTTGGCAATTTCGGTAAAGACTAAGAATGCTCCATGGAAAAACACTCACTGGAAATCCAACATTATATCCATCTGCCCTTGTCACAGCAAAGCAATTGCATGTGCAGGCCAGATGGGCAACTGCATCTCCTGCTTCAAGGGTTAAGGAAAATAAAATAAGAGCATAAAATACCTGTGAAATACATAACATAAAATCCTTCTACCTTACAGGCCACATGAAGCAGTCAAGCATTTATGAAAGAGGGGATGAGACAAGCAAAGAAAACTAAAATCCAGGGTGGACTTGTACCCTGGAGCTGTTTGGTACAAGATGTATCTGTGAGCGCTCAGTGCGGCGCTGCCCGGCTTAGCCGGCAGAAGAGAGGAAGGTAGATTAAAACACCATTTGTTTGTTTGTTTGTTGTCTCAGAGTTGTCTGTCTGAGTGCATTAAGCACGCTTCCCGCAGCCACAGGAGAACAGGGGGCCGGCGGGGTGAGCTCTGGCTCCCGGCGGGAGCGCCGAGGCGGGGCGGGGGCGGGCACGGACGTAGCTCCATAACCACGAACTGCTCGGGGCGGGCCCAGCCGGGCAGCCCCAGCCCGGTCCAGGGAACCCCCCGCCGGCGTCCAACCCCTCCTGTACCGCCCCCTGAGCTACAGCGAAGCTCCCCCGGCCCCGCCAGACGCGCCCCTCCCGCAGGGGCTCCAGCAGCCGGGCAGGCGCCGCTCGGCGCGGGGGAGGGCCGGGAGGAAGGACCGCAGGGGAGAGGCGGGAGTTCAGGCGCCCCCTCACTCACCTGGCAGCCCTTCTTGTGGTGGAAGCCCACCACCACGATGTGCAGCACCGGGCCCCGCTTCTCCATGGAGCAGCCCGGCGATGGCCGCGCCAGAGGATGCCGCCGTGCCCGGGCTCTCGCTCCGCCTCCCGGGGTCCGGCAGGGACGCAGCCCCGGCCGCCTGCGCTTCCGCACCGGCCGACCCCGGGAGGGCGGGAATGGCGGGTGGCACCGCCCTCCGCCCGCCCCTCACCGCACTGCTAGCGTGGGGTCACCGAGTCACTGAGTTAGTTAGGTCGGAAAGGACCTCCGAGATCGGCGAGGCCAACCTATAGGCCTTCCAGGTTAATGGCAGCCTGAAGCGGAGTCTGGGATTGTTTCAGTACAGTTTAGTCAGTTGATGAAGGTTAAAAATGAGAAAAAAATCAAGTTAGGGCTTCTTCCCTTAGCACTGTTTTGCTGCTAATCCTCTGAGAAAAGGAGGCTCAGGGTGGGTCCTCATCGCTCTCTACAACTACCTGAGAGGAGGTTGTGGTGAGGTGGGGGCCAGTCTCTTCTGCTGTTCCTGCAGCGAGAGGACAAGAGGAAATGGCCTTAAACCAAGACAGGGGAGATTCAGATTAAATGTTAGAAAAAGAATTTTCACTGTTAGGGTGGTCAGGCATTGGAACCTGTTGCCCAAGGAGGTGGTGGAGTCACCATCCCTGGAGGTGTTTACGAGGTGTCTGGATCCAGCGCTGGGTGATGTGGTTTAGTGGTTTAGGGGTTACAGTGGTGATGCTGGGTGGATGGTTGGACTGGATGATCTCAAAGGTCTCTTACAACATTTATGGTTCTGTGATTCTCTAAATGTGTTAGGAGGCCCTAGAAAGAAGACAGTTCAAAGAATTGTCCAAGAGCACAGACAAATTTAGAGAAAGAGAAAAAAAAATTAAAAATCTGTATGTTACGGCACTCAGACCATGCTCCCTCTTTAATCTTTGTTATGATTCAATTCTGTCTGCTTGAATCAGCAGCATTTGGCAGAGGCTCTATTCTTAATAATTAAGATTCTCTGTGGAAATTGGAGGAAGATAATCTTTTTGAAAGAACTATAAAAGAATAGTGCTTAAAGAAAATCTCATCACTAACATGGTACCCAGAGGCTCGAATTGTAACAATAAAGCATGTAATTACATATTGTTTCACAGCTCCAACAGAAGTGCTGTTACAGAAAAACTATACTGCAGGAAATACAGGAGAAGCTACAAGGAACAATCCTAGCAAGGGAATCTTTTCCTACTAGTTTTAGCCTGTAACTGACTGTTTAGTATAATTTCAAAAAAAGAAAAATGTATGCAGTATGGGTCATTATCTCCTGCAGTAATGAGATATCCCCAAAAACATGCATAGGAGTGTTTATGGTTCATTCTCAGTTCATTCAGGAAAGTGCAGTCTGGCATCACTGTTATGATATGGATTATGCATTACAGGGGCATCTCAGTGATACTACTGGATAATGGCTTCTTTGAGTAGATTATTAGATTTTTTTTTTGTACTTGAAATTCTCTTTCCTGCTAAAGCAATAAAAATGTTGAACTGACAACATCAGTCTGGTCTAGGAAAACTAACTAGTTGACATCATCTATGTTGTTTTCACAGCTCACATTGTGTGTATTTATGAGGAAGAAAGGAAAGTGAGAGCTGCTATGAAACAGAGGCTTGTGGAAAAGTCTCAGTCAGAATTTTCCTGAAGGAATTTTCTTTCTCTGTGCATAGCTAACAAATAGCAATGAAAACTCAGCTCTACAGGTCTTCTGTTACTTATAGGTAATATTTTGCTTAAGAAGCACCAGCTGTGGTGTCATTACAGTAGCAATCATAATTTGTTAGTCATTCTTCAATGCATACCAGTAATGCAAAGTTCTCAACTTGGCTTATGTGCAATGAGATTTGTAGAGATGGATAAGCCTTTCCTTGGCAGTACGATAGTTTATGTCTGGAAGTACCACCAGATGTAAGCAGTGCCCATGGTAGCTGATAGCTCTTGATTTGTTAGGTATAGCCCGGCTTTCTAAAGAACAAAACTGTGAATTTGTGGAGACAAACATGTCCTTGGATTTCTGTTGAAGAAAAGCATAAATTAAACCCTGGCATGGATTTGAGGTTTGAAAAATAATTTATTCTAGATGGTAATCTCACTTGGTGTTTGTAGTAGATTTTTTTTTAAGCTCTTATCCCAGATTTTAGAAAAAACGATTTGTATGCAGTAAGGTTCATAACAGTGGTTGGGATTATGATCTCTCACTTGGAAACTCCTGTAAAAGAAATACAAAAGAGAAAAGACTACAAAACAATTGATTGGACATAAATTTAATGAACCTCCCACAACATTAAAAATGGGAAAACATTTTACGAAGACAAAAATTTTAGATTATGTGAAATATGCTCAGCCATCATGCAGAAATGAACCACACACCAGTGATACAGAGGTATTCTCAATGAAGGGAGCGTGTTCCTGCAGCATTCCAGCCTGGTGCCTCAGAAACTTGCCATGTACTAGCAGCAGTACAGGCTGCAAGGACACTCGAGTGACTGACTTTTTCTCCCTGCTCTTGCAGCATGTGGACAAGTGGTTCTTTGAGTTATTCACACTGATCACAGGCTGAAATTCATTATTTGTGAACTTCTCACCAGTTGGGATATGATCAACTGTTTAAAGGTTATTAGTTAGAAGATGAGTCTCTTCTTGCATCTCAGGTTTTGTGGAACTTCCCTCTCATCCTGCTTTGTTCCATTTGGAATGCAGCTTTAGTGCTCTTTGAAAGCCTTGCAGATGCTGTAATTCCAAAAGTAAAATAATTTTTTTTTTTAAGTCAACAGGACCAAATGTTATTTGAGTTGTGCATTTAGTTGGCATTTAGTGTGCATTTAGGGCACCATGACATAGGCGGTGATCCAAACAGGCTTCCCCAAGGAAGTAACGCATTTGATTCAGTGGGGATGATGGTGTCATTCTCATGGGATTCATAGAACTCTCAACCGTGCAGGCAAAAAAAGTGTAGGTTAGATTGTTAGGGAGGTTTGCAGGCACAAATGCAATGTATCTTCTCCTGCAACTTTGAAGAGGCTTAAATTTGGATGACTGAAACATTGGTCTTGGATCTTGACTGTTCTTCCCACACAAATACTCTATTACTCCTTTTTCTGTGCAGCTTGCTGAGGAACCTGAAGAAGCGCTGCTGCCATCACGTACTGTGTGATGGAGCATGGGACAAAGAGGTGCAAGCTAACAAGGCATAGCACAGCTCCTGCTGTGTCTTTCAGTCCACCTTCAACAACTGTAATGCTGCCTACACTCGGGAACAAGCTTTTGTGCATATGGTCTGTCTTTCTACAGTCCCTTGATTGCCACAGGGATGTCCTTTGCAATTCTGAGGCCAGACCTGGATGCCTTTCCCTCGGGAGTCACATAGTCCAGGGCCTCCTGCAAACATGTCCTGAGTCTCCTGTGTTGAATGTAGGCTGCACTTGTGACTTGTGGTGTTTACTGAGGACAGATTTGGAAGGAGTCAGGCCTATCTGTCTCAAGAGCTGATCCAGGCTGCTCGATTTTGATGGAAGTCGTGTCAGTTGCTCCTGATTGTATATGAAATAAATAGAAATCAGGTTAGATTTGCCACTAATACAGCTCAAAATCTTCTGTTAATCCTAAATTAGTCACTGCTGCTTTTAGGGCCATTAGTTAATGAAAATGCACTGAAGGCTGTAGTCAGTAAGACAAATATAATGTTGAGTAATGCCAATTGCATTCTAACGGTGTGAAAATGGATCCCATTTTTTCCTCTTAAATTGTGGAAGAAGGGCAGTTTTCCCTTGGGGCCACTCTGCTCCAGAAAGTGCCTGGATGGAAACAGCTGCCCAGGTACAGCAGTGCTCCTGCCTGTGTATGTTCCAAACTGCCTTTTTCCAGCTTGCTGCTTCTCAGTCTGTCAGTCATTTACCTGCAACTCATCTGTGAGTGAATGAGTATGGCAGATGAGTTGGAGGGGGAACCTTCAGGCCCTGGGAGTTAGTCCATTACCTGGAAGGTGCATGCTCTTCCCCCCTGCCCCTGCCACATGGCTCTGTGACCCCGTAAGGATCACACACACAGACGACCAGGGAGGGACTGACGAAAGAGGAAAGGAGGTTTATTGTGGGGATAGGGGTTTATAAGGCTATTGGGAGGGTCAAAGGGGACCAATCACAGGTGTAGGGTCTTACAGGAAAACCAATCAGGTAGGGAGTTAACAGCCAATAGGAAGGGGTTAACAAAAGGCCAATGAGAACACCTCAGGACATCTTCCCAGGACACTCCTGCCTGGGAGATAAGAGGTCTTTACAGAGGGTGTTGGGAAGAAGGAGCAGTGACTTTGCAGAAATGCACAAAGCCATCTTAAGACATGTTTAAACAACATTAAAAACTCCTGTTTCTATAACATTTGAGCTGTTTTCTTCTTTTTCTTCACCAGTCCATCTTTGACAGGACTTCTTCCATAAATCCATTGCCACAAATGAGGGCTATTTTGTGCTAGCCCATGTTGCTGAATCGAGTTTTCTGTTCTGTCTCTGAGTGCAATAAAGCAAGGCAAGCGCTAGAAAAGACAGAACTGGAAGAACATGAAAATAAACTAGTAAAATAAATGATGCAGTAGTTTGGATTTTGTTGCTCTAAGCAGGTGAGATATGAGGTATCAGATAAAAAGAAACAAAAAGTCCACAAATAAATCCCCCTAAACCAAACCAAAAAGCTCTAATGTTTTTCCTTATGTATAGAGCAAACTTGATAGGGAGTCCCTTGAGGTGTGCCAAGACTGTCTGTTTAGTGTGTTCCCTTGTTTGCTGCGAGCCCTGGGCTCCAGTAACCTGTGCTGGATACCTCCCAGTCCACTCCATGGCTCCACGTGCAAGCAAACCAAATAGGGCTGTTGATTAGAAAACAATGTGTAAAAAAATAGTTGACACCATGGCTGTGGGATTAAAGAACTTAAAACCAGAGGAGTCAGGAGTTTAAAGTCAGTGTTAGAGTTTTATTTTTTGCGACACTTCGCTGACTCCATCTCTGGGAATGTTCAGTGCTAGGTTGGATGGGGCTCAGAATAACCGGGGCTAGAGAAAGGTGTCCCTGCCCAGGGGCGCTTAGGACTGGATGATCTTTAAGGTCCCTTAAAACCCAAACTGTTCTGGGTTGTCCTGCAGACTTTAGCGGGATTAATTCCATGTTAATGCTTTGCAAAAATCCGTGTTTAGCAAAGAAGCCTTGGGGGAAAAAATAATCTTAGGTGGTGTAAATAAACGTGGAATATTGCCCATCACGACCCGAGCACATCCCAAATCCAAACGCCAAGGAAAACACCCCAGCTCCTTTATTTGCCGGGAAGCGTGCGCGCGCTGTTTTCACGCCGCGCGGGTCACGTGGGCGCGCCACCGCCAATCGAGGCGCGCCGAGGGCGCTCGCGAGGCTTTCGGTCTCCATGGCAACGCCTGGGCCCGAGCTGTCCGAGCGCCGGCGGAGCCGCCGCCATGGTGAGTACAGGACGGGGCTGCCGCCGCCCCCGGCATTCCCTGCTCATCCATGTATACCTGCGGGCGTGGGGGCGGCCCGTCCTCATGCGGGAGCTGCTCCAGGGGGCTGCGGCCGCCGCGTGCCCTTCCGGGCAGCCTGCAGAGACTCCTGGGGCTCGGATTTTTTTGCGGGATGAGGTGCCCCGGTGGCTTAACCGGGTATCGGCGTGGCTGACTTGGAGATCATGAGTGGCCTGTGCTTGTGTGTCTGTTTACTAATTTAATTTCCTTTCTGTCTGTAATAAAATCTCTTCACCTAAAAAAAAACAAACAGCAACAGCAAAGAGAACGTTAACTTAGCTTTCCATATGATCCCTCAATTGCAAGGTGTGGGACTTTTTGGGCGACATCGGGCTTGCAGCCACACTGTGAGAGCTGGTTTTGTTTACTGCTGTTGCTGCTTCCTCGGCCGCCTTTAATTCCCGGGCAGTCGAGATCTGTGCTCAGATTATTGATTGTCCATCCAGGTATCCCAGTACTGCGTTCTCACTGGAGCTCACCTGCACAGGTGGATTACTGAGGACAAGGTGATCAGGTTAACTGTTTTGTGTGCCTTGCTACATTTCTGTCCCTCCCCAGCACCAGCCATACTGACCAAGTACACCGAAGTAAATGAAACGGACTCACCTTTGGTTGCATCAGCTCTCCAGGGAATGAGGGGATAAACTCCCATTCATGCCCCGTTGTACCTCCTTGTGACTCGTGCTACCTGCATGAGCAATGGTTATTCCAATGTAATTGGCCATACCAACAGTCCTTCCTTTGAAATAGAGGCACGCCTAGAAGGGCTAGTCAGCCACAGCTGAAATTTGCCCTGAGAATATTTGTTTCTGAGCAATAGGCTGTTGAGAAACAAATTCAGATTATCACTTAAGATCTCCTGTATAAAAAGGAACACAACCAGCAGGTAAAGGGAAGTCATTCCCCCCTCTATTCTGCTGTCGTGAGACCTCACCCAGAGTACTGTGTACAGTTCTAGTGTTCCCAACATAAGCAGGACAAGGAACTGTTGTAGCAAGTCATGCGGAGGGCCACAAAGTTGACAAGAAGACTTGAACACATCCCCTACAAAGGCAGGCTGAGAAAGTTGGGGCTGTTCAGGCTGGAGAAGAGAATGTTGCATGGAAACCTCACAGCAACCTTCCAGTATCTGAAGGGGGCCTACAGGGAAGCTGGAGAGGGTCTCTTCATCAGGAACTGTAGTGATAGGACAAAGGGGAATGGCTTCAAACTGAAAGAGAGTAGGTTTAGATTAGATACATGGAAGAAATTCTTTTCTGTGAGGGTGGTGAGGCACTGGAAGAGGTTGCCCAGAGAAGTTGTGGATGCCCCATCCCTGGGAGTGTCCAAGGCCAGGCTGGATGGGGCTCTGAGCAACCTGGTCTAGCGGAAGGTGTCCCTGCCCATGGCAGGGGGATTTGGAACTAGATGATCTTTAAGGTCTCTTCCCAACAGAAACCATTCTATGGTTCCGTAATTATATAAAAAGTTTCAAGATTCTACAAATAAACTAACAAAGAAACATAGCATACTTTCCTGTGGTTTTGTTTTGGGTTTTTTTGGTACTACATCTATGAAAGATACATCATTCAGCTACATTATACATATGTACATGTAGTACAAAGACAAATTTATCCAAGAGCTTCCTCCATGGTCCTTCTGGTTCTGATCCTCTGATTGCTTCTGTTTTAGATTTTCTGTGACATTTTTGAGGCTACTAGTCACTTGAGCTCTTACTTCCAAGTACTGGTGGTTTTAAAGGGAGAGCACTTATGTGAGGTATATGGGGATTACACATATGAAAATGTAGTTGTTTCTTAACATGCTAGTGAACATGATAACCCTGTGAAAGCAATCACAGAAACTAGTCAGAAGGCAATACTAGTCAGAGCAATGCTTATGCTCCTTTTTGCTTAGTGTGTGTTTGTGCTTTTATCCTCACCTGCAGGCAGAGCTGGGCCTTAATGAGCACCACCAGAACGAAGTGATCAGCTACATGCGCTTCGCTCGCTTCAAGCGTGGCCTGTGTCTCAAAACAGTGGATTCTTGTTTTCAGGACCTTAAGGACAGCAGGTACTGTGTGGGGTGGTTCTGAGCAAGAATAAACCAAATATGCTAACAGCAGTGGCGTTTGAACACTTTATGGAGCAACTTTTCTCCATTTAGATTTGTATGTTCTTACTGGGGAAGAACCAATAATTTTCCGAAAGTTACAAGTCAAGTGCTTTTAAAACTAAGTTGTTCACATTCTTAGGAATTAACATAGATATTGACAACATGATATTGCTTTATATCTTGCTTCTGATGTCTAAATTTTATGCAAGGCTAGCTGAATTAGTGTTTGTGATTGTGATGATTTAAAGAGAAAATTCAAACACAATAACCAATTAGTAGTCCTGTGTTCATCTAATAACTACTGACAGTGGATGTTTTTAGAAGGATCTTACATTATGTGAGTGGTACCTGTGTAGTGAGATCTCATAAATATGGAAAATTGTTACTTTTATTATATGTGACACATCTCAACTACTCTGTTTAGACTTGTTGAAGAGACCTTCACAGTTGATGAGGTGATAGACATGCTGGATGGACTGCAGAGTGTTGTACACAGTGAAGTGGAGTCGGAGCTCATAAATACAACTTATACCAACGTTTTACTTCTGCGGCAGCTCTTTTCACAGGCTGAGAAATGGTACCTTAAGTTACAGACAGACGTCTCTGACTTGGAGAATCGGTAACATCTATTGGACTGTACAGAGTGCCTTTCAATAATAAGAAAGCTTCAAAGTGTTGACTATTTGCATTCTTTTCCTAACCATTGAAATCTATTCTTTTACTGTTGTATCAGTGAGTGTTTCAAGGCTTCCATCTGTAAAGTAGCAAGATACAAAAATAATTTCAAACTTGTCAGCAAGATGTTTTTAATGGTAATATTCTTACTTGAATTAAGGGCAGGTAAGGGCAGGTGATTGGATTTGAATAAAAAAACTTTTGTCTGGTTTGATTAGATTTTAATCAAGGATGAATCAAGAATTTTACAGTTCTAATGCATATACCATACCATCGCATGACATGATCTGTTGTGTTTGTGGTATTTGCTTAGGACTTCGTTCTGTACTTCTAAAAAGAATCTTACATGCAATAAAAAGCATAGCATCAGCCTGGTAAAATGTGTTTCATAGCATAGCTCTTAGTAAATGAATGCCTTCCTTTATTTTACTTCAGTAAATGAATGCCTCTTTATTTTTCTTTTCAAGAGAATTATTGGAACAAGTTGCTGAGTTTGAAAAGTCAGAATTTACATCTTCAAACAAAAAGGTAGAGTTTTATTTTAATCAAATACTAATCAAATGTCATGTGGAGTTGCGACAGATGTTTAAAATGCCTAGTACTGACTCGGTGCTTAAGAGAGAAAAGCAAAACCAAAACACCACCCTTTTTCTCAAAACAGTCTTTAAAAGTCTCCAAAAAACATTTGCGTATCCCATTTTGGAGTCATAGCTGAAAACATTGCATGATACAGATATCACTTTAGCTTATCTTGCATGGTTATGGCTGCATCTTATTTGGTTTGTAATGTAAAGATGTATTTAGTTAATATATATTATTTTTGATACTTAAAAGGAGAAAATTTGTAGTGTTGTAAATATTTTTTACTGTTATAGTCACTCAAATATTTTTTCTGTTTTCCGTATTCCTTTGTCTTTTGATTGCTGCAGCATTGTTAGTCTTCTGTAAAATCAAGTTTGTAATCCTTCTATGTCTCTGTGCAGTATTTTTGTTTAACTTCAGCTCAAAGTGAAGTATATAACTTAGGAACCAAGGAACCAGTAAAAAATGAACTTGAAATGAAAGGTCGTTCATTTACTTTACAAAAGAAATCTGAATTGACTGTCAATAATTATTTTACAGACTATAGGAGTACCTTTCTCCCTCCCAGAGATCTGTATAATTTAATTTTTTCACCTTTATTGTTTCTTTAGCCCACTGCAGATACCGTTAAACCAAAACTGGCTCCATTAAATGAAGGTGGGACAGAGCTGCTAAACAAGGTAAGAACTTGTCTGTTCATGGAGTTGTGGTCAATGACCATATTTCTGTAATGTGTCTGTCACTATATAGACATCATGGCAATATATCCCAGAATGTAAAGGAAAATGCTAGTGAATTAATAAATGTTGTAAAACATCTGACATGTGATGTGCACTTATGGTCTCTAACATGTATTGCAATATTGATCCTTCCTTTACAAAGACATTTTGGGCGTTGAAATTGTTTATTTTTTCATTTAATGGAATTAGTAAATTAGTTCCATGCAGCTAGCTGGCTTTTCAACAAGGAAGTAAATTAAAATATGTAGCTGACTGAAATGATTAGGTTATTGAACATTTTCTGTATCCCTTGCAGACAATCTTATTGCATCCATTCTTTTTTTTTTTCTCACTTCTAAACATTTTCAGAATTAGGAAACACTTTCTAGTAGTTAATGTTATGAATGTGTTGAACTCAGTTCAATTGAACTTTTCTAAAATGCCACACTTCTTACAGTACACTTTTAAGTCATGGGCAGTCAAGATAATTAGTAAGGAGCTGTGTTTTCTGTCTTCTGGCCTGCACTGCCAAAATGATGTGTCAAATACAGCGTCTGAATCAAATTGTTTTTTACTTATTATGATAATTAAAGCATTCAAGAATTCAGACTTCTATTTTACTTATAGATCAATGTAGTTCTCTATCAAAAATAATTTTAAAATCTGTTTCATAACAGTTTTTGTTGAATATTTACATCTGATGTCTTCTTCTTCTCTTTTTTTTCCCAAACAATTCAAAGTTCATTTAGTAAATTTATGCTGATAAAACATGGTTATTTCATGTGACAGAGAACATGGTATTCAGTAACATGGTATTTGTCTCCTTTGAACAGGAACTATGAATAAAGTTTTTGTTGATTGCAAATACAAATTATGAGCAGCAATGAAATTTAGATCTCTGAACATACAATGTTTAATCATGAATCTTGATACTAAGAAGATGCTGAGCTCAATAATCTCAATTCGGTAAAGCATGTACCAAATGTGAGTGAATGGTCTTGTACATTACAGTAGAATTGAAGACTTAAATTGCTTGCTGACTGAGGCAGAAAACACAATAAATCAATGAATTACTGATTTCTTATGGAGGCCATTTTTATAAGCATTTATAAGATCTTCTTTGCTTTCCTAAGTTATGAAGTGTATTTTTTTCCCTGAAATATTTGGAAAATTCGAAATAGCACAAGAGTGCTCACAAACTTTTTCTTGTTCATTAACCCAAAGACAGTTGCTCGTCTCCAAGAAGAAAATGAAAAATTGAAGACCAGACTCAAGACCATAGAAACACAGGTAAATTCCCTGTAAGCTTGGATACTTAATGCTGTTTACATATTTAAAAATATCTGAATAAGAATCCCATGGTTGTTATTCTTATGTTTCTGAGGTTTTGAATTTTCAATGTGTTGCAGGCTACAGCTGCCCTAGATGAGAAGTCCAAGCTAGAGAAGTCACTGAGGGATTTACAGATGATCCAAGGAGATCAGAAGGTAAATACAATTAAGATATCCCTCTCTGTTTAACACAACTGTTGCCAATGCATCCAAAATGTTGTTCTGTATGGTGTGTTTCTTTTCTGGCAAATTCAAAAGTTCAAGTTAGTTTTGTTGTGTTCCTGCTGACATTGTCTGTTCCTGCTGGTCTTTCAGTCAGCAGATAATCCATAACGTTAGTTGATGTTATGACATGTATTTTGTGTCACATAGACCATGATAAATTATTGTTAGAAAGTGTTATTCCAGGTACTGTCAGGAAGTAGTATTCCAGAATTCATATCCTCAGGGTTGATATTTGTATTAACAGACACAAATTTATGTCTGTTTTTTTCTTGATGTTTACTGATGAAAGAATGATGTCTAACCTGGTTTTACAGCAACAGTAAAACACTAGTTTTTTCAAGCATTTGTCACACCTAATGTTGACATGGACAAGCAAACTTGCTGCTTATATGATTTTATGTGGTTCTGCACATATCAGCATACTATTAAAAATGGTTCATTGTTTATTTTTACTACTTGAGATTCTTAATCTTTTTTATAAATGATGATTCAAACCCAGCGAGTTGCTGCTGCAGAAATAAAATGTAAGAAGCCTGAAGTCACATTGACACAGTTAAGTCTGTTCAGGTCACCTTAGTATTTTTTCAAGTTTGTACCTTTATTTTGTCAATGATTAGAATTTTATAAAGTTTGTTCATATGTGATTGTTTCTTAAATTTCAAACATTCTGTTGAGACTTGAAACAAAATTATTACACTTTAATCCTATTATTTTGATAAATTGACTTTAAAATTCCTCCAGTATTTACAGATTTGAAGTGAGGTTCAGTATCATAAGACATTTCTCTTTTAAGTTTCATATTTTAATCCTGATTTCTTTTTATTTTGCTTTCTAACTGGTTTATGGTATGTACTTGGCTCTCTCAATATGTTATAAATTTACTTAATAACTTTTAAAATCTGTATTCAATAATATTATTTAATAGGGAACTTGATTTATCAGTCATGACAAATATTTTCTTTCTCTGTTTTGTTAAGCCTTAAATTATTAAAGGTTTAAAATATTAAAGGGGTGTATTAAATCCTGGATAATACTGTTTGTAGTTTTAAAAGATTGGAACCAAATCTTATCCTGCTTTTCTTGTTAAAAATGAATTGGCCTCAGTGTCAGGGCTGCTGACTATCTTCAGCTTTCATGTCCTAATTTGCTCTCTGTAATCTGTCACTTTCTTCTCCAGCTTTTACATTTTCTATTTACAGGCATATATATGTTGTTGCAACTAGCTAGTGGATATAGTGCTGAAATGTTCTACATGATTTAAGCAATTACAGTATTATCAGTATTAGTTGTTGGAGAAAATGTGAAATTTTTTGTGATTTCACTCCATATTTTTTAGGATGGGTGTCATTAAAATCATATAAACCCAGTTGCTCAATAAGCAGAAGTTTTTAAACTCTTTGGACAAATATATGGCTGCCAAACCACAACAGTTCTTAAGGACCAACTCAGCAGATTGATTTTTTATTTTTTACTAATAGTTAATAGATGGCCCCACACATGAAGTTTGAGTCACAGTTTGGGAGTAACTGCTCCATTGGAACAGTTTAACTTGAGGATTTAGAATTTTTGCATAATTGACTTATGTCATCGTTTAGAAAAATGGTAACTGTCTATTCTGATCTGAAACACACAAAATGTAGTGCTTTTCGGCATTGCAGACTTGGATTCTGATTCAAAATTCAAAATAAGCTTTTCTTGTGTACAGGTACTATTATCAAGTGTGTTCCTGTTCTCAAATCTTACCTTCCACATAGAAGAAGGAACAGAGCTTCCTTAGTTTTAGTTTTTTGTTCTTTTTAAGGTGCTGTTGGTTCAGCCTCATCCTGAGTCATTATACTTCTGTGTTTGAAATTGAGCTTTCAAACCTGAGAGGGCTTTGTGTTTGGTTTTTCTTTTTTAATAAAAATCCAGAGAACAGTCACATGATTATAATGTTTTGTTACCCGGAACTGAAGTCCAGAAGAGTTTGAGTTATTTCTTCTCACAAGAAAACAGGAAAGTTGCTTCATAAGCAACTGTGTAAGACATCTAAGAATAGTACAGTATTCATACCTGACTGAGAGTATGAGCCTTAACACTTCCAGCTTTTCCTACCTGTCCTACACTAAGGGCTTTTGAAATGCTTCAAAAATACAATGTAGTGTAGACATTCAGATCTTAAATGTTAATTTACTATTTCTGTATGGTAAATAACTTCTTATAATATGCTTTATCCTGTGGCTGCACCTAATTCCTAAAGAAGCGAAGTACAAAAACTTGAGATCTCAACTTGGCAGAAGACATTCCAAACATCTTTAAAATGCATTTATTAAAAATTTTTTACAGTTGTAAATCAGCCACTGCAGTAACATTTTTTTTAGTTAAAACACTAATTTAGGCTTTAAAGGAATAACATGAACATATTTATTAAAAATTAAGATGTACCTACTTTGTATGGAATTTTGCACTTGAAATTTAAAATATTCCTTCTCTTGCATTTGACATGTTTTAAATATTTCTTCCATTGAAGACTAATGCAAACCAGGATATCACTGAACTGGAGAATAAAGTGGCAGCTTTGAAATCCCAGTTTGAGAAGACTTTGAATGACACTACTGCAAACCAAAAATTCTTGGAAGAGGACTTGGTGACAACAAAACATGACTTGCTTAAGGTTCAGGATCAGCTTTCTGCAGCTGAAAAGGTTAGCAATTTTTTTGTAATGTAAAGATGTGATCCTTACTCCCATTTTAACTGTCTAGTAATTTAACAAGCACACACTACAGGATGCAGAGTTTACCAGGCCACACTGTTGCCTGTGTATTTTTGTTATTTCAGTGGAAAAGCATGTTATAAGTAAAATAGCAAACCCACAACTAACTACATAATTATTACTAGACAAACACTTAAATATTGCCCATTTGTCTGCATAGAAAGTTTGAAATGAAAAATGTATTCCCAGCCTTGAGAAGACTTTTAGCCTGATTTCATTAGAAAATAAAGTTTGTGTTTCTCTGTCTGTCCCAGTAATCTCATTTGAATTTACCAGCTGACTTAATCTAAATTTGAATAAGTTACAGAAACTACTATTCTGAAACTTGAGGAAGAAAAGCAATAGGTTTTTTTTTTTTTAATATTTTAGTTTGGTCTTCATAATATGTACATAATATGTTGATGTTGTTATTATGTAGGAACTGGAGAAGAAATTTCAGCAAACAGCTGCCTATCGCAACATGAAAGAGATTCTCACAAAGAAGAATGAACAGATAAAGGATCTGCGTAGAAGGCTTTCCAAGTAAGTGATCTGTCCTGTCTGTCCAAACAGGATCCTTGTTCTGGATCCACCTTCTGCTCCCATTTTGTCTTGTAAATGTGAATCTGTCTCTAAAACAGTCTATAAATTTTCCTTTAAAAAGAATTTCTAATAGTCTATTCCCTGATTTTTGACAAGCCAGTCCTTTCAGTGGATGTTAAGTGAATAGGACTGATCTGTCCAAGAGCAGCTACCATGTAGCAAGTAATGAGAGAATTTAGTATGGAGAGGTTACAGGATATTCATGTGTGTGGTGGATAAGCCCTTGGGTGCTACACAGAGAGAGACAGATGGCACATGTTCCAGATGCTTTGGCAATTGTTTGGGTTTGTGGGTAGGTCATTCCTTCATTCTACGATTTGGTAAACTGGCCAGTTTTTAAAGGAGAAAATAGTCTTAAAAGTATATGCATTTCTCTGTGCCCTAAGTCATACAGTGATTCTTGACAGAAATGTGTCACTATTGAGTGCAATTTATTACTTGGGTTTCATTTTTTCTTTAGAGGCAAAATGACTCTAGGGTATTTTCTGCTCTGTTTTAATTATTTTTCTGTTTATCTTTTTTAATCCTCAGATATGAATCAGAGGACTGAAATACCAAAAAACATCTGATGTATCGAAAGCTGCCATGGAAAGAAAATGTAGACTGGTATTATATTTCAATAATCTTTGTTTTGAATGGTATATTTTTTGCTTCTAATGATGAAAATAACTCTTTATTAATATTAATAACATGCTGAAACTCCTACCTTACTTCCGTGTAAACCTACAATTTATAGGTATTAGTTTCTGCAGTCATGTTTTTAATTCTTAGCCATCAACATTTCTTGAGAAATAGCTAACAGGATCTTACTGAAGAACTGAGAACATTCCCTACAAAGAAAGTTTATTTTTGTTAAGAAAAGAAAAAAAGGGAAAAAAAAGAGCATTAGGGATTTTCATGTCTCTGAGGTGGAAACTCAGTTGTTACTTTTGTGTAGTTAGTGTACTTATGAAGTAGCATTATATGTAAAAATTACATCAGTGAAAGTAAAAAGTAGGAAAAAAAAAGAAACACACAGATTCTGTAATATTACTTCACACTGGATATGTCATATCTCAGCAAAATGTGGTCACTAGCATTTTCCTAGAGGATGTTCAGGAGCTAGTGAGGTAAATATGCTTTATAGCTAAAGTGCTGGCCCTTTCAAATAAAGCCACTAATTGAAGTTATGCTTTTTAGCTTGAATTGATTTGAAACAAATTTGAACATCAGAAAACAGATTCTGATTTTGCCAGTATTCTTAGCATTGAGATGATAATCTGAAAACTCACAGGAAAGTTAATGGAGAAACTTTTTGAGAAATAAGTTATTTTAGATATTTTCATTTCCTTTCTTAATGTAACCTCATCAGAAAACAGCTTACTTCTCTCAAGTCTTCTACTTGTAATTCTTTTCCTTGCATTTGTTTGTCAACCTCTTATTAGTGCATTCTACTTGTTCATCTGTCCCTGTTCATGTGTATGTTGTATTTTACTGCAAATAAAACTATTCTGTTTTCAAACATTTAATCTTTAAGGAGCTGGGTTTTTTAATAGGAATGTTTTGTATAGCCATTTTTTAAATATCTGTAGGAATGGGTGGCAGATTAGCAAAGAATCTTGCTAGAAATTAGAACATGTAAATTACAGAATCATGCTCAAAGATACACCACATCAAACAGCTGTAAAACAATGTAGCAGTGGCAGGGCTGGGAAGTGGCTGGGGTGGTTGTGTTACAGAAACTGGCATTTAACAGTACTTGTCTCAGGAGATGCTTGAACTGAAGTGGATCGTTTTTCTTCATTCTTTCTCAGACAAGCAAAGCTGTTAAAATTGCTCAAGCAATGATGCCCTGATCAAATGTGCCATACACCTGCAGTCTAAGTTCTCCTGTTTTCTCCAAGTTTAAGTTCTCATGTTTTATATAAATTCTCTTGTCCTTTTCCCCCCACCGGTTAAGCAAGATTGCTTGGGGATAATGTCCTGTGTCTGTAGCATGATATTATTGCTGTAGCACAATAGTAGGGCATTATGGGGTGACCTACTCTTCGTGCAGTGGCAATTAAGTTAATGAAGGGTATTATTTTGCCCCTTGTACAGTCATCTAAAAGGTTAAGTTCTTAATAGGGATGTACCAAAGAGATTTCTGTCTTGTGTTTGCTCAGAACAACAGGAGTACTTTTCTGGGTGAATATTGTGGGTTTTTTCTTTGTAATAACACTCATTTTAATGAGATCAGTTACTATTTCTAAAAGAGCAGGTAAAAGATTAAGAAAAACAGAGATTTTTCTACTGCTCTTCTTTTCCGATAGATTTTTAACTGATGATTTAGCTAGAATATTGATTCTGTGATAGGCCTTCATTATCTGCTTAGAAACAATCTCGAAAAGAAAGTAGACCGTCAACTCCAGTATATGGCTAGGTCTCAATGAAATAAGTTGCCTGTAGAAAAGCATTGTTATAGATGTTGTTATCTCCTTGTCATGGTTTGAAAAGGCCCAAAATCCAATTCTGATTCCTAGCCCCCCTCCCGCATCTCAACCCCGTGTGAGATGGGTTTTCCAGACAAAAACACAAGACTCAATATGGGGGAAAGGAATATATTACAGGACTGTACAACAAATAAATACTATAATACACTGCATACAATCTTAACTCTATTTCTATCTCTACCATGACAATAATATTTACAGTGGGCCAAATCTCTTCTCCCTCCAAATAAAAGTTCAGGAGAGAAGAAGAAGAAAAGACCCCTTCCAGTCTCTCAGCAGCAGGTCTCTCTAGGCAGCAGGCTCTCTGTGTCTTTCATGAAGCAGTTGCTGCTGGATCCTTGCCAATGCACACGAGGGAGGCCTCCAAGCCTCTCTCCGCCCTCCGTCTTCAAAACGGGGGTCTTTCCGTGGGCTGCTTGACCCCAGACACGGTTGCATCACCACGGTCATATCACGAAGCACAGGGGTCTTCGTGACGGTCTGGTATCCTCAGGGGAAATCAAGCCCCTGTGCAGAGCTCCCATGCTCTGACTCAAAGATGGCTGCCAGCTTCTCTGAAGCTGCAGCAAGGAGGGGAGAAGCCCAAGGTCACCCCCTCCACACACATTCCTTGGCCGTCCTGGCGTAGCTCTCAGGACAGTCTGAGCTTCTTGCTCCTCTCTGCAGTGCATACTGAACTTTAGGACTCCTCTCAGTCCACCACCCCCTCCTCTTTCTCGGAGGGGTCTCTCTAGGGAGTTCGGGGGTTTTGGTTATCCAGTTCTTAGCCCCGGAACTCTGTCTGTGCCGTGGTCTCGATTCTCTTCCTGCTGCAACTTTCCCTTTTCCTCAGACACCTCTGTGTCTGCTTCGGTTTGCATGCCAGCTTCTGCTGCTCCTGTGGTCCTTATCAGTTGGCTCTTTGCCACTGCTCTTCGGACGCTGCTGTGTCTACTGCTGCTCCGTCTGCCTACTCGCAGTGGAGAAAACTCCTCCAACTTCTCAGCCGCAGGCACTTAGTTCAGTTCAACACCATTCCAAGTCCACATAGCCCCCCCAGCCGAGGCTGGGGGGGGCCGGAGGCCCCAAGGGCTCCCGAGCCCCTTCCTCGTGGCTCTCACAACATGGCCACCCTTCTTCTAACAACAAGTACCACCAGTACCACCTCTTCTCTTCCGGTGGAGAGATATGTTTATATTTTGCAGGAGCACTGATTGGGTCAAACCCCAAGGGTCACCACCCCCTGGGGGTTACCACTTTCTGAGTTTCAGGGGGAAAAAACCTGGCTCAAACCACTACACTCCTCAAACAAGGCAAATCTTGTAGAGAGCTGTGCAGTGCAAAATTGAAACACCGACTTTGATTTCCTGCCTTGCAGATTGCCACTTTAGCGAGTATGAGATCACTGTGATGCTCACATTGGTTTGTGTTGCAGAATGGCTAATTAAAGGGCTTGTGTGGAGCTCTTGATGGAAAATGCATGATCTTTGACAGATGATATTCCTGTCAAAGAAGACCTGGAGCATTATACAGTAACAGTTCTCTTTTTGTTGAGATAAGTACAATATTTTGAAGATGGAGAGCACATATGAATCTCTCCTGGCAGTGTCTGATATTTCCAAAACTTCACTTCCTTCCCTGAGGTGTAAATTCTAATACTGCTTTTACCAGCTTTTGTTCCTTGTACTGTTCAAGCAGACATCATCCATTTCTTCCACTTCAGTTGTTAAGTCCCTAGTTATGCCTGAAGGGAGTGTTTAAAAAGAAAATTTCTCTATAACTGGCTGGTCTGCAGGAATCAAATATCTTTCAAAGCTGTGGTTTTCGTTTTTTTGTGGGGTTTTTGTGTTTTTTTTTTGTTTGTTTTTTTGTTTTAAATTATTATTTTTGCTTGCAGATTGAAGAATATTTTTTTTATGGGAATGAAATTCAGGCAGCTCAGCTTCCCTAGTGTTGAATCTGACAGCCAACAAACAACCCTATGCACTGACAGTGACTTCAACTCAGCTGCTGGTCGTTAATAAATGAGCCAGCTTGCTGCAGGCTCTTTATGAGACTGTATATTACCTGATGATCCTTAACTGTTTTTAAAGTACTCATTAGTCTGTTTTTCTCTTGTGGATATTAGCCATTTTTTAAGATGTCCTAAGGTGAATACTAATATATATTGACACTTAGTCTGCAAGTGCACCTCTTTATTTGATAAACTAATATTAAGGACAGCTGCTGTTTAGATATTTCCCACATACCTTACCTTTGGGAAACCCAGTCATCTGCTAGGCATTTAGATTTCAATCCAGCCAAAAGGTTCATAAGATTCCTTGATTTGATTTCCCTTTTCTGGCATTATCAAGGTCAGCTCTTGGCTTCTGTGTGATACCAAATGCTGGCAGACCACAGCGAAGTGACTCTTACTGCTTCAGGAAGCAAATGTGAATCATCTTGCAGTGTCAGGTAGCTGAATGGATCAAGTTTAAAAATTTTGATCTGTTCTAGGAGGATGTGCCTTCTAAAACATGTTAAAACCAATTTAATTTGAAGCTAAGTTTTTATGTGAGCAGGTAAAAATTGTTATTGAAATTATTATTGTAACTGACTTTGAGCAGAGAAGGTGCCCAGGGAGTTATCCTGTGACTGTTAATTTTGACAATGTCCCTGTGAAAGCATTGGCCCAGGATTCCTGCCCTGCTCTGGCTGCCTGCAGACTCTCTCTGAAAGCATCTAGATGTGCCCTCCTTTTGGATATATCCTGTAACATTAGGCAGCCTATTTGGAGTCAACTCTTCTCCAAATAAAGGTAGGTAGATGCATGTTATTCTTAGTTTCAGGAGTGTTAATATCTAGAGAATTTTGGTCGTTAATTATTTTTTAATTATTATTTTTAGGAACCTGTTAATGTCTTGGAGTGTCCGTGGTAAGCCATGGTGATGCTGCGTGGTTGGTGCAGGACTCTGGCAGAGCAGCTCACGACTGACAGCTGCTGGTGGACAAGGGATCTGCCTGGAGACCTCCCCAGATTGCAGGCAAGCTTTGACAGAGACAGTGGGAATTGGCAGGAGACAAGCAGAAGAACTGACTGAATAGGTCAACTATCTGTTTTATTTTAGTGGGGTGCCACTTTGTGACTCTTGTTTTACATAGGCCAGTTCTGAGGTCTGGGTGAATTAGATGCAATTCTCTGAATCGGAACTGCATTGAGTACCCTAAAAGATCACATGGTTGGAAGATGAATAGAGCTATGGTGCTAAACAAAAGCAAGGAAATTAGAAAGAGAGACCCTTCTCAGGAATGCTTTTCTTGGGAGGCTGACGTAATGTGAAACACTTTTAAGGGTGACGAAGAGGTTGGATGTGACTTCAGGGTACAGACCTTAAGGGCATCATCTACAGTTTGGAACTAAGCAACAAGTAGTAGTGATTAACTGGAAGGAATAATTGCAATCTTGATAACTGCTTAGAGGAGTAGCTGTAATCTCCAATTACACAGAGAGCAATTGCCCAACAGTTATCATGGCCTGTGAGTTCTCAAAGATCTGGAAATCCAGATGGATTCTTTCTTTCTCCTAAAGTAAGGAAACATGAGGCTTAGAGTAGCAACTGCGAACAGTGAATCCCAACAGAAAAACCATATGTGAAAGCTGCTACTCGCTTGGCTGTGTATCTGCTTCCCTTGACAGTATCAGTAAACATTTGCAGAGGCTCTAGAGACTCTTCTATCGCTTGTGTTTGATAATCATCTGATATGCTAGCAGACACCATGTTTCCATTTGGAGGTGAGTGCCTCCAGGAAAGACAGATCTTAAACACCATAGCTGCTGACACTTTTTTTCCCTTCTACATGTGTGGCTCATCAAAGAAAGCCCAGAGGGTTTATTTTTAAATCTAGGGGGTATAGTGCTACATGTTGGAGGTAGAACAATAAGGTCCAGGCTACCTGCTAGAATTCCTTCCTCCCTTGTTTCCCTCTCTTTCAGAAATAGAACTGTTAAGCTTCTCTCACACTGTCAAAGCACCATCCCCAACTGTTGCTAGGACCTCAGACTCCCTTTTTGTCTGCATTTTAGGTAGCTGGAGAGGCACTTGGCTTCTTACTGTACCAGTATCATTTGGCATCAAGAGATGCAAGCCCAGGATTTTTAGTTTGCACCTTTGCCTAAGTACTTGCAGTTTTGCTTCAGTGAGAAATGGAATTCTCTGGTTTGTTTATTAGCTTCTGACTAGGTTTACATAGAGGAGTTCTCATGGGCAGTCCCATCAGTCCCTGTAGAGATGAACCCCTGCCCTTCTCCTCAACCACTCCCTCAAAGCCTGCATTTCAAATTTGTTAAGTACTGGGGGGCAAAAATGTTTCTAATCCTCCTTTAACATGAGCAGTGAAATGTTCAGAAGTTCTTCCGTATGTCTGTTAGATGCTTGTCTTTGTCCCTGAAGATAAAGCCCAAGTCCTTCCCCAACCCACATGAAGGAATTTCAAAGGAGATAAAATCTTGAACAGTATGAGCAATAGCATATTGATTATCTGAGGTGTGTATGGAAAGTCCTACAGCAAGAATTCCTTAGTGTTGACTGTGTAAATACCTTTAAATATATTTAAAGCCTATCCTTCAAGGAGCCAGTAGATGACAGGCACTCTGCTGGGTGCCTATGTCCATGACCACCTTCAAAAAAACTCATAGTAGTTTGTGATCTGCTGATGAGACTGACATTTGTGAGAGACACAAGGATTCATCTCTTTCCATCTGAACTTCCTGATCTGGCCTGACCCGAGATGAGGACACCACACCTCTCTGCCTGCACGATCTCCTCCAGTCCATAAGTAAACTAGTTTGAAATGTAATGGGAAGGAGGTCCAGAGCCAAGGTAAATCTTTAACTTGATGATTCTCATCAGTAGGAGTAATCCATTCACACAGAAGCATCCCAAGTGCTAGTGATGTGCTATTTTTTAATGCTGTCCTGTCAGCAAATTATTTAATGCTGTAAGCTATTTATAAACATCATTTATAATAAATCTCACTGGCAGTGACAGGCATTTAACTTTTTAATAATTTGCAAAGTTTTCATTATTTGGGACAACTAATGTATCTGTAGCTTCTCAGTGTATGTCTTTCAGTTTTAGTAGCTTATGGATCTAAAATTAGCTTGGATTTTTTTTTCCAGCAGAATTCAGGGGTATACCCATGAGACATATTTCCATGGCTAGCTGGCATGTTGCAATTCTGTGGGCAAGACAAACCGCAAGGGTATTGCAGAAATGCCATGAGCTCCCTCAGAACTGTAGTCTGGAAGGCTCTGGCAAACCTTGATGTTTTCCAGTGACAACCTTCATTTGTAGCACCACTCAGACACACCACGAAGAATGAATTCACTTACAGGAGATGCGTAAACCTCTTGCAGTCACCTTTTCTAGCAGTCAGAAAAGTCGTGTCCCAATTTGTGACTTTGCTACTGCAGGTGGCTGGTCAGCACGTCCACCAGAGTGGTTCTGCTGGGCTCCACAGCACTGCACGACACACTCTGTGCTTTGGGCTCATGTCCAAAGGCCCCATGGTGGGGGTTCTCACCTGTACTTACAGCTGGCACTTGGCTCATCTGGGGCCTGATGGGGTGCTGGAGCAGCACACACAGCACTGTCAGGGAGCAAATTTCTGGTGCCAGAGGAATGAGACTGCCAACAGTTGAGTGAGTCTTACTTGTTAAATAGTCCTGAAAGGTGCCATGGAAAAAACACATTTAAACAGAGGAAGGAAGCTGAGTCCTTGGAGTTGTTCAGCCCCTTTTTATTGCTACAGATGCTGCTGGCAGCCTCCTTCACTGGGAGACCTGTCTGAATTGATTGAGCTCAATGAGTACCTTGGCAGGGGCCCAAATACAGAGGGTTCATGTTCAGACCTGGCACCCCACTGTGCCTTCAGACGACCCAAAGGCCTCATAGACCCTTCTACCCCCACAGTGGGCCACAGACACCTTTTCCCGGTGTCCTTTGTATATATTTGGTCCCTGCTGTTTGAAAGTATTTTAAAACAGCAACTCCTCAGAAAAGTTCATCTGCAGCAATGGGGTTTGAGCATGAAGGTAAGGCAAGAGAGACTGGGCTATTTCACACTGTCACACACATGCAGAATATGCAGAGGGAGGGTAGTATTGCTGGAGGGTCAAACTTGAGTGTTGTACTCAAGTGTGCAGCATGTTGGGGACCTCTGTGGCTGATAGGGACTGTTTCAAGGCAACCTTTGGAACTGGGCAGTGTGCTGGACTGGTTGGGGTGAGCACTGGATCACAAGTGATGGGGTGTCTGAGGACCTGTTTATTCCTGGCATCCCTTGCCCTAGAAGTCAGCTCTGACAGTCATTAAAGCCAGTCCTAATGGTGTGGAAATCCCTTCTCTGTGCTATCGAATTCAAGCTGGTATCTCATGCACATGAATGCCACTCATAGGGAAGGGAGCCCTGTGGAGAAGGAGTGTCCCATTTCCAAAACCAGACTGCAGCCCCAGTGTTATTTCCTCACAGTATCAAGTTGGCATGTGAGTTGATAAAAATCCCCCAGCTCACATCCTTCCCAGAAGTGCCAGTCAAAACCCAAGCAGCTATTTACCCAAAGTACCAATTTTATAGTTCTGTGTGTGTCTATAATCTATTTACCAGCATTCCTACTTCAGTATGTGCCTGTTAATAAGATTAGTAATTAAAAAGCTTGATAGGAATTGGCGAGCATAGCTCCTCCGCCTCTCCCTCCCCTCCAAGCCGGACTGGCGTGGAGCATGAGGCAGGGTTGGCAGAGTACCTGAGGGAGTGAAGGCAGGAAGGCTCTGCTGAAACCTCTGCCTACAAGCAGGCAATGGAGAAATCCCGGCCGCTATGGGACAATCCCCTGCAGTTTGTTTTCGCGTGCATTTCCTATGCTGTGGGACTGGGAAATGTATGGAGATTTCCCTACTTATGTCAGATGTATGGAGGAGGTAAGTGTGGTTTATGTTTCTTGCTTCCCTCGAGGAAGAGTGTGGCAAGCTTTAAGTCCAAAAGTATGTTGTCCATGCTAATGCCCTGTTAACCCAGCAGGGTCCAGGGCAGAGTAGGACGTCTGGCTTTCTGTTGGTGTGCAACCTGTCTTATTGCGGCTTTATTTTATGTATTCTTTAGCATTAGGCTTTTATGTGACAGCTGCCCCAATACAGTGGCACTTGTTTCCTGGAAGTGCAATGAAGCAGTGGGAAGGCCCATGTTTTCTAAAAGGGATAGAGCGACAGACACGTCCACATGGTATTAATCTATTACTTTTTTGCCCCATCGAACCGTTCTGAAGACATCAGAAACTATGTTCACATAGTATGTATGTTCACATATGTGGACTTGGAACATGTTGAGAAGGGGAGAGGCTTATGCTGATTTAATTTAAGGATCAGATGTATCATTTCAAGTTTCTGTCATTAATGTTTTGTCTTTTATACAAAGCCTAACTTTAGGAGGTGATAACTTGGCTGGAAATCTGCCTTGAAGTTGGCTGAAACACCTTAATCAACAGGAGTTCCACAGCTAAAGCCTCCCCGGCACCTTTGAAAATAGAGAATACATTGATTTGGGCTGAAAAAAAAAAAAAAAAGCTCTTTGAAAGTTTATCCTTCTCCTGGGTCCAAACAGAAGAAAGATGATGTCTTTATCATGTACCAGCCACAGATGTTCTTCCTTAGAAATCAAAAGTCAGTTAATTAGATTATTAAAGACCAACACTAATAATCTCCTCTAATATACAGCTACCACTGTTTTGAAAAATCCTTATAAAGAGCCTCTCTTTATAAGACATCCAAGTTTTATATTGTTCTCACTGCATCTGTTATCATAGTGTTGGACTCTCCTCAGCCTTGCAGTGAGGGGCATGATGAGCATCTGCCTCATCTGCCTTTGGTCTGCTTCCATCTTTTTTTCCTTTCAGGAAGATATTTAAGTGCTTTTTACTTTCTTTATACTTGTTTTGTTGGCTTGTAGCTTACTTCTAAACGCATGTGTAGCGGTAGGGGTTGGTTCATGCTGGTTTTTGAAAAGCCAGCTCAGTGCTGAGACTGTGTCAGAGCTGTCTCATGGGATCAGGTCAGAAAAATCCAAATAATACAATAGGTGAAGTTAAGTAGAAGATAGATGCTGCAGTGGCTGAAGCTTTGTTAGGCAGTTTAGATAGCAGGAATAATAGGTGTGCTGTAATTCTGCATGTATTCCTCCACCCATGCTTTAAGGGTAAAGACTTCATGTCTGACACTGAACTCTAGCGCAAAGCTTAAAATGCATTTCTGTATGCAATTAAACTGCATGTGATTACTTTGCTAGCAGCCTATCTTGGCAGACATCCTGAAGGACAGCAAAACTTGGACATTTTGGGGGATTTGTGTGGTTCTTTTGACCAGCATCTGTATTGCAGTGGATAGTAAAAATTCTCTGAAATGTAACCAAAACTGGAACACTTGATTAACTTGAAATAAGATTAAATAAACTTCCCTGCTTGTTGCAGGGTGTTGGACTAGATGACCTTTAAAAGGTCCCTTCCAGCTCAAACTATTGTATGATTCTGTGATAAACCCAAGTATTTTTTGAAAAGCATGTTTTTATAAGAATATTTTTCTATTATTTTCCATTATACTCTTCATTATTTTTTTCTTCCCCAGTTAAATTTACAATAGGGAAAGGCAGCTCTTTCTACTGTGAAACTGAAACTCCTGACAGGAGGTTTTGCTTTTCTTAATTCTTCTTTTCACTGCCTTCTTAAAGAGGATTCTGTGGCTTTCCAGGGGTCCACATAACCCATGCAGACAGAACATGGTTTCAGGAACTTAAAAGCTGGATAAGGGGGGACGTCAGCTTGTTTGGCATCTTCCTTTTAGAAAAGCACAGAGCCAGTTCCTGTCCTGCTCAGCAGAATGATAGAGCCCTTATCGCGTATGATACTGATAATTTGCAGTATTTGCAAATTATATTGCTTTATAACCTGCCTTTCTGTTCATCAGCAGATTGCCTCCTTCTCCTTGCTCTTCTCCAGAGAGCTTGGCCTGAGCAGAGCAGGGGGGGGTTAAACCTCATAGGTGCAGTTATTCTGTCCCTAAGCAGGCTGGGCCAGGCTGAAACGAGGCTGGGATGGGTCTACAGCAGGATGCTGAGCAGAGGCGAGGGTGCTGCCAGACAAGTCCAGTGCCTTGAGCAGGCCCAGGGCACATTCCATGTTTTGCCAACTGCAGGGATCTGGCCTGGGGTCTGGTTTTTGCTGTGCTGAGTCACAGCAAATAAGGATTTGGTTCATACAGCTGCACTGAGTCACTTGTATGAGGCAATGTGGTTCTACCCTTTAGGAAAGTAGGGTTGGGAGCAAGATCTGCATGCAAACAGGGTGCAGAGCAAGGGGCAGGGGGCTTAGCCCTCTCACCCCCAGCTGCAGGGGGACATGGGGGTGAAGAGCAAGCCTGAAGACATTCCTACTGCTTGCAAGGTGGTGAAGTCAATGCCAAGCATGTGGAAGTACTGCTGGGAGAGCAGAAAAGCCTTCACAGAGAGTCTAATGCTGATTCCCTCTGGTGGTACATGGCAAAACTCTCCTCAGTGGCTGCTGGGGCAGCTCACACCCTGCCGGCACAGAGCAGCTGTGGGAGCTCTTAAACCTCCAGCAGCTCCCTTGTGGCATAGGAAGTTATCTAACAGGCTAACAAAGAGGTTGTTAATAACAAGAGAACTGGGAGGTGGGAAATTAATTCCCAGAATAAACCGGATTATTTCTCTGTGTTTGTTTCCAGTTCTTTTCCTCAGTCGCTGCCCAGAATTCATTCCTCCACAGCACTGCACAGAGCCCACTGCAAGGAATGTTAATGCCACAGATTAAATACTGAATAAGAGATATTTACGTAAATATTTTGGCTTGCTGTAAAAAGGGAAGCAGGGAAGCCTTCGCAAAAATACAGCTTTTGACTCAGTCAGCAGCTCTTTCTGAAGTGAGCCTGTGAGCCCCAAGTTGAGTACAAGGATTTTCTTTTTTTTTGGCAGAAATTTAAGCCAAAGCACATCCTGGTTGCCAAGTGGGAAGGTCCTTTCCCCTCCTTCATTGTCAACCCATTCCTGCTGCTCCTCTTCCACAGGAGCATCCCTGTGGCTCTCCATATGGGGAAGAAGTAGGGATGAGCAGCCCCACGCAGGGGCGCCTGTGCCTCCCATCCCAGAGTCTGTTTCTGCAGGCGGGACCCTGGGGGGAAAGCCTTCATCCCTTTCCTGGTGCTCGTGGGATCAGCATGGGGTTTTGGGAGCTTTTTGATTTGCTTGTTTGTTTGTTTGTTTGGGTTTTTTTTAAGTCAGGCCAGACCTCAGTATGTAACTCAAAACTCTCCATTCAACATGGACATTGCTGTTACTTTTTCTATGAGCACTTTGGCTGTGCCTTAAAATACCCCACATGAAGTAAATCTTTCCCTTGTCCTCTTTCTCTCATTATAGTTTACAAGGTTTGGCTGGTGTTTGGTTACCCTTTAACAGCCCCAGCCCCCAACTTTGCTCAAACCGCCGGTGATGCATCTGGGTAGCCCTGCCACACTGGAGTGGTGACCAACACAGTTTAACAGCAGAAATCCCAGCTCTGCCAAGTTCCTGCGGAAAATTCCCTGTGCCTGGGCAGTCAGCACCCACCAGCCTATGCGACACGGCCTGAAACCCTGTGAGATCTCCTTCAGGGTTGGGCCATGCCCTCAATACACAAGGTGCCTGGACAGGACCCAGACCCAGTGAGCCCCTGGGACACTGACAGCATGATTTGACCACAAATAGGGCAACATGGTGTTTATCTTGCTGCTGATCTGCTGAAGGCTGACTCTTGGGGGTTTTTTTGCAGGTGGCTTTTTGATCCCATACCTTATCATGCTGATTGCCGAGGGGATGCCACTGCTCTACTTGGAGCTGGCTGTGGGGCAGCGTATGCGTCAGGGCAGCATCGGTGCCTGGAAGATGATAAGCCCCTACCTTTGTGGTGTTGGTATGTTCTCAGTTTTCATCTTTATTTTCCAGCATGGAGAGAACATGGGTGATTTTTGAATGGAGAGCTTTGTCTTTCAGAGGAGAAACCAGGAGGGAGCTGGGGTTCTACTGGGCCTCACCAGGCTGAGCAAAGCAGACACCTCATGGCATGCATTTATACCATCCCTTGCAGGGCATTGGGACCAGACCCCAACTCACTGTGTTGGGTCCCTGCATTCAGAGGGTTAAGTCCCCCTGCCCTCGGGCACCTTGCCAAAATCACAGTGTGAATGCCAGTGCAAAACCCATCCCCTGGGGCTGCCTGCACTGGGCTTTGACCCCAAGAGCAACTTCACAATGAGCTCAATATGAATGATAAAACAGTGCCTTAATTTCCTACTGTTGCTGTTGCTGTCTGCCATTTGCCAGTGTCCTTTCTTAGCTACATTATTATGTTATTAAATTACCCTGATAACCCAAGCTATTGTTAATTTGCATACACATACAATATATTTTTAATGATACTTTGACTATTCACCCCCCAGGGCCTGAAGTATAAAATCCAGTGCAGGATATTCCTGACAGGAGGAGGAGGAGGTGGATGCAGCGCCAGGGACTTGCCCTGTGCACACAGCTGTGCAGGGACAAAGCCCCTCCTGCATTGGGCATGGTGATGCTGCCCCCACCCCAGGTGTTATGAGACCCTGGGCATTTTGGGGTTTTGCTGCTGACCAAGTGTCTCCCTCCATACCTGCAGGTGTTGCCAGTGTTGTCGTCTCCTTCTCCCTCTCCATGTACTACAATGTGATAAACGCCTGGGCCTTCTGGTACCTTTTCCACTCCTTCCAGGTGTGTGGGCACTCAACAGCTCAGTTTGGCCCCACTGTGGCCATGGAGGGTCATGGTGGCTCGGCATTGATGCTGGATGTTGCATGGCACCATTGTCAGCTATAGAGCGGAGGTGGAGCAGTGGCAAAAGCTCCATAAACCCACCCAGGGCTTTTCTGGAGGGAAGAGTGAGGCAGTGGTGTCCTCCTCTGTGTGCTCTCCCAGGGGTGTTGGATGTTGTCTTCTCGCTGTCAATCATAGGTCAAACAAGTGATGCATTGATGGCCAGGGTGTCCTACATTTTTGGATGGGTCTGTCTGATGGAATGGGAGAGGATTGGCCGTGGGGGAGAGGAGTGGAGAGTGTCATCGCTGGGGGAGAGAGTTAAAGAGGCTCAGTCCTCAGGAAGAGAATCAGTCTGGTCATTCCCAGAGAAGAGACAGAGCAGATCTATCCCTGGGGAGAGGGTCAGAAAGGATCATCCCCACAGGAGAGGATCAGAACAAATCAGTCCTTGGGGAGAGGGTCATTCCCAGGGGAAGACATCATCCCTAGGGGAGAGGGTCCTCCCTCGCCCCAGACAGCACCGTGCAGAGACAT